>NC_089841.1:92105703-92429036 GCF_035609145.1 Eleutherodactylus coqui | reverse complement strand
CAGGCCGGCCGCTCTGAACTCTGTCTGCCGGGACAAGGTGTTTTTTTTTTTTTTTACACTTTTCAGGATGAATTGCAGGGAAGGGCTTATCTATTTAAGCCCTTCCCGACAATTCATCCTGCGCTCGACCGCAGCGCATTGCTTTCAATAGAGCCGGCTGTATTGCCGGCTCCATTGAATTCAATGCGCTGGGCAGCTCACGCGCGTTTCCAATCAAACGCGGCTAGGACCAGATTTTTCGGGCGAGTTTTTTGGCCACAGTCACGTGATTTGCGGATGCGCATCCGTCATGCTATCCGCAAATCGCGTGGAAAAACGCCCGTCTGACTAAGGCCTTAAAGTGTATGTATTTCAATATATAAATGAAGGTGAAAGGTGTATTTAAAGTGATCCATAGCCATTCTAAAAACTAAAGTGTCTAAATTCCAAGCATGGGAATGATCATTTTGAGCCACCTTGTGAGCCCATGCTGTTTCTTGGAATAATTGCCATAAATACAACAACATTAATAAAACTATGACTGCTATGAACCATTGTAAACAGAACTTGCAGTGCATACATTTAACATTATACATAACGTTTGTGGCACAAATTTAAAAACTACAGTCTAGTGTCAATGTGGATTTGCCTCCATTCTTCTAGGTCGGACAGCCTTTCCAGAAGGGAGTTCAGAACATTCTGTTGCGCTAGTACCATTCCAATACACTTTACAATTAGGTTCCGAAGATGATCTGACATTTCCGTGCATGGCCCAATACCTAAACCGTGTGAAAAGCGGGAACAAATATTTAAAAGTAATGTCCAGCTGACAAAGTATTGCAAAAATGTTAATGGCTTTGTGTCTTCAGATCAGAATCGAGTGCATTGTAGTAAAATTTTTGACATTGTGTGACAGTTAAACAAATTTTGGGGAAAAATGTAGCTGAAAAATGGTTGCCATTATGCATACATTATCGTCTTGTCATTTTTTGATAATTACAGATCAATAACTCACCACATCTTCAGATCTCCAATGTAGCTGTCAACTGTCAAAAGTTATTACCGTCATATGTTCAATGCTTGCGTTGGTCCTAAGTTACACCCGTTTTCAAAATCATTTACATTCTGACAGTTAAGTGCTTAGGTTCCTGCTTTCTGCATGGCACTCCGCTTTCAAAAGTTTAGTATTTCTATGCACATTTCCCATTCGTGAATTTTAAATGTCAAACTGTATGCATTACTTTTCCTCTGTGTAGACACCTTGGAAATTAGCAGCAAGCACCCTCAAGCGTGATTGAATTCAGTTACACACTGACGTACCTTTTGTTTCCCCATTGTAAGAAGACTGTGTGACACTACAAGATTATAAAGAACCGAATGTTGTTTGCCGATATATATTTTTAATAGAATATACCCCGTCGCATGCATAATGTTGCGTACAGTATGGTACTAGATTGGTCAAGAGGAGAGTTTACCGAGTACACTGCATTTGCATACATATAAACTTGTGGCTGCACGGCAAAAAACACACACAGTGTTTCACACACAAAAACACAACAAACAGCGTGGCAAAATAAAGCTAGGTGTGTGACACGGTTTGCATTTTGGTTAGAGGTGGTTAAAATGGAGGATACATGGAAACATAGCACGACAAATGGCTAAGAACTCGTAGAAAAAAAGGTTCCACAAAAACCATTGAAATTAAATTAGATTTAAAAAAAAGGGGGTCCATACTGCTGCAGCGCGCACAGTAGTCAACTATGAAAGTCGTTAAATTTACAAAAGGTAAGATTTTGCTTTGCAACATTTTAATGTTTTATTTCCATAAATATTATTCACTGCTTCATTTACACGCTACAGACCTAGTAAACCTTGTCCTGTCTCCATAATAAACATTTACAACTATACAGATGGCCAAAGCTATTTTTTGCCCTGTTATGCTGGCCTCCCAGACAAATATGCACTATTCAAAAAAAAGGTGTTTAGAATAATTAGGTAGATTATGTTTGTTAGCAAAGCAAATTTTTATTTATACATTCCTATTATTTAGGAAAATACCAGTATGAAAACCGGCTGGGGCAAATCAGTACGTCACAATTTGTGCGCTACACAGCAGTGTCGCATATATTTCGCAGCTTGTGTCACCTAATTTTTGGGTACAAGCAGAAGTTTGCCTTTGTTTTATGTTACCACCGTTGCAAGTAGGGTGCAGCAAAATGTTTTCTCTATGCTCTTTGTCTTGCTATAGTGCTGCTCAATCAACAAAGCTAAACAGCCACCACATATTCTATTCTGTCGTTGTGCTCATAATGGCAGCATTCTGTACGTTTTCACTCCCATACACTAGAAATCTCCTTTAACTGGGGTATGTAGCTAGCAAACCACAATTTTGACAAAAGATGTGTAACAGTGCCGCAATTGTGCTGGCCATAATGGGTCCCTGGCCTGCTCCGCCATTCAAGCAAAGTGCAAATTTCCGAAACAATTTTTCCTGCCGTAACGTGTTCAACAGCTATTAATTTGGCACTTCGTTTTCAAACGTTGCCATCGCATTTCATAAGTTAGTTAAATTTTGCTAACTGGCTTTTGTTTTGGTGTAAAACCATTTGCCTTTTGTCATTTTCCTTGAAGGTTCTTGAGCCGATGTCATCTTGCCTTTATGAGTGGCAAAAGGGATCTGTATCTACTACATTGGTGCTACAGTAATGCATAAAAGCACTCAATCGGTGTTTAACATGTAACCAAAAGACAATGTAACATGTCTCGGTGTGTTATGCACACGGAAAGCCTGAGTTATAACTGATATATTTTATTGCCTTGCCTATGGTAGTGCGTTCTTTCTTAAGGGAACGGTCAATACGACGCAAGAGGGCTAGAAATATTGTACATCCTTATAAGCAAAACGTTTTCTTTATTGCCACAACATGATAGTGTTGCGCGAAGGAAGGAGCAGCATTGTGCTAACTTCAGACGACTAGAGGAGTTGTGTTAAGCGTTGCATAACTTACCACCACATGACACAAAAGGGCCGTGTTCATTTTCATTCAACGGACTATTGCAAGGGGAAAAGATGCAAGCGTACCTCTCAGGCGAGTGTGTGTTATCTTCAGAAACCTGTGGTGATGTAGCAATTGGAGATCCTTGATCTGTGGGGAAGAAATAAAAAAAATTATCTATCATAGATTTGATGCATTTTGTGTATAGTTGCTTACAATCCAAAACATTTACCTCCTTGTGGTCTTTTTTTCCCCCTCCTTGCTGCATGTTTGTCTTGGCGGACAACTGCTCTACTTCCTGAGGGAATCTCTTTTGTCTTTAGCTTCATATTGCGCTTTGAAGTTTTCCCTATCAAAAAGTTTGAAGAAGTTAGATTGACAAACGTGGAAAAGTAGTAGTCAGGCAATAATTGTGCCTTCAAAAATGTCAAAACATCCATTTTTGGACATCTGCAACCTTAATACCATAAAACGTGTGCCCTGCAAATGAACGTTTCCACAAAGCAAACCTAAGATGTGCACATAACACCTGTCTCCATTTACAGGAGTCCACTTCATAACACATATTAGTGTGTAGTGACAGCGCATGGTTTTGCTGCTCACCTGTGCCAGTGAATGTGGTGCTGGATTGTGAATGCGCGTGCCAGTCCTTTGTATTAAATTATACTCTTTTTTTCTTTTAGTCATGCTTGTAACTCGATGAAAATTTCCCTTGCTCAAGCAAAACTGGGCAACATTAATATTGCAAGTAATAGGAGAATGCAAGACGATAAGTGCCAAAAAAACAAACAAACAGAATTATGCCCCCAACAGGCAAACTTACAACACGAGAATGTGAATGCAAGCAGCTCTTAGCATGTCAGTTGTGTGTGTGCAATTAGGGGTTGTCCAAGATGACGCTATCCGTCTCTGTTCTTTGCCTTGGCAAATACTATGAGCAGGTTCTAAAACGCTGACAGTTCACTTCTATAAGTGCGAAATGTTAGTTCAAAAGTTTGTTTAAACATGTCAGCGCAACTATTTACAATTAACACTCATTTGGTGAGAAAAATTAATGAAATGTTAGTTCTTGCATCTCTGTTCACTACTAGTAATAATAATATTTGGACAAATTAACATGAACTTTAAGTATGCGACTTTTCGTTAAATGTTCGCTAAACTAAGGATTGCCGCATATGAACATGACATTAATGCTTGTCTGTAAGCATTATCCAAGAGCAGTGACAGTAGTTGTTCAGTGATATGCCGTTAACGTACCTTGTTTCTTTGATTGTAGCTTGGAACGAATGTCCTGGAGAGCAACTGGGCTTTTCAATTTAAGGTCGCTCCATTTCTTTTGTACCTGTCCCGCTGTTCGCAACACTCCATATTTCTTGCGGAGGGCTCTTCTTACCTCCGCAATTATGATTCTTTTATGCCGATTCGGCTGCATGTATGGCCCATGATGTCCGTCGTAGTCACGCGAATCCATGATACGGACCAGTGTCCGGATTTCTTGTGGCCCTAGAGCTGCAGTCCGGCGTGACATCTTGTCAGGGCGAGAGAGTGCACTAAAATGGCCGCTGCAGTCGTTTCCGGCGGTTTTCCCACCATAAAGTTGTGGCGCGAAGGAACTTTCAGTAGCAATACGCCTACTGGGCATTGCCCGACGACAGTTCAAGCTAGCTCCTGCTGCGCAAGCGAATAATCACATCCTTTGTTCGCTGGCCGGTGCAGTTGAACCGAAATATCAGGAAGTCAGAATCGTTAATAAATGTGATCTTTGGGAGCGTGAACTAGCGCATTTAACGAAATTCGTATGCTTAGTTGCGTGACACTGGGCATTTGTTAGAGCTGCAAATGGCTGGCAAGATTAAAAAAAAACCACACCTCCTCGATTTTTCTGGATGCATATCGATGTAGCCACAGCAAACGCAACTTTATCAACAATGTCTTTGCCTATGCAAAACTTTATGCATGACATAATGAGTTGATGCCGCTGCCAAACTCCACATTCATTCATACTTGTCAAGTACTTGTTGCGAAACTCAGCCAAGTGCGTTCGTTAATGTGTTCTCGCCACTTAGCTAATCAACGTGTGCATGACTGCTAGTCGACAGAATCATTTGCTTTGGAATTGTGAAGTGCACATATTAAGAACACTGCAAAGTAGGCCGGATTTTAGCAAGCTGAGCGACTTTTTCAAACGCTTCCTTTTATTTTTCGAACTTTGATTTCACTTTAATCACGTGAGGGGGCGGGCGAAAATTGCACCGGAAGCTCTGGAACTTTTGGCGGCAAAGCATTACAGGAAGTACGCAACCCTGCACCGGACACAGTCATTTTTTCCTCTGGACACCATCGCACAACACCATGGCCAAACGTATATCCCCATTGGGTAAGCGGAAAGTCCGGACATTTGTCCATATTATGGACCGTCGTGATTGCGACAGTCTGCATGGCCCCTACCTGCATCCCAATGCACATAAAAGGAGCATCCTGGCGGAAGTGGCACGAACCTTGGAACGCCGTTTCGGCACCACTCGCACACGCACGCAGCTGCAAAAAAAATGGTGCGATTTAAAGGGCAAAAACCCGGCCGGACTTCGGAGGATTAGGAGACAGAACCGTCATCGTGAGCGAGGTAGGCCTATGCGGTATTGACTTACGAGTTAGTTCAATTTTTCGGCAAATGAAATAAGCACTTTGAATACTTTACAGCGGATACGATTATAAGCAGCAACTTATTTCTTACAATCAATGCTTACATATTGTCTATGTTTTAATTTGTATGCTTGCTTAAAGTGCTAGAAAAATATACATGAGTTTAGCGTGGGATTGTGTCAGCTTAACACATTATTTTGGAGCAAATTAATGCTGCAGCAATAACTAGAATGGTTGCAGAATGCAAAGTGCTGCGCTACATTAACGAGCATGTACTACCCGACAATAACAGCAGCCAACAGCTTTACGAACCATTTATTACAATGTGATTTGCTAGTTTTGAAACTGCAAGCAAAGAGTCAATTATATAGGTCTGTGTAAATGTTTTTGTTCTTAGACGTATATGACCAAAAAAAACCCCGCAAACCATAGCATTCTGCATCCGGGGTTGGCAATATGGCAGTTTTATAGTTTGTCGCCTTTCAAGTCTTGGTTCCCGACCACCAAAAAATAATTATACTGCTCAGCTAGTATGTAACCGCCATTGTCGGATTTGCATACGGCTACATGTATCAGGTATTAAGTGTGGCAACCTTGTTTTTTAAGTCTTCATTTTTATAATTTCTTATTCACAACTTGGCATTGTTAACAATAACAGTAAAGTTATCATAAATGATATGAAAAAAAACAAACTGCTGAAGAGTTGAAATGCAAATACTGATCGTGTCACTGAAACGTAACAATTCCAAAACTGGGTACTCCTCAGCTAAGTCACATAAAAGTGTATGGTGTGTACCGTTAGTCATATGATTGTGCTGTTTGTTGTAAAAACATACAGAACGGCGTTGTTCAAGAATAATACCGCCCTTCTGAATTGGATAAAAATTGTAACGTTATTATTTCCTTGTACTGCCGCCTACACCTATGCGTGTTTGTAGTCAAGGCTGTAGCCAAATGTGTTCATGCACTGGGCTTCAGCTCGGCCGGCATCAATGTTGCCTTACGATCGTATGTTATGATATTAATATGGGCTGCAATGTGACACAGCCATGCTGACAGTTGACGATTGTATGTCTAAAAGTTGTATGGAAACTCCCAAAAAATCCAAAAAGGGCAGACATTAACCAAGTAATAAGCAATTACTCTTAGTTAAGTTACTGAGACAAAGCATTTGGTTATGAGAAATTACACACATGGTTCATTATGCCCATACAGCTCGACGACAGCATGTTTCACTGCGTCAAGAGGACCAGAATGACCCACGACATAGAGGTGAGTGTGTAATATTTGCTGCGCTTTCCCTAATTCAGGTAAATTTTGATGCGCTGACACGAATGCTTATGCCTAAGCTGTAGTTGGCCAAAAAAATTTAGTGCCCAATTTCCCTAAAGCTGTGCAATGCTTTTGTCACATAGTTATGCTACAAACAGGAGGCAGTGGGACACGGCAGGAGCATGACATTGGGATGTCCAGCAGCCCTCCTCCTGAAGGTGAAGTGTTACGAATGGCACCACCCCCGGCAAGCAGTGCCAACCCAGTATTTGAAGGTATGCTATGCACTTGAGGCGTGTATTGTTGAACCTAAAGTAATATTGTATGAAAAATGTTACAACTTTTAAGTCATTGCTAAGTGAATGAAATTGAACACTCATTTGTGTCGTGCGTTAATGCGATTTGCCAAACTGGTGTTAAGAAACTGCACTTTTAGAGAGCAAATCGAGCTTCTACAACCCATTATATAAAGTAAAGTACAGCAGTATGATCTATATAGTCATTATAAAACTCTGCATTCATTACCACCATCGACGTTATAGAAGGACTAGTGTTTTATGAACAGAAGCATTGTACACCGCAATGTGAATGTTGTTTGCGGACCTATGCGTTTGGATGGCAAGGTTCAGAATTACACATTGCCCATTACCAACATTTCTCTGTGTCAAATGTTTGCAGCACAAACTTGCAAGGGGCTGAACTACTGCTCCTAAACATGGGTGTAGTATTTATTTTGCAGCAATTATTTGCATTCAAAACTATACATACCTGTAATCTGTCTAAAGTACTACTGTTTTTACCTTATATCATCCACTAATGGGAAATTTTCCTTTTTCAATCATGTAAATTTTTGAATACTATCACAACATCCCTACTTGTCGCTAATGTTCACAATTTGAGTGTTGATGGCATGCAGGTAGCAAGATTGGCAATGCCATGACAGCTTGATGTAATGTTTGTGCTGAAAGGTGTATAAAGTGCATGCACAACCCTTTTTTTAAATCATTTTGGATGTGGAATGATAGCACAAGCGAACAATTCTTATAATACGGTTGTTGCACATTAGCTGAACTTTCAAGGTTGTAAAATGTGTAACACTGAGCGTAACTTGCCACCAAATGAGACGGATGCGTTTTGTAGCATTGCTTTTCTACATTCCACATTTGGGAACTTTCAGGGGAGCTATGCTGCAATTTTTAGGCCCCGAACAGTTTTCACCCCTGAAATTTGGAACAAAAGCTTTCCATAAAATATATGGTGCTGTTACTGCGCGTAAACTCGTCAAATAATATACATGCCTATGTACTTAGTGCGTTGGTGGACCCCTACGTATAATGTAAATCTTACATTTTGAACCTTTGTCATTTACTTATAAAAGATGCAGCTTTGCAAATGTGCACGTTCTGTTTGTCTCCCAAAAGCATACACGATCGTCTAAGGCCTTACTCAGACGGGCGTTTTTTCGCGCGATTAGCGGATCGCATGAAGGATACGCATCCGCAAATCGCGTGACCGGTGCCCGAAAATCGACCAAAAATCTGCTCGTAGCCGCGTTTCATTATAAACGGGCCGGAGCTGTCCAGCGCATTGCATTCAATGGAGCAGGCAATACAGCCCGCTCCATTGAAAGCAATGCGCTGCGGGCGAGTGTGGGATGAATTGTCGGGAAGGGCTTAAATAGATAAGCCCCTCCCTGCAATTCATCCTGAAACGTGTTAAAATTTAAAAATATATATATACTTATCTGCTCCCGGCAGCCGGAGTTCCGCACGGCCGGCCTGCAGTGGGTGTGAAGGGGGTGTGAGTCAGATCTGCCCCCTGATTGGCTCAGCGCTGAGCCAATCATTTGCCGGCTCCATTGAATTCAATGGGCAAACATCGTTCTTCTCTGCCACAGCTGTTACAGCTGTGGCAGAGAAGAATGATTTGTCTTCTATATGTTCTCAATGGGGTCGGCGCTGCTGCCACCGGCCCCATTGAGCGTATATAGAGAAGAGAACAGGAATCGCAGATCGCAGATAGGTGCGATCTTCGATTTCTGTTCTATCAATTATCGGAGGAGCGCATAAAAAGCGCTCATGTGTCCGATACCATTGCAAAGCAATGGTTTTAAAAAATTGCCGGCCGCATGCGCATGCGCAAATTGCGTCTGACTAAGGCCTAAGCATCAGTTTGTACATTGCTACTAAAGCCAATGGCTTGCTATTGATATTTGTTTGTAACAAATAATAGTTGCACATGTTTCAGTAGGAAATTTTTAAACTATTATTGATATATTAAACGTATTGTGTGCTGCATAAATGTTGAGGGTCCTCATTGCGCAATGCATTATTTCTTGGGAACTGATAGACTGTAAAAAGTGCAAAGAAGAGGTGAGCTTTATCATTACTTTGGTTCTACTAGTTGTATTATAGCAAATCGTTTGCCATTACAATTGTTTGTAAATCCCTATTGTTGCTCCTCTATTTTCCCTTCTTTCAGATCCAAGCTTGAATACAAACCACGCAACCGCAAGTACGGGTCGGGACTTAATTTTCGCTTGCATGGCTGCCTTATTAGCCGCTCAGCAGCAAGTTGCGGTTGCACTACAGAATATTGCAGAGTTGGAGGCCTGGCGGCAGGAGACTATCGGCACCCGTCTGTAGTTTTATTTATTTTAAATCACCTAGTTAGTTACAGTTTTAATAATTGTTGTGTTTCATTTTAAGCCGAACAATGCGCACTATGCTGTGTTGGACATAATTTTATAAGGAACAGCTACAGGCACAGTTGTGCTGCAAATCCTGCAGTGGCTGACCGTGTTAAAAAATACAAATAAAACACCAGTTTGTTAACACGTGCAGTTTCTGTGCTATCTTTTTTTCCTTTCTGCATTTGAATTTTTCTCCTCCTTCCCAACATTCACACAGGCTGCATTATTATGGCAGACTTTGGTCTGTAACGTATACTTTCGAGTGAGATGGTAGGTTTAGAGATTGTAGGGCACTCTGCGTTCCGTAGCTAACCTGAGAGTTCAGTGGGATGACAACGTAAGGACTTTAACCGTTCCCAATTAGATGAAATGTCCTTACACCCATGACCCCTAGTGTTTAGACACTGTACTTTTGTGGACATGCATTGTTGCGCTAAACGATGGTCAAATGTAGAAATATTATTTGAGATGTGGACCATTTATTGGAACATTGCTTGAGCGCAATGATGACGTTAAAATTTGCATTACAATGAATATGAAAGATGAGGAGGTGTTTTTTAGGCGCAAATATGAATGTAACATCCTGTAACCCAAATACAAAATGTAGTTTTGGTAGCATGCCAAAGTGGAGCAGTGCTAATGTGTGGCTTTTACAACAGTAGGAACTGCGTGTCTTGAGTTGGGATCAATACAGCAATATTAGTTGAAAATGGATGCTTATTAGAGCGACTAATGTGTATTTTAGCGGCAAGAAAAAGTCTAAAGTGAGTTAAAATTTAGCATTTCAAGACCACAATCTAACGTGTAACAATTAATAATGAAATTCTTTAAATCCCTTGTTTTGGGGGGAAGTACATGTGTCCTTACACATGTTTTTTTTTTTTTTTGTGGTAGGTAATAGAGATGAGCGAACACCAAAATGTTCGGGTGTTCGTTATTCGGAACGAACTTCCCGCGATGCTCGAGGGTTCGTTTCGAACAACGAACCCCATTGAAGTCAATGGGCGACCAGAGCATTTTTGTATTTCGCCGATGCTCGCTAAGGTTTTCATGTGTGAAAATCTGGGCAATTCAAGAAAGTGATGGGAATGACACAGAAACGGATAGGGCAGGCGAGGGGCTACATGTTGGGCTGCATCTCAAGTTCACAGGTCCCACTATTAAGCCACAATACCGGCAAGAGTGCCCCCCCCCCCTCCCAACAACTTTTACTTCTGAAAAGCCCTCATTAGCATGGCATACCTTTGCTAAGCACCACACTAGCTACAACAAAGCACAATCACTGCCTGGATGACACTCCGCTGCCACTTCTCCTGGGTTACATGCTGACCAACCGCCCCCCCTCCCCCCCACAGCGCACACCAAAGTGTCCCTGCGCAGCCTTCAGCTGCCCTCATGCCACGCCACACTCATGTCTATTTAGAAGTGCGTCTGCCATGAGGAGGAACCGCAGGCACACACTGCAGAGGGTTGGCATGGCTAGGCAGCGGCCCTCTTTAAAAGGGGCGGGGCGATAGCCCACAATGCTGTACAGAAGCAGTGAGAAATAGAATCCTGTGCCACCGCCATCAGGAGCTGCACACGTGGGCATAGCAATGGGGAACCTATGTGCCACACACTATTCATTCTGTCAAGGTGTCTGCATGCCCCAGTCAGACTGGTAATATGTACCTTAACAGTAACCGCGTTGGTGGTAATGTGGTGGTGACTGAGGACCTAGTAGCACGGTTGTATTTTGTTGGTTTTCGGAATGCGGCCAGGATTAAGTGGGCCGTGGCGGGGGGATGGTGTGGGGGCTCTCGTTGTGTCGGTAAAGGTGAAATTCTTGGACTGCCACCAGACGAACCAATGCAAAGACATTTGCCAAGAATGTTTTCCCTGTTGGAGGAGGAGGGGGATGTTTTTGAGGCACTACGTGTCCTCTCCACGTGTCCGTGGTTATATGCACCTTTACAGTAACCACGTTGGTGGGAAATGGCCTCGCCGCCATCATGTCTTTGGGAAGCCTCTGTTTCCACACCCCAGAGACATACCATTAGCAGCGGTATAGGCAGAGGCCAGAATTCGTAACATTTCAGCCGTAGCATTAGGACAGGCCCCACTAACATATCACTAGCAGCAGTATAGCGGGAGCGCAGTCTTCGTTCCATGTCAGCAATAGTAGCACTCAAGACAGACCCCAGTAACAATTCCGAAGCAGCAGTATAGCGGGAGCGCAGTCTTCGTTCCATGTCAGCAATAGTAGCACTCAAGACAGGCCCCAGTAACAATTCCGAAGCAGCAGTATAGCGGGAGCGCAGTCTTCGTTCCATGTCAGCAATAGTAGCACTCAAGACAGGCCCCAGTAACAATTCCGAAGCAGCAGTATAGCGGGAGCGCAGTCTTAGTTCCATTTCAGTAGCCTTAGTATAGCCAAGGCCCAAGTTACATTTATGTAGCTAAAGTGTAGGCCAACCCCACACACCTTTCTGTACCATGAGTGCAGGCGAAGAACATACAAATTGCTATGATTACACTGTAGGTGAGGGCCCCAAAAATTTGGTGTACCAACAGTACTAATGTACCTCAGTAAAAATTGGCCATGCCCAACCAAGATGGCAGGTGAATCGCTTTGGTTAATGTGGCTTAAGTGGTAACTAGGCCTGGAGGCAGCCCAGTGTAACGAAAAATTGGTTCAAGTTAAAGTTCCAACGCTTTTAAGCGCATTGAAACTTATAAAAATTGTTCAGAAAAATTATTTGAGTGAGCCTTGTGGCCCTAAGAAAAATTGCCCGTTCAGCGTGATTACGTGAGGTTTCAGGAGGAGGAGCAGGAGGAGGAGGAGGAATATTAGACACAGATTGATGAAGCAGAAATGTCCCCGTTTTGGATGGTGAGAGAGAACGTAGCTTCCATCCGCGGGTGCAGCCTACGTATTGCTTACGTATTGCTGCTGTCCGCTGGTGGAGAACAGAAGTCTGGGGAAATCCAGCCTTTGTTCATCTTGATGAGTGTTAGCCTGTCGGCACTGTCGGTTGACAAGCGGCTACGCTTATCTGTGATGATTCCCCCAGCCGCACTAAACACCCTCTCCGACAAGACGCTAGCCGCAGGACAAGCAAGCACCTCCAGGGCATACAGCGCTAGTTCAGGCCACGTGTCCAGCTTCGACACCCAGTAGTTGTAGGGGGAAGAGGCGTCACCAAGGATGGTCGTGCGATCCGCTACGTACTCCCTCACCATCCTTTTACAGTGCTCCCGCCGACTCAGCCGTGACTGGGGAGCGGTGACACAGTCTTGGTGGGGAGCCATAAAGCTGGCCAGGCCCTTAAAGACTGTTGCACTGCCTGGGATGTACATGCTGCTCGATCTACGCACATCCCCTGCTACCTTGCCCTCGGTACTGCGCCTTCTGCCACTAGCGCTGTCGGCTGGGAATTTTACCATCAGCTTGTCCGCAAGGGTCCTGTGGTATAGCAACACTCTCGAACCCCTTTCCTCTTCGGGAATCAGAGTGGGCAGGTTCTCCTTATACCGTGGATCGAGCAGTGTGTACACCCAGTAATCCGTCGTGGCCAGAATGCGTGCAACGCGAGGGTCACGAGAAAGGCATCCTAACATGAAGTCAGCCATGTGTGCCAGGGTACCTGTACGCAACACATGGCTGTCTTCACTAGGAAGATCACTTTCAGGATCCTCCTCCTCCTCCTCCTCCTCAGGCCATACACGCTGAAAGGATGACAGGCAATCAGCCGGTGTACCGTCAGCAGCGGCCCAAGCTGTCTCTTCCCCCTCCTCCTCATCCTCCTCATGCTCCTCCTCCTCCTCCTGTACGCGCTGAGAAATAGACAGGAGGGTGCCCTGACTATCCAGCGGCATACTGTCTTCCCCCGCCCCCGTTTCCGAGCGCAAAGCAGCTGCCTTTATGGTTTGCAGGGAATTTCTCAAGATGCATCGCAGAGGAATGGTGACGCTAATGATTGTAGCATCGCCGCTCACCACCTGGGTAGACTCCTCAAAATTACCAAGGACATGGCAGATGTCTGCCAACCAGGCCCACTCTTCTGAAAGGAATTGAGGAGGCTGACTCCCACTGCGCCGCCCATGTTGGAGTTGGTATTCGACTATAGCTCTACGTTGTTCATAGAGCCTGGCCAACATGTGGAGCGTAGAGTTCCACCGTGTGGGCACGTCGCACAGCAGTCGGTGCACTGGCAGCTTAAAGTGATGTTGCAGGGTGCGCAGGGTGGCAGCGTCCGTGTGGGACTTGCGAAAATGTGCGCAGAGCCGGCGCGCCTTTACGAGCAGGTCTGACAAGCGTGGGTAGCTTTTCAGAAAGCGCTGAACCACCAAATTAAAGACGTGGGCCAGGCATGGCACGTGCGTGAGGCTGCCGAGCTGCAGAGCCGCCACCAGGTTACGGCCGTTGTCACACACGACCATGCCCGGTTGGAGGCTCAGCGGCGCAAGCCAGCGGTCGGTCTGCTGTGTCAGACCCTGCAGCAGTTCGTGGGCCGTGTGCCTCTTATCGCCTAAGCTGAGTAGTTTCAGCACGGCCTGCTGACGCTTGCCCACCGCTGTGCTGCCACACCGCGTGACACCGACTGCTGGCGACATGCTGCTGCTAACACATCTTGATTGCGAGACAGAGGAGGAGGAGGAGGAGGGTGCTTTAGTGGAGGAAGCATACACCTCCGCAGATACCACCACAGAGCTGGGGCCCGCAATTCTGGGGGTGGGTAGGACGTGAGCGGTCCCGGGCTCTGACTCTGTCCCAGCCTCCACTAAATTCACCCAATGTGCCGTCAGGGAGATGTAGTGGCCCTGCCCGCCTGTGCTTGTCCACGTGTCCGTAGTTAAGTGGACCGTGGCAGTAACCGCATTGGTGAGGGCGCGTACAATGTTGCGGGAGACGTGGTCGTGCAGGGCTGGGACGGCACATCGGGAAAAGTAGTGGCGACTGGGAACTGAGTAGCGCGGGGCCGCCGCCTCCATGATACTTTTGAAGGACTCCGTTTCCACAACCCTATACGGCAGCATCTCAAGGCTGATGAATTTTGCTATGCGGACGGTTAACGTTTGAGCGTGCGGGTGCGTGGCGGCGTACTTGCGCTTGCGCTCCAACAGTTGCGCAAGCGACGGCTGGACGGTGCGCTGAGCTACACTGCTGGATGGGGCCGAAGACAGCGGAGGTGAGGGTGTGGGTGCAGGCCAGGAGACGGTAGTGCCTGTGTCCTGAGAGGGGGGTTGCATCTCAGTGGCAGGTTGGGGCACAGGGGGAGAGGCAGGGGTGCAAACCGGAGGCGCTGAACGGCCTTCGTCCCACCTTGCGGGGTGCTTGGCCATCATATGTCTGCGCATGGTGGTGGTGGTGAGGCTGTTGGTGTTGGCTCCCCGGCTGAGCTTTGCGCGACAAAGGTTGCACACCACTGTTCGTCGGTCGTCAGGCGTCTCTGTGAAAAACTGCCAGACCTTAGAGCACCTCGGCCTCTGCAGGGTGGCATGGCGCGAGGGGGCCCTTTGGGAAACAGTTGGTGGATTATTCGGTCTGGCCCTGCCTCTACCCCTGGCCACCGCACTGCCTCTTGCAACCTGCCCTGCTGATGCCCTTGACTCCCCCTCTGAAGACCTGTCCTCCTGAGTAAGCGTTGCACACCAGGTGGGGTCAGTCACCTCATCGTCCTGCTGCTCTTCCTCCGAATCCTCTGTGCGCTGCTCCCTCGGACTTACTGCCCTTACTACTACCTCACTGCAAGACAACTGTGTCTGATCGTCATCGTCCTCCTCACCCACAGAAAGTTGTTGAGACAGTTGGCGGAAGTCCCCAGCCTCTTCCCCCGGACCCCGGGAACTTTCGAATGGTTGGGCATCAGTGACGATAAACTCCTCTGGTGGGAGAGGAACCGCTGCTGCCCAATCTAAGCAGGGGCCCGAGAACAGTTCCTGGGAGTGCTCCCGCTCCTGAGCAGGTGTTATTGTAGTGGAGTGAGGAGGCTGGGAGGAAGGAGGAGCAGCAGACAGAGGATTCGGATTGGCAGCAGTGGACGGCGCAGAACTGCGGGTAGACGATAGGTTGCTCGAAGCACTTTCTGCCATCCAGGACAGGACCTGCTCACACTGCTCATTTTCTAATAACCGTCTCCCGCGTGGACCCATTAATTGGGCGATGAATGTGGGGACGCCAGAAACATGCCTCTCTCCTAATCGCGCAGCAGTCGGCTGCGACACACCTGGATCAGGAGCTTGGCCTGTGCCCACACCCTGACTTGGCCCTCCGCGTCCTCGGCCGCGTCCACGTCCTCTAGGCCTACCCCTACCCCTCAGCATGCTGTATTACCAGTGATTTGATTTCACAGGCAGGAAATAAATTGGCGCAAGACTGCAGGCCAAATATAATTTTTTCCCTTTTTTGAAAACGAAAGGCCCCACTGCCTCTAGTGAATGAATAATCTAAGTTTAATAACTGTGCTGTGTCCCTGCTAATGTGTCACAGAACGTGAGGGTAGCAGAGTTATTAACTGTGGCAGAGCAGGTATTTTTTTTCCCAATTAAGGAAAGCAAATGGCGAAGCCAGGAGTAAAACGTAGCTGGGTGCGTATGATTTTTAAAGGTGTCACACGCAGCCGACACGTGTCCACCGCCCTTAGGACGGACAGAGGCCGGACAAATAGAATTATTTTCACTTGTTTTACAAGCAAAAGGCAGCACTGCATATATTCAATGAATAATAACTGTGTTGTGGCCCTGCCTATACAATTCTTTCCCTGCAGTATCAATGGAGGGTGCAATGCTCTGCAGAAGCGATTTTGAGAAGCAAAAAAAAATGCAGCACAGCTAACAGCAGCCTGGACAGTACTGCACACGGATAAATATGGCCCTAGAAAGGACCGTTGAGGTTCTTGAAGGCTACACTCACTCCTAACACTCTCCCTGCCTATGCAGCACTTCTGTCCCTAATGCCAGGTGCAACGGTCTGCAGAGGCGATTTTGAGAAAAAAAAAATTGCCACTGCTAACAGCAGCCAACACACAGCTATCAGTGGCCCCAATAAGGACCTTTGGGGGGTCTTGAAACCTACACTAACTACCAATTCTTTCCCTACAGCAGCTCCGGTACAAACAGCACTGTCCCTCATCTAAATCACACGGCATCTGAGGCGAACCGCGGGAGGGGCCGACTTTTATGTTCGGGTGACACCTGATCTTCCCAGCCACTCACAGCAGGGGGGTGGTATAGGGCTTGAACGTCACAGGGGGAAGTTGTAATGCCTTCCCTGTCTTTCAATTGGCCAGAAAAGCGCGCTAACGTCTCAGGGAAGGAAGTGAAAATAACCAGAACACCGCATGGTGTTCGTTACGAATAACGAACATCCCGAACACCCTAATATTCGCACGAATATCAAGCTCGGACGAACACGTTCGCTCATCTCTAGTAGGTAATCCAAAAGAAAAGAAGAGGGGAACAAAAGACCAACATTGTACAATAATAGCCCCAAAAAAACATGTGTTATTAAACATGTCTGTTTAGGCATCGCCTTGAACTTTAAAGTAAGTAATCATTGACATTTGTCTTTTAAGGGAGCAGTTGGTGCAAAACAATAGTAACAAATAACATTTACAGTAAAAGATGTGGATGGAAAAAAAAACAAAAAAACAGTTACATAGTACTCAATGAACTGCTGCCAAACCCAATTCCTAGGATAGTGGGGAAAAAACCCTAAAAGTTTCAGCAACCATAAGGTTAATTTTTACAACAAAAACATATGCCGTGGTCATTGAAAATTAAATATAACATTTTAGGTCTATGTGCCAATACACTCCACTACACATTCATTCAGAGTCTGAAGACCGTGTTAAAAAAAGGGCGAGAGTATCACAAAAGTTATGTGTGGTTGCCGTTACTATTATTGCAATTGCTTGTCAGCCAGTCGTGCAGAAGCAATGCAGTGTCCAATTGCTGAAAATGTTTTGCAACATAGCGCTGTTGCGGCCAATAAAGCAGGCCCTAATGCATACGTACAAAGGCCAAGCGTGCACATTGGCGTTGTACAACAATGCCAGACTACCACATCTAGAAATGTTATGTTTATTGTCATTAGTTCGTGCAATGCATAGCAGTGCTGCAGTTTCTGAAAACTGTAAAACTGTGCGTCTTTATTAAACAAGCAGAAATATAAACATTAGTTACAAAAAAAGAAAAGTACATGACAAAGTTAAGTGTTTAGGAATTAAAACAACACTTTACGCTGCTTTTATTTGTTTTTTAACATGGGTTTATGGTAAAAAGTTTACAACAAAATATATTGTGAAGAAATTTAGATTATGTCGTAATTACGAAATACAACTATCAAAATAATTGTAGAAATGCACCGTGGTTACAAAGTTCCCGGACAAATCCACAAGCAATGGCAGCACTACATATGTGCCCTCAAAGATGTGCATAGGTAGTTTCCCTGATAGCATAGGCAAGCATATAGTAGTCAGCAATAAAAATTAAGTAGCTGCATAATGAAACTGTTGGGCCACACGCAAATAATGATGACACTACTGCAATGGTGATATCTTGAGTGGTGCCATTACTTTTGTGACTGTGCAATCCTGACAGCGATGGAACAGTGGCAACGTGTAGCTGTGAATGGGTGGATGATTGCCCACAAAATAAGTTATGCGTGCAAATGCCGGCAGCAAACACTAGACCAAAATGCAATGAGAAAAGTGAGTCTTTAAAAAAAAAAAAAAACTAAAAAAAAAAAAAAAAGAGCATATGCCCTTCATTAACATTGCTCTCCGCCTAGCAATAAATTAACAGACACTGTGCCTAAGCGCCTAACATACGCTGGTAGTGTTAGGTTTCCCTATCCATGGGATTGTTGTACTGGGCTTGCCAAATGCATCAAGATGGTTCATAGTCATTGATACAGAGAACATACAGTGTACTAACATCTTGAAAAATGTTACCCCAAGTGTACCGTTAGACTACAGCTGGCACAATGAGTGTGGCATGTTAAGTAATATGTAAGGAGCATAAACGTACCTGCATAGCCAAGGAATACATCCCCATGTAGCTTTACCACCCCTCAACTGCATCTGCGTTTCAACTCAACGGCTAGTCGTGGGGCACATTTGCAAAGTTGTGTACCACTTAATGACTATTACGAGAATATATATATAACACGATAATGTCCAGTACAACTAGGGCTAGAAAGCAATTATTGCAATCATTGATAAATTGGTTCTGGATAATTTCCAAAGCAGGAATTTGTGAGTGGTGCATGAGCCAGGTCTTCATCAGTGGTGCAGAAAATCCCAACACTATATAAAAACAAATACACAATTAGTAACTCATCCACCTTTGTTATTGACCAAGCACGCCACTCGCCGACAAGCCCTTATTATGGTATAGTTTGAGCTATACTACATAATAAGAAGTGCATTAATAATAAGGATTATGGATAGCGCTTTGGCAAACAGCTTACAGTTTTGCTTTATCATTTGCCTTAATATACATACAGCTGTTGCGTTCGGCTACGTACTTTGCAATAGCTGAAAACCGAGGTATTAGTTCCATAATGAGCCACATAGCGCAATGCTGAGATATTTGTAGGCGGCCAGCAGCAGAGCGGCACTATTGTGGAGCATTATGTTAAGCTCGCAACCCACATCAAGGATCCTCGGTGCTTGCGAGTCCCTAACTTTTGAGTACAAAATTGCCAATGGTGCTAAAAAAATTCAAGGTTTAGGCTTAAAAAAAAAACAATGCTGCAAGGGATGGGCTAATCAACTGCCTCCCTGTACATCGTCCAGCTGCCAGGGAATGTGTCCAAGCGGAGATAGAAAAAAATCTGCAAATTGCTCACTCACTCGCACAGCAGACGGAGCAGCCCGTTGAGACTGCATTAGGCGAAGATGTCCGATGAGGTCATCTGAGTTACCCTCTGCAGCATCCCAAGCAACATTACAGCGCCTACAGTAATTATGCAGGACCACGGCTGCCTTAATTACAGCGCACACATGCACAGGCGCTAGTTGCATAGAGGTGTGAAAGACACGCCAGCGACTGACTAGCAATCCAAACGCACATTCTACGTAGCGCCTGGCACGTGTAAGGCGATAATTAAAAACTTGCTTCCTGGTCGTGATGCCCCGACAAGCAAAGGGCCGCAGGACATGATTGGCAAGGCCAAATCCCTGATCAGCAACGAAAACAAAAGGCAGTTGCGTATCTGGCATACCAGGAAGCGCACATGGTTCTGGCAGGGATAGCTGGGCGGCCGAAAGCCTCCTACTCATTCTGGATGCGCTGAAGATGCGCGCATCAGCAGCACTTCCATAGGCACCAATGTCAACAATTCAAAAGCAGTAATTGCTGTCGGCTACGGCAAGAAGGACCACAGAAAAAAAATGTCGATAGTTGAAGTATCGGGACCCTGAGTTGGGGGGCTTTCGAACACGTATATGTTTGCCGTCCAGAGCCCCCAAACAATTTGGAAAATTGGCCCTCTCCCAGAAGGCACTCGCAACTTCATGCCAATCTTGCTGCGATGGAGGGGCCATGACTATTGGAAGAAGGTACTCCCATATTGCAATGCATGTTTCCGCAACAATCCTTCCTATGGTTGTACGGCCACGTTGAAAGGTGAATTTTAAGGATGCATAGGAATTACCAGTTGCCAGAAACCTATAAGACAAACAAAAGAGAAAGAAAAAAAATGCATTATGTACAGTAAAAAGGCTGTAAGTACACAAAGGTTAAAGCATACGTTCCCTAATTGGCATTGCAAGTGTCCTGAAAAGTAGTAAAAAGCGAACACTACAGTTACTGGTTCATAGATTCTAGTATTACATGTTCAATTGCAGCGCTATCTACAATTGTTCAGTCACATTGCCACAAAATCCTATGTTTTTGTCCCAAAAAAGGGACAAACTCACTTTGGACTGTTGATATGATGAAAAACAAAAACAACCCCCCCCCCCCCCAAAAAAAAAGAGAGACAGTTATAATAATGGTTCTATTTTTTAATTTAGATAGAAACATAGGCCACTGCATAAGATCACAATTAGAGATGAGCGAACGTGTTCTTCCGAGCTTGATATTCGTGCGAATATTAGGGTGTTCGGGATGTTCGTTATTCGTAACGAACACCATGCGGTGTTCTGGTTATTTTCACTTCCTTCCCTGAGACGTTAGCGCGCTTTTCTGGCCAATTGAAAGACAGGGAAGGCATTACAACTTCCCCCTGTGACGTTCAAGCCCTATACCACCCCCCTGCTGTGAGTGGCTGGGAAGATCAGGTGTCACCCGAACATAAAAGTCGGCCCCTCCCGCGGTTCGCCTCAGATGCCGTGTGAGTTAGATGAGGGACAGTGCTGTTTGTACCGGAGCTGCTGTAGGGAAAGAATTGGTAGTTAGTGTAGGCTTCAAGACCCCCCAAAGGTCCTTATTAGGGCCACTGATAGCTGTGTGTTGGCTGCTGTTAGCAGTGGCAATTTTTTTTTTCTCAAAATCGCCTCTGCAGACCGTTGCACCTGGCATTAGGGACAGAAGTGCTGCATAGGCAGGGAGAGTGTTAGGAGTGAGTGTAGCCTTCAAGAACCTCAACGGTCCTTTCTAGGGCCATATTTATCCGTGTGCAGTACTGTCCAGGCTGCTGTTAGCTGTGCTGCATTTTTTTTGCTTCTCAAAATCGCTTCTGCAGAGCATTCCACCCTCCATTGATACTGCAGGGAAAGAATTGTATAGGCAGGGCCACAACACAGTTATTATTCATTGAATATACGCAGTGCTGCCTTTTGCTTGTAAAACAAGTGAAAATAATTCTATTTGTCCGGCCTCTGTCCGTCCTAAGGGCGGTGGACACGTGTCGGCTGCGTGTGACACCTTTAAAAATCATACGCACCCAGCTACGTTTTACTCCTGGCTTCGCCATTTGCTTTCCTTAATTGGGAAAAAAAATACCTGCTCTGCCACAGTTAATAACTCTGCTACCCTCACGTTCTGTGACACATTAGCAGGGACACAGCACAGTTATTAAACTTCTCATGTTCATAGAATATACGCAGTGCTGCCTTTTGGTGCCAAAAAACGGAAAATAATTCTATTTGTCCGGCCTCTGTCCGTCCTAAGGGCGGTAGACACGTGTCGGCTGCGTGTGACACCTTTAAAAATCATACACACCCAGCTACGTTTTACTCCTGGCTTCGCCATTTGCTTTCCTTAATTGGGAAAAAAAATACCTGCTCTGCCACAGTTAATAACTCTGCTACCCTCACGTTCTGTGACACATTAGCAGGGACACAGCACAGTTATTAAACTTCTCATGTTCATAGAATATACGCAGTGCTGCCTTTTGGTGCCAAAAAACGGAAAATAATTCTATTTGTCCGGCCTCTGTCCGTCCTAAGGGCGGTGGACACGTGTCGGCTGCGTGTGACACCTTTAAATATCATACGCACCCAGCTATGTTTTACTCCTGGCTTCGCCATTTACTTTCCTTAATTGGGAAAAAAAATACCTGCTCTGCCACAGTTAATAACTCTGCTACCCTCACGTTCTGTGACACATTAGCAGGAAAACAGCACAGTTATTAAACTTAGATTATTCATTCACTAGAGGCAGTGGGGCCTTTCGTTTTCAAAAAAGGGAAAAAATTATATTTGGCCTGCAGTCTTGCGCCAATTTATTTCCTGCCTGTGAAATCAAATCACTGGTAATACAGCATGCTGAGGGGTAGGGGTAGGCCTAGAGGACGTGGACGCGGCCGAGGACGCGGAGGGCCAAGTCAGGGTGTGGGCACAGGCCAAGCTCCTGATCCAGGTGTGTCGCAGCCGACTGCTGCGCGATTAGGAGAGAGGCACGTTTCTGGCATCCCCACATTCATCGCCCAATTAATGGGTCCACGCGGGAGACGGTTATTAGAAAATGAGCAGTGTGAGCAGGTCCTGTCCTGGATGGCAGAAAGTGCTTCGAGCAACCTATTGTCTACCCGCAGTTCTGCGCCGTTCACTGCTGCCAATCCGAATCCTCTGTCTGCTGCTCCTCCTTCCTCCCAGCCTCCTCACTCCACTACAATAACACCTGCTCAGGAGCGGGAGCACTCCCAGGAACTGTTCTCGGGCCCCTGCTTAGATTGGGCAGCAGCGGTTCCTCTCCCACCAGAGGAGTTTATCGTCACTGATGCCCAACCATTCGAAAGTTCCCGGGGTCCGGGGGAAGAGGCTGGGGACTTCCGCCAACTGTCTCAACAACTTTCTGTGGGTGAGGAGGACGATGACGATCAGACACAGTTGTCTTGCAGTGAGGTAGTAGTAAGGGCAGTAAGTCCGAGGGAGCAGCGCACAGAGGATTCGGAGGAAGAGCAGCAGGACGATGAGGTGACTGACCCCACCTGGTGTGCAACGCTTACTCAGGAGGACAGGTCTTCAGAGGGGGAGTCAAGGGCATCAGCAGGGCAGGTTGCAAGAGGCAGTGCGGTGGCCAGGGGTAGAGGCAGGGCCAGACCGAATAATCCACCAACTGTTTCCCAAAGGGCCCCCTCGCGCCATGCCACCCTGCAGAGGCCGAGGTGCTCTAAGGTCTGGCAGTTTTTCACAGAGACGCCTGACGACCGACGAACAGTGGTGTGCAACCTTTGTCGCGCAAAGCTCAGCCGGGGAGCCAACACCAACAGCCTCACCACCACCACCATGCGCAGACATATGATGGCCAAGCACCCCGCAAGGTGGGACGAAGGCCGTTCAGCGCCTCCGATTTGCACCCCTGCCTCTCCCCCTGTGTCCCAACCTGCCACTGAGATGCAACCCCCCTCTCAGGACACAGGCACTACCGTCTCCTGGCCTGCACCCACACCCTCACCTCCGCTGTCTTCGGCCCCATCCAGCAGTGTAGCTCAGCGCACCGTCCAGCCGTCGCTTGCGCAACTGTTGGAGCGCAAGCGCAAGTACGCCGCCACGCACCCGCACGCTCAAACGTTAACCGTCCGCATAGCAAAATTCATCAGCCTTGAGATGCTGCCGTATAGGGTTGTGGAAACGGAGTCCTTCAAAAGTATCATGGAGGCGGCGGCCCCGCGCTACTCAGTTCCCAGTCGCCACTACTTTTCCCGATGTGCCGTCCCAGCCCTGCACGACCACGTCTCCCGCAACATTGTACGCGCCCTCACCAATGCGGTTACTGCCACGGTCCACTTAACTACGGACACGTGGACAAGCACAGGCGGGCAGGGCCACTACATCTCCCTGACGGCACATTGGGTGAATTTAGTGGAGGCTGGGACAGAGTCAGAGCCCGGGACCGCTCACGTCCTACCCACCCCCAGAATTGCGGGCCCCAGCTCTGTGGTGGTATCTGCGGAGGTGTATGCTTCCTCCACTAAAGCACCCTCCTCCTCCTCCTCCTCCTCCTCTGTCTCGCAATCAAGATGTGTTAGCAGCAGCATGTCGCCAGCAGTCGGTGTCGCGCGGTGTGGCAGCACAGCGGTGGGCAAGCGTCAGCAGGCCGTGCTGAAACTACTCAGCTTAGGCGATAAGAGGCACACGGCCCACGAACTGCTGCAGGGTCTGACGCAGCAGACCGACCGCTGGCTTGCGCCGCTGAGCCTCCAACCGGGCATGGTCGTGTGTGACAACGGCCGTAACCTGGTGGCGGCTCTGCAGCTCGGCAGCCTCACGCACGTGCCATGCCTGGCCCACGTCTTTAATTTGGTGGTTCAGCGCTTTCTGAAAAGCTACCCACGCTTGTCAGACCTGCTCGTAAAGGCACGCCGGCTCTGCGCACATTTCCGCAAGTCCCACACGGACGCTGCCACCCTGCGCACCCTGCAACATCACTTTAAGCTGCCAGTGCACCGACTGCTGTGCGACGTGCCCACACGGTGGAACTCTACGCTCCACATGTTGGCCAGGCTCTATGAACAGCGTAGAGCTATAGTCGAATACCAACTCCAACATGGGCGGCGCAGTGGGAGTCAGCCTCCTCAATTCCTTTCAGAAGAGTGGGCCTGGTTGGCAGACATCTGCCATGTCCTTGGTAATTTTGAGGAGTCTACCCAGGTGGTGAGCGGCGATGCTACAATCATTAGCGTCACCATTCCTCTGCTATGCATCTTGAGAAATTCCCTGCAAACCATAAAGGCAGCTGCTTTGCGCTCGGAAACGGGGGCGGGGGAAGACAGTATGCCGCTGGATAGTCAGGGCACCCTCCTGTCTATTTCTCAGCGCGTCCAGGAGGAGGAGGAGGAGCATGAGGAGGATGAGGAGGAGGGGGAAGAGACAGCTTGGGCCGCTGCTGACGGTACACCGGCTGATTGCCTGTCATCCTTTCAGCGTGTATGGCCTGAGGAGGAGGAGGAGGAGGAGGAGGAGGATCCTGAAAGTGATCTTCCTAGTGAAGACAGCCATGTGTTGCGTACAGGTACCCTGGCACACATGGCTGACTTCATGTTAGGATGCCTTTCTCGTGACCCTCGCGTTGCACGCATTCTGGCCACGACGGATTACTGGGTGTACACACTGCTCGATCCACGGTATAAGGAGAACCTGCCCACTCTGATTCCCGAAGAGGAAAGGGGTTCGAGAGTGTTGCTATACCACAGGACCCTTGCGGACAAGCTGATGGTAAAATTCCCAGCCAACAGCGCTAGTGGCAGAAGGCGCAGTACCGAGGGCAAGGTAGCAGGGGATGTGCGTAGATCGAGCAGCATGTACATCCCAGGCAGTGCAACAGTCTTTAAGGGCCTGGCCAGCTTTATGGCTCCCCACCAAGACTGTGTCACCGCTCCCCAGTCACGGCTGAGTCGGCGGGAGCACTGTAAAAGGATGGTGAGGGAGTACGTAGCGGATCGCACGACCATCCTTGGTGACGCCTCTGCCCTCTACAACTACTGGGTGTCGAAGCTGGACACGTGGCCTGAACTAGCGCTGTATGCCCTGGAGGTGCTTGCTTGTCCTGCGGCTAGCGTCTTGTCGGAGAGGGTGTTTAGTGCGGCTGGGGGAATCATCACAGATAAGCGTAGCCGCTTGTCAACCGACAGTGCCGACAGGCTAACACTCATCAAGATGAACAAAGGCTGGATTTCCCCAGACTTCTGTTCTCCACCAGCGGACAGCAGCAATACGTAAGCAATACGTAGGCTGCACCCGCGGATGGAAGCTACGTTCTCTCTCACCATCCAAAACGGGGACATTTCTGCTTCATCAATCTGTGTCTAATATTCCTCCTCCTCCTCCTGCTCCTCCTCCTGAAACCTCACGTAATCACGCTGAACGGGCAATTTTTCTTAGGGCCACAAGGCTCACTCAAATAATTTTTCTGAACAATTTTTATAAGTTTCAATGCGCTTAAAAGCGTTGGAACTTTAACTTGAACCAATTTTTCGTTACACTGGGCTGCCTCCAGGCCTAGTTACCACTTAAGCCACATTAACCAAAGCGATTCACCTTCCATCTTGGTTGGGCATGGCCAATTTTTACTGAGGTACATTAGTACTGTTGGTACACCAAATTTTTGGGGCCCTCACCTACAGTGTAATCATAGCAATTTGTATGTTCTTCACCTGCACTCATGGTACAGAAAGGTGTGTGGGGTTGGCCTACACTTTAGCTACATAAATGTAACTTGGGCCTTGGCTATCCTAAGGCTACTGAAATGGAACTAAGACTGCGCTCCCGCTATACTGCTGCTTCGGAATTGTTACTGGGGCCTGTCTTGAGTGCTACTATTGCTGACATGGAACGAAGACTGCGCTCCCGCTATACTGCTGCTTCGGAATTGTTACTGGGGCCTGTCTTGAGTGCTACTATTGCTGACATGGAACGAAGACTGCGCTCCCGCTATACTGCTGCTTCGGAATTGTTACTGGGGCCTGTCTTGAGTGCTACTATTGCTGACATGGAACGAAGACTGCGCTCCCGCTATACTGCTGCTTCGGAATTGTTACTGGGGCCTGTCTTGAGTGCTACTATTGCTGACATGGAACGAAGACTGCGCTCCCGCTATACTGCTGCTTCGGAATTGTTACTGGGGCCTGTCTTGAGTGCTACTATTGCTGACATGGAACGAAGACTGCGCTCCCGCTATACTGCTGCTTCGGAATTGTTACTGGGGCCTGTCTTGAGTGCTACTATTGCTGACATGGAACGAAGACTGCGCTCCTCCTATAATGCTGCTAGTGATATGTTAGTGGGGCCTGTCCTAATGCTACGGCTGAAATGTTACGAATTCTGGCCTCTGCCTATACCGCTGCTAATGGTATGTCTCTGGGGTGTGGAAACAGAGGCTTCCCAAAGACATGATGGCGGCGAGGCCATTTCCCACCAACGCGGTTACTGTAAAGGTGCATATAACCACGGACACGTGGAGAGGACACGTAGTGCCTCAAAAACATCCCCCTCCTCCTCCAACAGGGAAAACATTCTTGGCAAATGTCTTTGCATTGGTTCGTCTGGTGGCAGTCCAAGAATTTCACCTTTACCGACACAACGAGAGCCCCCACACCATCCCCCCGCCACGGCCCACTTAATCCTGGCCGCATTCCGAAAACCAACAAAATACAACCGTGCTACTAGGTCCTCAGTCACCACCACATTACCACCAACGCGGTTACTGTAAAGGTGCATATAACCACGGACACGTGGAGAGGACACGTAGTGCCTCAAAAACATCCCCCTCCTCCTCCAACAGGGAAAACATTCTTGGCAAATGTCTTTGCATTGGTTCGTCTGGTGGCAGTCCAAGAATTTCACCTTTACCGACACAATGAGAGCCCCCACACCATCCCCCCGCCACGGCCCACTTAATCCTGGCCGCATTCCGAAAACCAACAAAATACAACCGTGCTACTAGGTCCTCAGTCACCACCACATTACCACCAACGCGGTTACTGTAAAGGTGCATATAACCACGGACACGTGGAGAGGACACGTAGTGCCTCAAAAACATCCCCCTCCTCCTCCAACAGGGAAAACATTCTTGGCAAATGTCTTTGCATTGGTTCGTCTGGTGGCAGTCGAAGAATTTCACCTTTACCGACACAACGAGAGCCCCCACACCATTCCCCCGCCACGGCCCACTTAATCCTGGCCGCATTCCGAAAACCAACAAAATACAACCGTGCTACTAGGTCCTCAGTCACCACCACATTACCACCAACGCGGTTACTGTTAAGGTACATATTACCAGTCTGACTGGGGCATGCAGACACCTTGACAGAATGAATAGTGTGTGGCACATAGGTTCCCCATTGCTATGCCCACGTGTGCAGCTCCTGATGGCGGTGGCACAGGATTCTATTTCTCATTGCTTCTGTACAGCATTGTGGGCTATCGCCCCGCCCCTTTTAAAGAGGGCCGCTGCCTAGCCATGCCAACCCTCTGCAGTGTGTGCCTGCGGTTCCTCCTCATGGCAGACGCACTTCTAAATAGACATGAGTGTGGCGTTGCATGAGGGCAGCTGAAGGCTGCGCAGAGACACTTTGGTGTGCGCTGTGGGGGGGAGGGGGGGCGGTTGGTCAGCATGTAACCCAGGAGAAGTGGCAGCGGAGTGTCATCCAGGCAGTGATTGTGCTTTGTTGTAGCTAGTGTGGTGCTTTGCAAAGGTATGCCATGCTAATGAGGGCTTTTCAGAAGTAAAAGTTGTTGGGAGGGCGGGGGGGCCCACTCTTGCCGGTATTGTGGCTTAATAGTGGGACCTGTGAACTTGAGATGCAGCCCAACATGTAGCCCCTCGCCTGCCCTATCCGTTTCTGTGTCATTCCCATCACTTTCTTGAATTGCCCAGATTTTCACACATGAAAACTTTAGCGAGCATCGGCGAAATACAGAAATGCTCTGGTCGCCCATTGACTTCAATGGGGTTCGTTGTTCGAAACGAACCCTCGAGCATCGCGGGAAGTTCGTTCCGAATAACGAACACCCGAACATTTTGGTGTTCGCTCATCTCTAATCACAATGCAATGTGCTATAGTAACTCAGTATTACATATCGTCATTTTGAAGGTCGGCAATGAAAGATATAATGTCTGCAAGACCACTACTACACTGAACGCTATTAACATTACACATAACTGAAACAACTATAAACACTGTATTTTATTGCTCACTTTGGTACTACTTAACAGTGGGACAGATTGATCCTTTTCACACACCACATTGCAATTAACCCCTTCATGACATGGCCTATTTTGGGCTTAAGGACGCAACAATTTTTGGCGGATTTTCTTCTCCATTTATCAAAAGTCATAACTTTTTAATTTTTCCGTCGACGCGGCCGTATGAGGGCTTGTTTTTTGCGTGGCGAACTTTAGTTTTTATCGGTGCCACTTTTGGGTACATAGACTATATTGTAAAACTTTTTTTTTTTTTTTTTAATGATAGCAGGGAGAAAAAACGCATCAATTCTGCCATAGATTTTTTTATTTTTTTTTTACAGCGGTACTCATGCAGCATAAATGAGACATTCAATTTTTTCTGCGGACCGGTACGGTTACAACGATACCAAAATTCTTACATTTTTTTTAGGTTTTCCCACTTTTCTGCAATAAAAACCCTTTTTCTGGGTAATCTTTTTTTTTCTAAATTGCTGCATTCAAAGTCCTGTAACTTTTTTATTTTTTGATGTACGGCACTCTATGAGGGCTTATTTTTTGTGAGACGAGCTGTAGATTTTATTGGTACCATTTTGGGGTACATACGGCTTTTTTGATCACTTTTATTGCGTTTTTAGTGAGGCAAAATGCTAAAAATTAGCATTTTGCCTCAGTTTTTTAGCGTTTTTTTTAGCGTTTTTTTCCGTGCACAGTCAAAAGCATGTGTAACTTATTGTACGCGTCGTTACGGACGCGAAAATACCAAATGTGTGGGATTTTATTTTTTTTTACCTTTTTTTATGCTAATCTGAGAAAAAGCATTAAAAAATGGGGTTTTTTTTACTCTTTTTTTTACATTTTTTTAAATTCTTTTTTTAATCTTTGTTTTTTTTACACTGTTTGTGTCCCTCTGAGGGACTTTAACCACTGCCCTGATGATCGCTGGTATAAGGCATGGCAGAGCAGTAGCTTGTACAGCGATTATAGTGTCTGGCGTCCTGTTGCCATGGTGACAGGCCGGGCTCTCGCGATGACATCGCGAGTTCCGGCCGGAGACACAGAGGGAGCCGCGCTCCCTCTGTGAACTCTTTCCCTGCCGCGCGATCTACTTAGATCGCGGCAGGGAAGGGGTTAACAGCGGGGGGCTCATCTCCAATGATCATATGTGATCCTGCGCTATCTCCAGGACGTAAGTTTACGCCCTGTTGCGGGAAGTACCAGGCTGCCAGGACGTAAACTTACGTCCTGCAGCCGGAAGGGGTTAACGGTGTGCATGTCAGACGTGATACCAAACAAAGCTTCTGCTTTTGTACTATCTTGAAGACACCAACATACAAGTATGCAAGGCATACCAATATGTACTGTACAGCATAGTAGTTTAACATGTGCAATACTTTGCCACATTACATGTTATAGCACTTCTGTTTACAAAAATAGCGGCAAATAAATAGAAAACCAAGTACTAACATGTGCTAGACGCGTGCCACCTTACAGCATTGATGGATGCACTGTCAGCAATTACACTAGCACATAAATGTACAATCACGTCCAAAGCGTGGGAGTTACATGGAGCAAATATTTACCTTAGTGTTATGAGTAGCCTTTCTTCAGGTCGAATAGATTCTCGCATTGTAGTATCATGATGTATTATCGACGATTCTATTCCACTCAGAAGCTCGTCAAACGCTGTAACTGTTAGTCGACAAAACAGTTGAAACTGTTCGGGATACTCTCGAAGAGCAGCATACATTTCGATGAAATAACCCGAAGCGTGCGCTGCCTGCATAATCGGGTGAACCCAATATCGCCGCTCGTAACCCATTCGAGCAGCGGCGTTAGGCGCCAAACTCGGAGGAGCAGCTTCACTTGCGGCCACAATGCGCCGTCTTCTACGCCTGGAGCAGAAGCAACGATGCACCAGCCATGTGATGGCTGCCTCTTCCCGTGTCACTGTAAACATTTTCATCCAGAACAAACTCTCACCTACACAGAAGAACTCTCTTGTGGGTATAAAGTTCGGCAGATTAACAAAGAGCTGTTCTTAAAATGGTTTCACAATGCTCCGCCCAACAGCATTACTGCATTATTCGAAACAGCCGTGTGCCGCTAAATCGCTAGACGACGTATTATCGTTGACGCTTCGACGCTCGTGTGTTCTGGTGACACAGCGTTTAAAAAATCGCCGAAAGATACGACCGTCGAAACGTTTTTACGACGCACACGCTGCAGCGCGAATACGACGACGCTCGTCTGCCCGCACCCTAAAGGATGTGCCTAAATCGGCAGATGGACTGTGAAACTGAATTGCCCTTTTGCCAATTGGTATTGTCTGTTGTAGACATAAGTGCACAGGGAAAATACGGCGCAGGCTCAGGGGCTGAAGCTGTTCCACATGTAATGAGTGCTGGTTGGGTTATTATAGCAGACCCCAGCCACCGATAACTCAGATCCAGACTATTTAAACTTTTAGATGCAGGGGTCAGTAGCAACCCCAGCATCTGAGCAGTTTGACAGAGGGAACAGTAATTTCTCTGCCTCTGATCGGTCTGGTATCAAGCGGTTGTTATGACCGCAGCTGCTTTCCACATTCAGCAAACTGTGATCGGTACCAGAAGTGACGTCAGCGGCAGTCCGTGGAGCAGAGAGCGGGAGCAGGGGAACGTCGGAGTGGCACCAGAGCCGCAGGATCAGGAGAGCCTCTTGGGAAGAGCCGCTGGAAGGATGCTTCCAGTGGAGGGGAAGAGGAGAAAAGGACAGAGAGAGGTTCCGACGCTGAGCATGGAGGTGATGTCATCAGCTGCAGAGTTGCAGCTGACGAGCGGATAAGTATATTTTGTGTGTCTGTGTGTAAGTGTGTGACTAAGTGTGGAGGTGTAAGAGAGTGAGTGTGTAAGTGAAAAAAATTAGTGTAAGTGCCTGTGTGCAAGGTGTAAGTGAAGCAGAATTTGGGTGATTGGGTGAGAGCCAGCAGTAAGAGTGTGAGCATACAAAAAAAAAAATTGTGAGCAGTTGTGAAAGGGCAGAGGCATGTTTGGAGTGTGATCTAGTCAATCTTCACTACTTCCATGAGTAAATTGTAGATCCCCCATTAAGATGAGCTCCATGCCTGATAGTGCTGTCCAGTGTACTACTTGTGCAATGTATGCGGTCCTTGATCAGCCGACGGAGGGTGCATTCTGTTGCGCAAGATGCGTGCTCGTCACACATTCAGGATCTAAATGAGCGACTGGCAACAGTGAGATCCATTGACAACACTGAGCAGGCACTCTTTGGGACAGAGGCAGGGGCGGATGGTAGTTCAGAAGAGCAGGCAGCTAGCTGGGTAACAGTTAGAAGGGGTAAAGGGAAAAGAACCAGGGAGGCTAGTCCTGAACTGGCACCCCCCCCCCCCCAATAAGTTTGCAAAGATGGCAGATGACAGAGATGCCATTACAGAGTCAGCACTGCTGCAGCACGACATGCTCTCTGAACACCAGGGAGATGATTGCTCCAGTGAGAAGGGGACGGGGAGCGAAGGGCAGGCTAGATAGGTCCTAGTGGGGGATTCTATTATAAGGGAGATAACTGGAATAGTCGAACGGTGTGTTGTGTTCCTGGCGCTCGAGTTTGACACATCATGGATCGGATTGACAGATTACTAGGAGGGGCTGATGATCTAGTGGTCATGGTGCACATTGGCACCAATGAACAAATTAGAGGTCAATGGAGGGCCCTCAAAAATGATTTCAGGGTCCTAGGATCCAAGCTTAGGGCGAGGACCTCCAAGGTAGTTTTCTCGGAAATATTATCTGCATCACAAGCCACACTAGAAAGGCAGCAGGATGTTAGGGAGGTAAACAAGTGGCTCCACAGTTGGTGTAAGAAGGAGGGGTTTGGGTTCCTGGAGAACTAGTCTGACTTTCCTGTCAGCTACAGGCTCTACTGTAGGAACGAGCTGCATCTTAAAAGGAAAGGTGCAGCTGTGCAGGTGGAGAAGATGGCTAGAAGGCTGGAGGAGTGTTTAAACTAGAGACTTGGGGAGGGCAAAAAGAAAAACAGGAGGGTACCATTAATAGCACAATGAATGTAAAGAACAAAAACAACTGAATAAATTGTATGACCACGAATGCAAGAAGTCTGATCGGTAAAGTGGGTGAGCTTGAAGCAAGAATGACAGATGAAAATTACGATATAGTGGGAATAACGGAAACATGGCTTGATGATAAGTGCGATTGGGTGGTGAATTTACAGGGTTACAATCGCTTCAGAAAAGACCGTGGGGAACAGCAAGGGGGAGGAGTATGTCTGTACCTTAAATCCTACCTAATGCTGAGGCTACGAGAAGATATAGCTGCAGAAGATGAACAATAGAAATCTCTATGTGTAGATAAACAAGGAGAAAAAAAATAACAAAATACTGATAGAGGTTTTCTATAGGCCACTAAAGCAACAGAAGAAACAGAAATCTTAATATTAAGGCAAATAAAAAAAGGGGTCAAACCGCAATAAAGTAATTATCATGGGGGACTTTAATTATCCGGATATAATATGGAAAGACGAAACCTGCAAATGTCACAAGACATGAAGTATGGATGCACACAACACAATGTTCACCCATATAGGGTTAGACGGGTAAGTTGCACAGCCACCTGGTGCTGGTCAAGATCCAAAAAGACCAATCTAATAGTAAATCCACAAAGAAAGGTAGAGGTCGCAGCAACTTGGTGCAAGTAAAACTTGTTTATTCCTCCAGGAAACGTACAAATTTAACATTACTTATCAACATTTTGAGGCACACTTTGTTTTCCTATCGCAAAGGCTCATAGGTGTCAGAATGATAGATACCCCCACAAATGACCATGTTTTAAAAACTACACCCCTTAATATTATCACTGAGGGGTGTCAGGAGTATTTTGAACCCACAGTTTTTTTCAGGAATTAATGCAATTTAGAGGGGAAAAAAATCTAATTTCATATTTTAGCAAATATGTCATTTTAAAGACATTTTTCCTATAACGCACATGAAAATGAGAATCTGCCCCCCAAAATGGATACCGCTGTTTGTCCTATGTTCAGAAACATACCCATTGTGGCCCTAAACTTCTGCATGTATGCACAACGGTGCCAAAACCGAATGGAGCAGCCGATGGCTTTCAGAACAGACATTTTTGCTTGAAGGTGATTTAGCTCCATTGCTCACTTGTAGAGCCCTTGAGCGGCCAAAACGACAGAGAACCCCCACAAACGCCCCTATTCTGAAAACTAGACCCCTTAACGAATTTATCTAGGGGTGTACTGTGTTTTTTTAATGAATCTAAGCAAAGTAGAAGGAAAAAATTAAGATTTTTTTTTGGTAATCATATCATTTAAAAAAACTTTTTTTGTACAGCACACATATGAATGAGGGCTTTCACCCCAAAATGGGGTAAGTAATTTCACCTCCCCTCATGGATCCGTGACGGGAGGTGAAATGTAAAATTTTTTTTACATTCACTTGATGGCCGTTAACCATTGAATAGTGACGATCATGTGACCAGGGAACGCATACCACGGCACCCCGTGAAATCCACAGGCTCTTGGCTACGTTTGGTAGTCTGGAGCAGGAAAATTTTAAATTACCCGGGTAATCTTCGGCTTTTGCGCATGCGTCCGCCACAGGGGTGATGGCGCGTAAGCAGAAGCCGGGGTAAGGTCCACGGATAAATCTGCGGGTCTTAGATACATAATTTCTCCTTCCTCACAGATATTATCTGTGAGGGGAGATGAAACTTTAATTTTCTAAACTTTTTATTTCTTTTTTTAGACTTTTAAAAACTTTTTTTCTTACTTTACATGATCATTGGATAACAGTGATCATGTGACTGGGAACCGCATATAGCGGTCCCAGGTGACATCTCTCTGCTCCATGCTGCATATGCTGGCCGGGAGCAGAGCGATTTTAAATTTCCTGTGGCGCAAGCTGTTCTGTGCACACGCCCAATGTTTCTGTTGGGCGCACATGCACAGAAGGCAATATGAGGTCCTGGATGGACCAGATCGCCGCAGGACATTGCGGAGGACGGGGGTGAGTATTTTCACCTCCTTTTATGGATCCGATCCATGAGGAAAGGTGAGACTTTAACTTTATTTTACTTTTTTGAACTTTTCTGTGATCGCCGTTATGCATTGGATAGTGGCGATCATGGACCTGGGGACTGCTCACCACGGTCCCCAGTGACATCTACTGCTTCCCGGCTACCTCCATAAGCCAGGAAGCAGGAGATTTCAAATGTCCCGCGCTAATCTGGTAGTCTGCGCATGCATCACCATTTTCACTTTGGCGCGCATGCGCAGAAGACACTGAAGGGTCAGTTCTGGACAAGATCATTGCAGGACATTACGGAGGATGAGGGTGAGTAGTTTCAGCCCCCCTCGTGGATGCGATCCATGAGGGAAGCTGAAACTCTAACTTTTTTCAACTTTTTATTTACTTTAAACTTTATTTTACTTTACCTCCGGGAGCTGACAGCATGGAGCTGTCATGTCCACAGCCCTTGAGGATTAAAGCCCACAAAGCCAGGACGTAAAAAGGCAATGGGGCCATCACTAAGGGATTAATCTTTAAATTTCACACTTGTCAGTTCCGTTAACTAAACGCAAATATAATCCAGAAGTAAAAGAATGAAATCAGTTAATTATAGCCTCAGTCATACAATCCCCCATGACTATGGCCGGAGTAAAGAACAGTCTGTTGTGCTGTGAAGTTTGCTTTGTCTCCTAAGTTTAGTTACTCATAACTTTTCACTCTCCTTTCCGCTATTTTAAACAAAACCAAAAAGGATCCACAATGTAGTAATTATACAATAACACGGTGAATCATGGTGAAAATGAGATTCATGTCTCTCTATGCGATGACTGCATAGGATATTCCAGTGACTCAGAATCTGACTCACACACCCACGATCCCGGTTGTATGCCAACACATTGGTCATCATGTATAATTTAAAGCAATATTCTTGTCTACAAACTCGTGACTGTATAACCTGAATTAATATATAGAATTGTCACTGAGCAACATCTTCAGTAGCTTCTTCCACCCCCAGGGGAATTGTACAAGTCTCTGCCAACAATAATAAAAATATTGCAATCACTAGAAGAACAATGTGCTTCACTAAGCGGTGAACTGGCGTGGCACAGCTCCCGCAGGAATTGTGATCCAGCTTTCCCAAACTCCCAAATGTCAAATTTGCCTAGTTATTTTCATTTATTGACTCATTTTTTTCAAAGATTGGTAAAATACAGTAATAACAAGACTGCAGTAGAAAGCTTGGATGCTATACAGTTTACACGGGACAACTGTCGGCTAAATAACGGCACGAGCGGGTGACATCACTGCTAAGGTTGTTAGCGCTTGTGCAGAGCGTTTAGACAAGTAGCTCACCAATAAGTATCATTTGCTTCTTTCTTAGCGCTTGAAATATAAGCCCTTCCCTGAAAATCATCTCTATCTGGTGTAAAAAATAAACAAATATACACTCACCTCTCCAAATGATACCCTAAAAATCATCCCTAGCTTGTGTTAAAAATAAAAATATGTATATACCCCGCTGTTGGGGTCCAGTGGGTCTTGCTGCTTGGCTCCCCAACTCTCCCGGCATCCCCAGCGAAAAAAAAAAATATATATATATGTATATATATATATATTTCTCACCTCTCCTCACCCTAAAATCTTCCCTAGCTTGTGTTAAAAGTGAAAAAATATATATAATCACCTGTGTGCCGCTGTCAGGGGTCCGGCGGGTCTTGCAGCATGTCTCCCCACTGGCTGAAGGCGCTGTTTCTGATTGGCTAAATGCTCAGCCAATCACAGGCAGCCCTCAACCATTCCTTGAGTGACAGCTGAGCGCTGCTGTGATTGGTCACAGCGCTCAGCCAATCACAGGCAGCGCTCGGTCCATTCAGTGACAGCTGAGCACTGCCTGTGATTGGTCATGCCTGTGATCGGGGTGTCCCCTCCTCAGTGAACACTGTGACTGCAGCGGGGATGAAGGAATCCTCTGCCACTGCTGTTACAGCAGTGGCAACGGAAGACGGTCATCGCCCATTGATTTCAATGGGGCCCGAGCCGCTCTTGTACATGGTCAGGCATGCGTTGGAGACCAATTTAAAATTTTTCTCCCGAACGCATGCCTGATGACGGAGTTAGGCAAGGGGTTAACTTAAATGAACAAGTTTCATTTGCTGCATTTTTTTTCATGTGATCCATATGTCCATGTGAACAGATGTGTGAATTAATATATTGACTGTTATGAAGGTTGATACCTATAGATTGATACCACCTTGATATCCTGTCTGATATTTAGCATGATGTTTTTATGTCTGTACCCTGTCCAGGCCAGGCTTATTAATATTCATTGGCTTTCTGTTCACACCTGAATAGGAATCCCATCCTCCCTTTTGTTACTTTCCGGCATATGCCATTAACATTAAGCCATGAGATGCTATTGAGTGAGGTCCTCCTCATTGTTCCCTCACAGATACACAACCACTTGCACCTCCGAACTTCCCGAGGAGATGAAATACTGGATTAAAACAAAGGAGAAATTAATAACTCAAATTGTGATTCATCAGTGGAGATAACGATATCTTCGGAAATTGTAAAGTACTGCAGAACACCACACATTCATTTTCACAGTCGTGTACCCACGGGAATGGCCCAGAGAGTGCATATTCTATGAACTAACAATCTTTGGAATAATTTGTTTGCAGTCTATGAACAGATAAGGTCACAATTAGTGATGAGTGAGCATACTCGCTAAGGGCAATTGCTCGAGCGAGCATTGCCCTTAGCGAGTACCTGCCCGCTTGAGAGACAAGGTTTGGCTGCCGGCGGCACGCAGGGAGCTGCGGGGGAGAGCAGGGAGGAACAGAGGGGAGATCTCTCTCTCCCTCTTTCCCCCCCGCTCCCCCCTGCTGACTGCCGCTACTCACCGATCCCCCGCGCCGGCACCCGAACCTCGTCTCTCGAGCGGGCAGGTACTCGCTAAGGGCAATGCTCGCTCGAGCAATTGCCCATGGCGAATATGCTCGCTCATCTCTAATCACAATATAAAATATGACAGCCATAATTTTCCTACTGGAGCGACTCCTGGGAAAATATGGTTGGAATATTGAATTGTATTCCCATCTTGGAGTTTTGTGCATACACTCAGCCGGCTTCTCCCTGATGTCATGGGTCACTTTTCAGAGGTGCAGCTTGGGAAGTCTTTAAGACTCTAAGGGCACAAACTGATAATTGTCAGATTCTAGTGGACTGTACATGAACACAGGGAATTATCCATCCCCCAGCATGTCTTATTGCACAGATCTACTTAGTAAGAATTGGTATTTCTGTTTGTATCCCTTTTATTTTTAATGACTGTTCTGTATGTATATTGTATCTTCTTTTCCCTTTGTATATTACCCCTTTTTATGGACCTTTTTATAAGCACCTTTTGGAATAAGGTCTTAAATAGAGATGAGCGAGTATACTCGCTAAGGCACATTACTCGAGCGAGTAGTGCCTTAGCCGAGTATCTCCCTGCTCGTCTCTAAAGATTCGAGGGCCGGCAGGGGACGAGGAGCAGCGGGGAAGAGCGGGGAGGAACGGAGGGGAGATCTCCCTCCCCCCGCTCCCAGCCGCAACTCACCTGTCACCTGCGCCGACCCCCAAATCTTTAGAGACGAGCGGGGAGATACTCTGCTAAGGCACTACTCGCTCGAGTAATGTGCCTTAGTGAGTATACTTGCTCATCTCTAGTCTTAAATCTTAATTAGTTTGTCCTTGTAGCTCTATAAACCCCATAGACCGGGGATAAATGTGGCAATTTGGACTTCTGGAGAGCTGCAAAGGTATGCCCCTTCCAAATCTAGTCTGTTGACAGCGCATGGACTGAAAATACAGTCAGCAGTAGGCCTAAGAGTTACTGCCACAAATTTTGAAAACTCTAGGTTTTGTGTACTCTATGTGGTACAGTTACCTGATTTTATGATCTGGCATCAATGTACTTACCATGACCCTGTCTTAACCTTGACTTACTTATTATTTCAGGATTGTACTTGTGGCTTAGTGAAGATTTGTGCAATAATATCCTTGGCAGTACAGAAGAAGTAAAACCGGATTCTCAGGAACTGTTTTTTTTAAAAAGGACTGAGCCATATATAGCTGATTATTTTGGTGGCTGAGAATCAGTTCTGCATCATTTCACAGTAATGCTACTAAGGTATACTTATCATACTGATATTGTAAAGAACATTTCACACATAAAGAGGCTTTTCCACTAATGACAGTTATCCTCTATCCACAGGATAGGGGATAAATGTTGATTGCTGGGGTCCGACCACTGGAACTCAAAGTGATCTCAGGATCTGCTCAGCCTGAATCCTCCATGAGAATGGAGCAGTGATGTACATGGATGGCCATCACTCTGATGACTTGAACGGGACAGAGAAAGATAACCAAGCGCTTCAATCTCCCTCTGTCCCATAGAAGAGGATTGAGCAGTATTCACACATGGAGGATTTAGGGTGTGCAGATCTCCTGTGGTTTCTGTGCTTCCCCAAAAATAAGACCTACCCCAATAATAAACTCTACACTGATTTTTGGAGATGGCTTGAAATATAAGCTTCACTCTAAAAATAAGCCCTAGTCACACTACATTAGAAAAAAGCAATACTCATTTAGCAGGTGCCGTCCGGGTTTTGAAGTAAGGCCCGCTTGCACAAAAAGTTTGCTGCTTTTTGACAGCTATGGTGCTCCACCCCTGGCTTGTTGGGAAGGGATGTGACAATCCAAGACCAACACATTTATGTATAATTTGCCCAAGAAACTAGTGTTAGTTATATCAGAAATCTATGCTAGCTTCTACTTGGTCTAGATTTTTCTGTAGCCATAGAGACTGTCCAAGATAGGCATTCATCTCTTCATATATTAGGCGCATTGTGCGCTGACGGGAATAATATTAAGGCAGGCTTTTGAAACGCTGTACTTATTAAATCTCACCCGATGTGTTTAAGGAGTTTGTTACTTTCTGTATTTGGAGGTAATGTGGCTTGGGGACATATTCTAGAAGCTGCGTTTGCATAGGTGACCGCACTATCAACATGTAATGAAACCTTGATCATGTATTTTCCTTAGGAACAACATGTGACATGAATTGGCTGACCAGTCACAACCCTGGAGTAATTGGGTGTCTTTACAGACAAGCCCTATCACATTGGCTCATACAGCGAAAATGAAGAAACAGTCAGTAAATCTTAGGTAAGTATTTTGGCAAGTTTGATATTTTAATACATTTGACTAATTTAAACCCCTTGGAAGGCTTTATCGACCGTCACAACCATTTTTATATTGCCCCAATGCATCTGATGCATACAACTTCAACTTTGGAAAAAGTCTTTGCAAAAAATTCCCTACCATTTTGTATCACAACTCTATGCAGACCTATGTGTTTCCATGGTAACAGACTGCAAACGTACTCTTCATAAATAGAAACCAAAGAAAAAGCAAGCAGAACACTATCCAAAATATAAAAAATTGTTTTTATTTAGAAAATACTTTTTAAAACAGGGTGTAGACACTATTCAGGAAAAATCCCACTAACTAGCGCACATAGCGAGCCATGATTCTTGTATGTATAAAGGCCCATTTAGACACGATTATCGCTCAAAATTCGTTCCAACTGCCGAAAGTGAGCGATAATCCTTACGTGTAAACGTACGCCCATCCTATATGTTTCGTTAACTAGTCATTCATCGTTGTCTTTCAGTCCGCATAAGATCCATCATTTGGCAGTTCGCTTTTCGCTAGGTTTAAGTGACATTTGTTCAGCAATTTGAGGGGAGTGTTTTAATAAAGGTTGAAAAATTGAGCCCTATGTGTAGCTAAGTACCACCTAAGGACCTCTCAGTTAAACATTTTAAGAATTCGAGAGTTGTCTAATTTATGTGTGTTCTTGTCTAAAACACTTCACCGAGTTTTTTTAAATTTTAGAAATAAAAGCTATATTTTAATTTGATTTCCCCTTCGGTGAACTCTAGACATCCATATTACTGTACCATTCGTTGTGCCGCACATAAAGTATCGCTGCGTGCGGCAATTTATCATCAGCACTATGAAGAATACACCACTTTAAACAGCTATACAGAAGAAAAAAGTACAAGCATACTCACCTTCTAAAGTTGGAATAAAGTATCTGAAATATTTCACATAGAGTGAAGCTTTAACCCTTTCCAATCCAATTTTGGATTCAGGGTTTCCTAAAAGGCTTTCTCTTTTTGCTGTTATACAACAGTGCCATCTGCTGGCTAAAGCCAGTGTGTGTGCGCCAGAGAGGCTCCAACAGCGGAGTGGCTGGCAATAGACGGTAAGAATACCCTGTCGGACGTCTTCTGACATTGGAGCTGTACAAGCTTCAATCAGAATTTAGGAAGACATCAGACAGTGGATTGAAAAGGGTTAAGCAATGGTTTGTTGTGCAGAGCCGGATGAATCCTCAGCTGTGGTCTAGATCTTCAGAATTTAGAGTGATTCTAAAATAATGCATCTTTTTATACCCTCTGGACTGGATACCGGGCTATTCCTTCAATCCTTTGCATTGTAAAACTTTTTTTCTCTCATTAATTAGATACCTTTTACAATGCAAATTAGAATGTCTATACTCCCCATTGTTTTGTTTTGCATAAACCTACCACCTACTGATTTGTTTCAATGCCATAGCTGGGAACTAGAGTTGAGTGAAAGTACTCTGTGGAGCTTGATGCTCGTTCGAGTATTAGTGTACTCGATGGTGCTCATTACTCGAACGAGCATCAAATCGTGTTCGACCCCGCCCCAGCTTTTGGCTCCTCCCCACTGTGACGTGCCTGTTTTGGCCCCTCCCTGCCGCGACGAAGTGCGCGTCATTTGAAAATATTTTTGTCTGGCAGGAAGGGGAAGGGGGAGAGAGAGAGAGAGCGAGAGAGAAAGAGAGAAACCAGGAAGAAAAAGAAAAAGCTTGGGACCCGGCGTCCCACATACAAAAATGCTCGAGTCTCCCATTGTAGTCAACAGGAATCGTTACTCGAGTAGAGCTCTCGAATTTTACGAAAAGCTCGACTCGAATAACGCGGACCCGAGCATTTGGGTGCTCGCTCATCTCTACTGGGAACATCTACACCAGCCATTGTTTATTTTTTTCATTAATTAACAAACTTGACATCTAGAGAGTCTTTAAAAGGTCAATTCACAAAACTACATGTTTATCCGACACACCTAGAGATTCTTTAGAGGCAATTATCTTCAAAATAAGTTATAGAGACTTAATTTTAGTCCTCTATACTACTTTTTTTGTCTCTATATAAGAGATTGGATTATCCCTCCTTTGTATGTACTAGGGGTTATATGTTCTCCCCCCTTGGCTCTATGCTTCCTGGTCATTAAGGTGCATGGCAATTATATACCTTTTTGGTATTTTATGTTTGTGCGTTGTTTGTGTCAGGCTTTGCATGAAGTCTTTTAGACGAATAATTTATTAAAAGTTAAAGGGGTTGTCCCGCGCCGAAACGGGTTTTTTTTTTTTTTAACCCCCCCCCCCCGTTCGGCGCGAGACAACCCCGATGCAGGGGTTAAAAAAACAACCCGCACAGCGCTTACCTGAATCCCGGCGGTCCGGCGTCTTCATACTCACCTGCTGAAGATGGCCGCCGGGATCCTCTGTCTCCATGGACCGCAGGGCTTCTGTGCGGTCCATTGCCGATTCCAGCCTCCTGATTGGCTGGAATCGGCACGTGACGGGGCGGAGCTACACGGAGCTACACGGAGCCCCATTCAGAAAAGAAGAAGACCCGGACTGCGCAAGCGCGGCTAATTTGGCCATCGGAGGGCGAAAATTAGTCGGCTCCATGGGAACGAGGACGCCAGCAACAGAGCAGGTAAGTATAAAACTTTTTATAACTTCTGTATGGCTCATAATTAATGCACAATGTACATTACAAAGTGCATTAATATGGCCATACAGAAGTGTATAGACCCACTTGCTGCCGCGGGACAACCCCTTTAAGTTTTATGAGTATAGAAGAATCCTCACAGTGAAAGAGATTTACTTCCATCTAGTTGATTCTGCTGCCCCAGTGAATTGTCAAATGGTTTTAGGATTGAATTGTCCTGTATATCTGATACAAAGCGAATTCCCCTTTTCCTCCAACTTTTGATTGTTAGGTTGGGGATTAGAAGTTCCAAAGTTTCAATTGGAATAGGCACTTGTTGTCTAGGGGAATGGGATCTGGAGATTCTTATCAGGTGGGTCCATGCTTCAATTGAGGCTACAATAGAGGGGCATTTTGGTAGTTGGATATCCGGATTTAAATGGGTTGTCCCGCGCCGAAACATAATTTTTTTTTTTTACACAGACCCCACCTTAGTAGACAGTAAAACCGCATCCATTTGTTATTTAAAAAAAAAATTCGCTTACCTGGATCCCCGTTCTGCAGCTTTGAAGATTCTTCTTTCAAAGATGGCGCCGCTGGTCTTCTCCCACGGCGCACCGCGGGTCTTCTCCCATGGCAGTCAAAACTGCTGTATTTGGAAAGTTGCTTAAAGGGGTTTTCCAGTGAAATACTATTGATGACCTATCATCAGGATAGGTCATCAATAGTTGATCGTATGGAGTCTGGGAGCTGTACCTGCAGTTACAAGCGCCAGACGCTATAAGGAGGTCAGCGCAGAGGCTTCAGCTCCGACCTGTGTGTATTTGGAGTGGAAGCCTCTGCGCTGACCTCCCATGTAGTGGCCGATGCTTGTAACTGCAGGCACAGCTCCCATTGGTTTCAAAGAAAGCCATGCCTGCAGTTACAAGCGCCAGAAGCTTCCACTCCGAGCTCTGTGTTATTGCAGCGCTGACAGCATGCGCCCACTCAGCTGATCGGTCGAGGTTCCAATCGACAGACCCCGGACGATCAACTTGATGACCTATCCTGTATATAGGTCATCAATAGTATTTAATTGGAAAACACCTTTAATTTTTTTCCTTAAAATGCATGGCAACAAAAACTATGGTTTCCAATGTGGACATACTGTAGCCTTTAGGCCGCCTGCACACGGGCGGAAATCCCGCGGTGGGATTTCCCACGGGATTTCCGCCGCTCAAAGCCTGCATAGGAGTGCATTACAATACGCACTCCTATGCAGATGGCCGCGGTTTGGCCGCGCGAAATGTCATGTGCCCGGCAGCCGACACATGAAAGAGCCGGGACCGCCGGGCGCGGGTGAGTACGCGCTCGTCTCTGCAGGCGCTCGGGTCGGGTCCCGCAGCGAGAATTCCCGCCGCCGGATCCGACCCGCTCGTCTGCAGGCGGCCTTAAGGTAATACTGTATAATGCACCTACTGATAATTACCATCTCAGTTGATCATACAAGGGATTTTCTTTAGAAGATATAACATTGTGATGTGATAGTATAACATTCATATATGATATAGTCTATGTTAGGGGGAATTTATATCACATTTATGGTTTAACCCCTTAAGGACCAGGCTGTTTTGTAGCTTAAGGACCATTTTAGGAATTTTACCCATGTGGGGGTTTTACTATCCTATTTTTTTTTTAACTACCAAATGTATTTTTACTGTGTTTTTTTTCTTTGACATATAGCGCTATATTTTTAATATCTTTTTCACTGACTTTTTTTCTGTTTTTCCATTTTATTGGGGGTAAAAAGCTAAAAAAAATTATTTTTTTTTACATTTCTAGTTGTTTTTTAAAAATTTGTATATTTACACTAAAATAAAGTATGGGAATGGTTCCTCAGTTTGTTTCACACGTTTTGATATATAATATGTATGGTTTTGGATTACAGGGCACATGTAGTGACGGTTTTGTTTGGTGTTGGGTTTGGGATATTTTCTTTCTTATGTCTATATTGTTGTTTTATTCTGTAATTTTGTTTTATTTATGTAACCATTCTTTTTACTATCTATGTCCCTTCATATTGTTATATAAGACCTCCTGGGGGACATTCACATGTTTTTTTTTATTTTTTATTTGATACCTTCCCACTGTTGCAGGGGCGTCCATAAGAGCCCCAGTTACAGGGGAAAACATCCCCTGTAGTGACATTAGTCATTGACAGAGCTGGTCAGGGTCTAGTACGACCCTGCAGCTCTGCTACAGCAGGGAATCCCGGTGGTCATGGGCTCCTGTATTGGAAGTTACACTACCATTTTAATTTTTAGTACAAAGAGCACTGTGTACTCGTGGAAGGAGAAGGCAGAAAGTGCTTCACCATTTGTCGTTTACCTCATTACATGCCCATGTGATCTCGCCTATGTGGGCGAGACCACAATGGAGGCGAGGACGAGAATGGTGAAGCACAAAAGTACGATTAGAACGAAAAACATGGATCTACCGGTCTCCAGGCATTTTGTTGAGCACAGACACAATATAAGCCAGTTTAAGTTCAAGATTATCGATCACGTCCCTGCATTACCTAGGGGCGGAGATCGCGGTCTGCTATTTAAACGCAAGGAGTTGTATTGGATTTTTGAGTTGGACACTTTGTCACCCAAAGGATTGAATCTAGAATATCAATATATGTTTCATATATAATCCAGTTTCTTGTCCGTGATATATATCCGTTTTTTTCTGTGCATGTAACACATGGTATGCTACATGGGGGATATGTGACACACATGTGAATGCAGTTTTAATTTATATATCTTCTTTGTCTTTTGTTTAACTATACTGGTGCTGCTCCGCTAATGGCTCCATCCAGTTATCCTCATGATCCGCCGTTTCATCCAGCTCGATGACGCACTGCTTTATTGAATAAATACTCAATTTTGGACTGTTCTACACAGGGACTGCATAATTTTAATCGGTACATCTATTTAATTTGTGAATGGATGTCCTTAATAAAGACAATATATTGCTGCATACAAGTTGTGTCAAAATATTTTTGTTAATATGGGTACTCTACAATTTTTGACAGATCTGTTTGCCCCTGTCTCCTGCTCCTTTAATTGGGCGGCTTATGTAATTGGGGTTAGTATAGACATTTGACATTAGGTGAGCCTCATGGGACGTATGTTTACATACCTCCTTGATGGAGGTATAGCCCATAATCGGTGGGATGCATAGTGATGTGAAGCATCAGCTTTCCAATTACTACGGGTCTTTTATGACATATAGGTATAATTCACACTACACAGTGCTATGACACTGTTCAAAAATTTTTATTTTTTTTCTATGTGACGCAGTATTTAGAGCAGTGGTGCGGTACCCTTTGTAGATGGTTTAGGATATGTTATGGTACGTCATTGCACACACGCTTGAAATCGGGTTGACGCATGCGTGGTGGTTGTTCTGACGTTGAGGATATCAAACATCGCGAGACCCGGGGTGTTTGATGACACAGAGCGTCACATTACCGCACATGATGACGCAGATTAAGCGGAGATAACATCTAGGCTGGATGGAGTGATCCCGGATATAGCACCTGGGGCGGTATTCTTTTCTTGTGAAGTATATATGGGTTAATTATGTGGGTGTTACCAATTGTGGGCGGGCTGCAGCCCTAATTGGTGGGATACCATGTGATGTGACTTTATATGTATGCACTTTGGTGATGTTTCCTTAAGCTTGAAAAAGACTGTGGTGGTCGAAACGTAGCTTTTTACATGTTATGGGAAAATAAAAAGCTCTTCTGCTTTGCACCAATATATGCTGCCTGGCTCTCTCCTTTAATAACTTCCATTTGAATGTTTCTTTCAGGCATTCAGATGCAACCCTGGATGTAAACCATAAATGTGATGTGAATGCTCCCTTGAAGGGGTTTTTCAGTACTTTGATATTGATGACCTATCCTCAGAATAGGTCATGATTATCAGATTGGTGGAATTCTTCAGCTTGGGACCCTCATCAATCAGCCATCTGAAGTGACACCAGTACTTGGGTGAGCGCCGCTGTCACTTCACTGCACACCAGGCACAGCACCATATATTTCATAGTGGCTGTACCCGATATTACAATTCAGTCTCACAATGATTGAATAGAATGAAAATGTGTTGCTCTCAGGCAATGTGGCTGATGAACATGATACATGCTTAAGAAGAAGCTGTGGCACTTACCCCAATGCCGCTGCGTCTTTAATCAGCTGGTCATCGGGGGTCATGAACGACAGACCCCAATAATCACATAATCAAAGTGCTAACAACCGCTTGTCCGTGTGTGTGATGTGTGAGTTACATGCAGAGCTTGACAGCACCTGTGATGTTAGTTACGGGCTCTTGGCTCCTCCCCCTGATCACATGATGGTCACATCATCACAGGTCCTTTATTCTCCTTCTGCATTATATGAGGAATTATGGGCGACTACATCCCCCACAAACCCCAGTGGCCTCAGTTGCTATGGATACAGCAGTATTCAGTCTTGAAGTTTGTACCTGCTAGTGATACATCTGGACACCTGTGTGGAGACTCCAATAAATGACATCTCACAAATTTACACATACATAGCTCGTGTGCTGAAAGGACCTGTGATGATGTCACCGTCATGTGCTCAGTCACATGGTCTCTGAGCTGAATGAGGAATTATGCGTAGACTACATCTCCCACAAACCCTTGTGTCCTCAGTTGCTATGGATACAGCAGTATTTAGTCTGGCAGTTTGTAGCTGGTTGTGAGTCAGCTGCACACCTGTGTGGAGAATCCAATAAATGACACCTCACAAATGTACACATATATAGCTGGCGGTGCATATTGACCAACATTGAAGCATAGTCCTTCACCACTATCTTCACATCTTCTGAACGTGATATCATGTCATCCCAAGTGCTATTGCCGCCAACACCAGTCCAGCTTTCATCTAATCGTCAACCGTTGTCCAGTGTTGAAGCAAACCGTCGCTGTTCAGCGAGTTCAACACCGCCGTGACACTAATGCAGCTTAAATGACACAACGACAAGCCACAATTTCACCTCAGCCACCAGCTGAAGTTCGTAAAACACATGCAGCTCATATGCGAAAGCTACGAGCGAACATGTCTCCTCAGCGAGCAGCTGAAGTCCGTAAATCCCATGCAGCTAATACGTAAAAGCAGTGTAGCAGAGCTGTGCATGTGGCAGTGCTGTGTGGCGCATTGCGCCACCAGAAACACTGGTACTATGATTTCCTAATACTAGTGATGACCTACCCTAAGGAAAGGTCATCAATTCTTTATTTTAAGGGAGAAAGCCCCTTTAATTTTTGCATAATGATTCATTTTTGTTGTGTTCATCACTTACTCAGTGGAAGCATCAGGCTTACCAGTTTCATAAGAATGTAATTACTTCATTTTAGAAGAACTAGTTTTTACAAGTAGAGAAGTGGGGAATTTCTAACATAAACAATTGTCATTACTATCTGCATGTAATAATAACCGGCATTGAGTCCCCTGATAAATAACTTGTCTGTTCAGCTTACAAGCTGTTGTTATGACCCAGTCCTTGATCTCTGTGCCTAGTATTGAATAGTACAAAATCTTTTCTTCTTACAGTTTCCGATAACCCTGCTCAGGAAAAATCAAAATGATGTCCAATATAAACTATGTCGGATCAGTTTAGCTGTTTCATGTTCTCACATGTCATAAGTAAGTGGAAAGAAACTTTAGAATAACTCAAATCCCCTCCCCCTAAAAAATATAGGTAGTCTTTAAGTAGGCTTATAAATACTGAATTTCCCTCCAATGTATTTTATTATAGAGTTTTGAACGTAGAACTGACAATACATTCGATCATATACAGGATGATAATAATAATTAACCCCAGATTTTTGTCTTCATTGCATTCCTAGAGCAATAATTATTTTATCTGTCAGCATAGCTGTATGAGCGCTTGTTTTTTGTGGGATTAGTTGTATTTTTGAATGGCATCATTTTTGTGCATATAATGTTTTTTATATATAACTTTTTAATAGTGCCATTTGTAATCCATATGACTTTTGATTGCTTCTATTTTGTTTTTTTGTGAGGTGAGATATGCAAGATTACATATTTTCGCCATATTTTTTTCTCACAGCATGCAACATGTGAATTAAATAACTAACTTTTTTTTCTGTGCATCACTATGAACACAAGAATACCAAATTTGTGATTATTTTTTTTTTATGTAGTAAGCTGGGAAAGGTGGGGTTTTCACTTCATGATTTTCTACTATATTTTCCTCACATTTTTAACTCTTTATTTTTGTTCCACTTGGGGACTTGAACGTCACTGCATTTGATTGTTTTCATAATACACCGCAATACTTCAATATTGCAATGTATTATACGGTCTTATGAGGTTCAGCCAGAGGCTGAGCCTCATAGGCCACTGTAGATGGCAGACCCAGAGGCCAACGTAAAGCCTCCAGATGCCACAGCAACTCATCAGGACTCCATAATCACATCACAGGGGTTTGGTGGTTGACAGAGGGAGCCCCCTCCCGCTGTCATCCTTTTAGATGTCATGGTTGCATTGAACACTGCATGTAAAAGGTTAAATGACAGGGATCAGCAGTTTATCTGGGCATCATCATTGCAGCTGAAGACTAGATATCTGATGACAGCCGGGTCCCCAGTCCTACCAGAATGGGCGACCTGTGTCAGTATTCTGATGCAGCGCTGTAAAACGACATTTCATCAGAATAAGGCCCATCTTAATTCTGTGGACAGTAACGAAAAAACTTAAAAAGCTTTGTTGACATGCTAAACAGTAATGACCAAGGTTTAAGAGGGGCTATCCAGAACATGTTATCAACATGGCTCGGACTCATGCCTCTCTGCAGGATAGAGATAAGCTTCTGATACCACATGTGCATACTGCAGAGCAAGAGCCAGAAGGCAGGATAGGGATTATTGGAATGTATGATCAGCAGGCAAACGCAGTGCAGAGTATTTTAAACCATTATTGGCAGCCGTAGCAAGCAGACTTTGATCTGTCGAACAGATTGGCACCCCATCCTGAAATTACTTTCAGGAGGGGTCGCAACATACGTGATCATGTCGTACACAGTCATCTAAAACCAGACAACAAGGGATAATTCGTATCTCAGGCAATTGCAAGGCCTCTGATTTTGTTAAAAAAGCAAAGATTTTCGGAGTGCTAAGAACGGTAAAATTTACAAAATGTAAGATTTTATCAACTGTCATACAAGCAACATCATATACATGGCCTCGTACACTTGCCTACATAATTACATGGGTAAAACCATTCAACAGCTCTGCCGTAGAAATTTGGGCAATATTAGGGGCAAAGAAGACACCCCAACTGGGTACGCATATTCTGGAAGCTCATGGTAATGATCTGTCCGCACTCACGTTCCAGGGTTTGGAAGTGATCAGGAATGACGGCAGAGGTGGTGACACTGATTGTCTGCTTATGCAGAAGGAAACACAATGCATATTTTGGTTACAGACTTGCGTAAAGCTCTATGAAGGTTGTGATTAGAGATGAGCGAGCAGGCTCGATAAGGTCAGTTACCCGAGCGAGCCGAGCGCATCTTGAGTAACTGCCGTCTTCTCCTCCGAGCGTGCTCGGGGGGGGGGGGGGGGGGGGGCGGCGGGGTGGAGAGAGATCTCTCCCCCTGCTCCCCTCCGCTCTCCCCCGCCACCCCCCACTGCCTCCCCAAGCACGCTCGGAGGAGAAGGAAGTTACTCAAGATAAGCGAGGCTCGCTCAAGTAACTGACCTTTCCAAGCGTGCTCGCTCATCTCTAGTTGTGATGTTTAGACAGTGGTGCACATTTTCCATCGGATATTGTACCCATGGTCTTTTTGTCAGTCTTAGTTTATGGGATTGTTCTACAACCATCTATTATCGATCTAGTGGGGGTGCTGTGCACCTAACATAGGCACACATGTATGGCCAAACATATACGCATGTGTGATGCTTGGGTACACACCGTATTGTCTTTTCCTCTGTGATTGTATACACTAAATGCAGGAGCACGAGACTGCCCTCCTGGCCATACTGTAAATACATGAAGTGTGTTGATGGTGAGGAGATTCTGGCTCTTCTCCCCAAGGTCCATCATTGGACAAGTGGGGACCCGGCTCTGTTTTTGTATTTTCATGTTGTCTGCTGTGTGTTTGTCCGTCAGCTTAGTTTATATATTTTAATAGAACCAATAAAAGTTATTTTTAAGACTTTTTCTTTGTTTAAGGCCGCCTACACACAGGCGTGTTGGACCCTGCATGCGGGAATCCAGCAGCAGAGTTCGACCCGGTACCTGGCTGGTGACCCCAGCTTACCTGTCTGCCATCTTCTCCCCTGCTGCGAATGTGCTGGCCGGAGTGCCGGCCGGCACATGCGCAGTTGAGAGGACACCACGCTATCGCTATGGTGATTATGATGATTGCAGAATGGCCGTGGAAAGGACGGCTTCCATTGACGTAAATTGAAGCCAGCTGTGCGTAGCCTGCACAAAATCGCAGCATTCTGCGCTTTCTCCCCCATGAGCAGAAAATCGCAATCGATTTATGTTCATGGGCAGGAAATCGAGTTTTCTCATAGCATGCTATGTGCTGGATTTGCTGCAGAATCCAGAGGGGGAATCCCGCTCCAGAGTTTGCAGTGCAAATCTGCCTGTGTGCAGGAGGCCTTCGTTTTATTAGGTTTAAAAAGCTAAAAAATTATTTTTTGCACTGAATAAAACTGAAATAGGAAAAAAAATCTGTGAAAAAAGATATTAAAAATAGACCTATCTGTCACGGGGGAAAAAAACACAGCAAAAATAATTTTAATAGCTGAAGAAAAAAATGAGGCCATAAAACCACCACATGGGTAAAATCCCTAGAAAGTGCCTGGTCCTTTTGGACCGATACACCCTGGTTCTAAAGGGGTTAACAAAAAAAAGGAAATTTGCAAAAGAAATTACTAAAAGTCTTTCACACAGAAGTCTGTTCTTAATTTATTCAAAAAGCATTTTGTTCACTTGTTGCAGAAAATATTTCTATACGTATGAATTCCATATCATACCACCTGACGGCCTGAAAGAAGATTCTGAACCTTTATCTGATTATAGCTCATACTGTTCAGTAATTTACCACCATGTCTGAGTTATAAACCACATAGTACAGTATATTCTGCAGTTTGATTCTATTTCCATCTGTGGAAACGTAAAAGAGCCCAATGAGGACACCTTGTGGAGATATCTGAGTACTACACCATGTATTAACTTTTCATAGAAAAAGTTTGCCAAAACTATTTTGGAACATATCAGCTTCAGTGGTTCGTAAGATAATTACACTATACTGGATTATATATACATATATAATTACCAGGATAATAAGTATTCCTCCTATATACATGTTTATTGTATGTTTTATTGGGGCAGTATCTTTTTATGTATTCATTTTAATTATTTGTATATACATTTTATTAGACTGTCACCACAATGTGTATATGTATATTGTTTTATTAGAAGTAGAAATGAATGAACTCTTCAAAGGTTTGCCAAATTTTGTAAAAAAGTTTGGTTCACATTAGTTCGAACTGAACCGGAAATTCATAAAAACCCCTACAATAAGGGCTCCTACCCACTAGTGTTTTTTAACGCTGCAATATTGCTGCTTTTTTTTAAATGTGAATGGCAATTGGACTTTTGTGCTCCGCACAAAAAACTCAAGTTTGTGCTTTGCGGTAAAAAAACGCTATTGGGTAGGAGCCCTAAGAATGGTGGTGGTCCTTCAGTGGATGTGGCTCAGAGCTTAGTAACAATGCCTTGCAGAGTTGAAGTCCTAGGTTCAAATCTGACCAAGGTTGTTTGTATGCATGGAGTTTGTATGTTCTCTTTGTGCGGCTTCTTCTCCTCTAGGGGTAGCCCAATGGTTAGCACTGTAGTCCAAGGTTAAAATCTAACCAAGAACATCTGCATGCTGCATAGTTCATGCAGATGTTGTCATTGGTCAGATTTGAACCTAGGACCCCAGCCCTGCAAGGCAATGGTGCAACTTTCCAGGTGACAACCACCACCCTATTTTATAGGGTTTGTGTGAGATAAGATTTATAGAGTTTGTGTACTGTGTTTGCAGACATAGCACCATAGTAATAGTATGTAAGGCCGAAAAAAGAGATATGTCTGATCTGGATAATATTTTCCTCCAGCAGGTTTCGGGGTATTCTGTAGCTTCCAAATTGTATAGGAAAACAGTATGCGCACACTGGCCAAGTTAGACGCAAGGTATCAGTCTCATGTCCAAAATGGCTCTGAACATAAACGCCCAGAAAGCCTCAATTTATTGAAACACATAATACCTGCCCTTTATGGGCGTTTAACAGATTACATCAGTAACATATATATATTCTTATTCGCTGGGTTATATAGAATTCCCCACCTCCCTGCCCACCTTCTCAAGTCCAGTGTAGTGTGGACTTTGTCCCCTCAGCATGCAGTCAACCTTAAGGAATTTCAGTATACGTGGCAGTGATTGTTCGAGAAGTTTCTATGTGTGTGTGGGGGGGGGGGGGGGGAGGTAGGACTGGGGTAACAGACAATAATGAATACAGGTATACATAATATTGTGACTTTAACTCTTAGAGGCTGCTTGTGGAACTCTGTATTAAGCTAACATTATACCATACATCTTTCACCATGCCATTGTCCAGTAATTACCATGGTGAGATTGTGTGGCCATTAACCTCCACAGAGTTAAAGTCACTACAGTAGTGTAATACATTTGGTTTATACAAATCAATAGACATTTTATGCTGACTAATCATCATGTCTACCACAATCCCCCCTTAAAATGTCTATCCTCTAACTCTCCATCTAATTTTCACAGTTCTCTGCGCGTGAGCCTATAATTGGAGCGCGTTGAAGGTTCGATTTAGGGTGTTCAAGGGGGTGTAGGACTTGTTCACTCCTTCTGGGGATGCATCCAGCAAACTCATTGTGGGAGCGGCTTTTCCAGCATCAGTTTCACAGGTCTCTCTGACACAGGGGATAACACAGCAGACTAGAACGGAAAAGATAATCAGTGCACATACAACAGCGACGCCCATCTGTGCCAGGATCCTTTACCACCCGCTCATCCATGGCGAGTACTGGTCCCAAAGGTTAGCTCTTTTTAGTCAGAGCGGTCAGCTTTTTAATGGCAACTGCGTCTTTACCCGCGGGTCACGTGTTGTCTGGGATGTAGTACAAGTCTCCCCTATCATCTTACAGACACCCCCCTTTTTAGCTAAAATCATATCTAAGGCCATTCTATTTTGAAAAGTCATAGTCGAGGTAGGTCCTATTGGTCAACTAGTCCCTATAAGGCATCTCTAGTGTAATTTATAAACCGCTGCTAATTATAATAAACATAATTAATCCAGTCAACATTTTATTTACCATAATGATCAGAAAAATGGACTCGAATCTAGCTTTAACTTGGTCTCTAATTTTTAAAACTCGTCAGGTACCCCCCTTGGCTGTCCTATGATGTCAATGTATACGTGTAGATCAAAACTACCACCAGGAGTCTCTCTTCTCGCTCTAGTATAATGTTACAATACTAGTAGTGTGCACAGGTACGCACGGCCTGGGACTCCCTGATCTTCACCCACACCAATGTCCCTTCTGGAGATAGCCCTGAAGGTGGACAGGTCCAGGTCGCCAACACTGACCCTACACTACCTAGTGACAAGACTGGAAGGAACTGTACCTATGCAGAAAACAAGAATAGACCAACATGACAGGATAACCACAGAACATAGACAGAGTTGGATCGAGATAAAGTAACTATTGGGGGTAACCTCATTATCCTCAATGCTGTCTGACAGGATGTAGAGGAGCATAAGGGCTTTACTAAGGCACACTCCCCTGCCCAATTACCTTCCAGGCGGGTCCTCTACCTCATGTCTCCACAAAGCCAGTAAACGTCTCCTTAGGACTGGACCTGATTCTGCATCCATTCCCCTCCTATCGTACCATAGGAGGAGCAATACCCGTTAGTGAGTTCCCCAAAAATCTCCCTCCACCCTGCCGATTTGCCTGGCAGGTGTAGTTTCCAGGGTAGCCAGTAATACTCTCTCCGGTGCAAAACACTTAAGTAGTTATAGAGTATTCCTTCTTCCACTTCTCACAAGCAGTGTAATTAGCGGAAATGTTCGTGAAGAGACTAAGAAACCACTCTTCAGCATCTACAGGGAGATTCAGAGGGACCATCCCCGAGTGTGGTCGGGCACTACCGCACACGCAACAGTTAGACTTGTTGCTCCTGTTAGCATTGTACCTCATCAACTCCAACCAGAGATTCTGGTCAGAGTAGCCAGTCGCTACTGTCAAGGTGTCCTCAAAGGTAGGGTCGGCTATAATCATCATGTTCGTCAAGGTCTTTATCTTACGGCGGAGGGGGTTAATTGTGGGCATGGGACTAAGTGAAGGTTTCCATTCGGGTGCATCTACCATATCCCTTATTTTAAACTTCCCTAAGGGATCTGTCCTCCTGTACCGGTATGTCCCCAAACTGTAAGCCCCCCCCCCCCCATCCCCCGGGCTTGGATTTCCCATGGTTAGTGTAAAAACCGCATTAAAACCAAGCAACATACTAAGTTCAGCCTTCCAATACCTGCTGTCCTTATTATTCTCAAGGAGGGTTATACGACTAATTAGGGATTTCCCGCTCTTATCTTTCTTATTTAAGGCACTTCGCGGTTTATAGGACCAGTCTGTTCCTGCGTTCCATCCCACTAATCCCCAATAACAACAGTCTTCTCCCCAGACATTATCAGTGGCGCAAACATATTATATTCCCCGGGTATATAAGTCATATAACCAGCTGGACTGGGCTAAATCTGGTCCTCTGTGGGATCTTGCGCCTAGACACGGGACCACAGTACAATAGTCGAAGTAATATGCGGCTACTTGAGTGTTGGACGAGTTATACCAGAAGGTAACCATACCCACATATTCTCCCGACTAAGGATTCCAGTTACCACCCTCCTCTCTCACTAGCCCTAACCAGAGTAATGTCATCAGCACAACTAAGACTGGTCTCCCAGATCTGAAGCTTTCTTACAGTATGAAGCGTGGATCCATGTAAGTCTTTTGGCTAGTTTCACAGCTGTGGCAGTAGTCAGAAGCACCTGGTAGGGACCATCAAATCGGAGCTCAAGAAGGTGCTTCCTGAGGAACTTCTTGACACACACCCAATCCCCAGGCTGCAAGATATGTGTCCCAGTGTCTGCCTCTGAGTCTGGAAGAGAACACCTGTACATAGGCTTTGGTTAGTGCTTTAACAACGGAAATCACATACTTAGTCAACACATCAGATTGTAATTGTAACTACCGAGGATAGTAGCAACTTAGCCTTGGGGCTAGCCCAAACAATCTCGTAGGGAGATAATGCATGATCCCCCCCTGGGTTCATATCTAACACTGAATAGGACTATTGGATGACAGTCTTTTCAAAGTGGCGTCATTTTTAAGTATCTTGCATTTAGCATGCCACTAAGTCTCTCCACCTTTCCACTACTCTAAGGGTGGTTGAGTGTGTAAAAGGCCTGGGATACACCCAGAGCAGACATGACCTACATTCACCTGCGAAGTTTGTACCTCTGTCTGACTCTGTATCATTTCTGGTACCCCATATTCACAGTCTACCTCGTTCATGAGCTTCTTTGCGGTTACCTACTTGTTTGCCTTGGTAACAGGGTCGGCCTCCAACCTGCAAAGACATCAACAACAACAAGCACACATTCATACTTCCCAACAAGTGGGAGCTGAATGTAGTCAATTTGCAATCCCTGAAATGGGTAGAGTGGTCCCGGCAAGTGTGATGTGGCAAATTTACTTCTGCCTTGACTCACCTATGGCATAGATCATGCTAAACTGGACGAATGATGCAGCAGCTACGGAGAACCCAGGAGATGCCCGTCCTCTTTCAAGTGTCGACGTCATTGCTGCTTCACTAGGTGGGTCTTTCCGTGCGTCAGCTGGGCCATCATGGGATACAGGAACTGTGGTAGGCAAGTGCTGTTGACTGTTCACCATACGCTGTCCTGTTTCTGCTGCTCCCACATTAGTCCATTTATCTTTTCCTTCCTTGCTGGCTTGTAACTGTAAAGTCTTTAGCATATCAAAGTCCAAATTTTGTCAATGTCCAAAGTTTTTGCCACTGACTCATGCTGTCAGTATCTTTTCTTCTTTCTTCCAGGGCTTGAGGGCCGCTGCCTTTGCTGTGCTGTCGGCGAGGGTGTCGTCTCTCGCATCTCCAGTGTAGGAATCGGTGCGAACTCTCAACTTTGTCAGGTAGAAGTAGGGCCTCCATGAGACTCTGCACCGCTGCACCATTCTCAATTGGTTGTCCTGCTGAGGTAAAAAACTGTCTGGCCTTCCATATTGGGCCGTAATCATGAGCTATGCCAGATGCATACCAGGAGTCAGTGTAAAGGGTTGCCGTCTTACCTTTCGCTACTCTACACGCCTCAGTGAGGGCCTTCAGTTCCACTTCTTGTGCTGAGACATGCGGAGGCAGAGCTTCTGCTTCTAGGACATCTTGTTGTGTGACCACTGCATATCCGATGTGGAGTCATCAATCCTCACCCTGGTACCATCTGCAAAAAGCTCAACATATGCATTGTCAACAGAGGTTCCAGTAACTGTTTGCATACCTGCAGTTTCTTACTGTATTAGTACTAAATAATCATGTTGGTGTTCTATTTCACATGGATTAGAATCTCATAGCACAAAATCATTTATTTCCTTTTTATCTTATTTCACTTATTTATTTATTTTTTTCAAAGAAACCCAATAGCTGATCTACAACACCTAGATCATCTATGACCCAGATCACCTATGCCTCCCCCCTTTTGAACCGGAATACTCAATGGAAAAAGAATAATTGCGTTCAAACTAGTACAACGTTGAAAAAGGAAACCAAGAGGCACAAAAACAAACACTTTGTAGGTCAAGGTGACATTGTATGCAGCAAAGTCTTGGCGAAAATATCCTTTAGATTTTTTTTTTTTCATGTTGCAGTTAGCATTTTTAACACAAGGGGGCGCAGCACAAGCAAAATTTACAATCACCCCTTTGTAATAGTATTTCAGGGAACGGCCAGCGTTTAACTTTCACTCTCCTGTCGGAATATAATTATAGCTTCAGTGTAGACTGACACTAGAATATACAAAAGACTTAAGGAAAAAACTAAAGAATGCGGATGAATTGACATCCTTCTCTAAGCAATTCAGTCCCTCTTTCTCACATAAAAACTAAAATTACTGCATCAAATTGCGTGAAAAAGTTTGCTGGGTGACTATAGGGAAATTATTCCATCTGTAGGAGCCTTCCTTAACATCATCTGTCTGAACATCCATTGGAGAAGCAGGCAGTGGAAAACAGAGCCCCTGGGAACACACCATGAGAGGGCGTCCCCTGCCCATGGGTCCCTGGCCTCTGTCCCCCATGTATCAACTCCAATCTTCCATACACTATAAACCAGCTTAGTCGTCTACTATGTCCCAAGCTGCATCTTCACAAAGAACAAAGGTTTGTTTCCCTGAACCTATCACACATCCAAGGTGGCCACATTTTGGAGTGTAACAAAGTCTGGTCAAACAAAACCTTCAGACAATCATGATGTTAGCACTGGATACAGTGGCATTGGGGAATGTAGGCCTCCCGAGTGCAGCAAGATGGCCACCAGAGGCAGAAAGGGGCAGGACTACAAATCTCCCAGGTGAGGCAAGATGGCTGCTGGAGGAGGAAGGGGCGGGGCTTAGTCCTATCCCGGATTGGAATGGCCGGAAGTAACATCACACACCCTGAAAGTGAGCACATGGGGGAAGTAATTTCAGGGTGGGGGCAGGGCTCACCACACTTGCTGCAGAGTCACACTATGTGGGGTTTTAAACATTGCAAGTGCGGCCGCCATTATAGGGAGGGGCTGTAGTCAACACAAAGGCATTACATTGTTCATAATACAGGCAATACACATCCCCCCACTCCTAGCAATCTAAAACACCTTTTCTGTCTGCTGGGCTTCCTGCTCATCTTCTGAAAACTTTCTGCAGTCTATCTTACAATATTCATTTCTTTGAAAAACTTTCCTGATCCTTTTCATTGTAAAACATTTCTACATGTTTTGCATATTCCAAAACATCCTGCACTGATCCCGTATTCTATTCTGCCTGCTTATTCTATCCTATTTGAAATTTCTGGACACAGTAAAACTCCTTTACCAAATTCCACCCATCTCTTCTTATATCCCTCGCAAATCACAATGCACATTAACACTATAAACACAAGACAAAGGGAACAGACGGGTTAACTGGGAAATGTTCTCAGTGGCTTAACTTCAGCCCACTCTACCCTCCCCCAGTAACCAACACTGCACATTCTTTAAACAAGACCTCTGACTACACACAAAGACTGACGATTATTTTCAATGACCAAGAGCTCTGGAGCTATCCAGCGTATACCTTTTCACATATGAGAACATAACATGCTCAATCATACAGGTAAATATGCCTTTTTTAAACCCTGCATATTCCTCCTCAAGTATGAGAGCACATAACACGCTCGATCATACTTGTGAATACACATATTTTAAAACTACCTGCCCTCACACTATTACCTAGGAGTATGCGTCCCTCTGGCGCGCACCCTCAAAGCATATAGGAACACAGACTATGTCCTGCTATACACTCAAGTCAGCCTGTCTACGCACATTAACCCTCACAGAATTTGTCTCTTGGTCTTGTATACACAATCTTTAACCGTCTCAGACACAGCAGCCACAGCATACAAAATACCCCTTAGGCAGGTTACATGGTGTTTTTTTTTCGAGTAGAAAGAACTATATTACCTGCCTTTCAGTGATTTATTACTCTGGCTGTAGAGGCAGACAGATAAACCGACAGAAGTCATCACACAGGTAGATTTACATAAAGCAATCTTACCGTGTTCTGTAGATTTTCGGGCCCATGAGTTCTGCGTGTTATCTGCCAGTCTCTGTATTGTTCCAGAGTGAAAAAATTTTAAAAATCTACTCGGCTCACCCAGGAGACGCCAAATTGATCTGGATAATATTTTCCTCCAGCAGGTTTCGGGGTATTCTTTAGCTTCCAAATTGTATAGGAAAACAGTATGCGCACACTGGCCAAGTTAGACGCAAGGTATCAGTCTCATGTCCAAAATGGCTCTGAACATAAACGCCCAGAAAGCCTCAATTTATTGAAACACATAATACCTGACCTTTATGGGCGTTTAACAGATTACATCAGTAACATATATATATTCTTATTCGCTGGGTTATATAGGATTCCCCACCTCCCTGCCCACCTTCTCAAGTCCAGTGTAGTGTGGACTTTGTCCCTCCAGCATGCAGTCAACCTTAAGGAATTTCAGTATACGTGGCAGTGACTGTTCGAGAAGTTTCTATGTGGGGGGAAGTTTCGGTGTGGGGGGAAGGTAGGACTGGGGTAGCACACAATAATGAATACAGGTATACATAATATTGTGACTTTAACTCTTAGAGGCTGCTTGTGGAACTCTGTATTAAGCTAACATTATACCATACATCTTTCACCATGCCATTGTCCAGCAATTACCATGGTGAGATTGTGTGGCCATTAGCCTCCACAGAGTTAAAGTCACTACAGTAGTGTAATACATTTGATTTATACAAATCAATAGACATTTTATGCTGACTAATCATCATGTCTACCATATATCCATCCAGTTCAGCCCATTACACCCCATTGTTGATCCAGAGGAAGGTGAAAAAACTCCAAGAGGTAGAAGCCAATTTTCCGCATTTAGGAAAGAAATTACTTCCCGATTCCAATCTGGCAATCGGAATAATCGCTGGATTATCAACTCTTCTGAAGTTATCCTAAAGTGATAGTCATTATAACATGTACTATTGTAACACTTAAGAAAGGCATTTAGGGCTCTCTTGAACCCTTTGTAGCGTTTCTGGCACTGAGTTTGGAGCCGACACCCTTATAGTGAGTTCACCCTCCCCACGTCCTCAGACAGAGAGTTCCATAGTCTCACTGCTTGTACAATAAAGAATCCCCTTTTTTGTTGGTGTAGAAACCTTCTTTCCTCTAGATGTAGCACACATCCCATCGTTACAGTCACAGCCCTGGGTATTAGTTGATGGTGGAAATATCTCTGTATTGTCCCATTCATAGTTATTAGGTCGCCCCTCAGCTGTCTTTTTTCTTAACTAAATAAGACCATTTTTGATAACCTCTCTGGGTATTGTTATGTGAGGACTAAAACTAATATTTTAGTCCTCAAATAACCAAAAATAGTGTTTTTGGATGTGCAGTAAATATAACCAACATATTCTGTATGTACTAGGAGAGCTCTGCAGTCACACTCAGGTATGTGGTGTGGGATAGTAACAGGAAGAGTGCTGGAATGGTGCTATGCTTCCCCAAGAATGCTGTCTTTTGTTAGTTAGACCCAAGAAGTATATCTTATCCAAGAGAAGTTGGATGAGATACAAAAATAATCCAGGAAGCATGGTTTCCTAAGCAGAACATAGTCTGCTTAGAACTTTTAGAAAGTCTGTTTTGGGTTGGATTCTTGGTGGAACAATGGGTAGGTTGGCAGTGGGATCCGTCGTTCCTTTCCTGAAGGGATTTTCCTGTGACCCACAGCCTGTGCAGTTGTGGTCAATCAGCTCCTCAAGGAACTATCAGATGGGTGCACATGGTGCACTGAGTGGTAGGCTGAAAGACAAAACTCCCATTCCTTTCTGGAACAGAAGCTACCACATAAGGTATTTGAGCATACGGTATTGAGGTCTTGATGGGTGGTTGGTAGTAAGCCATCTGTATAGTCAGGGTGACAACTGTTTATTTAGTGCTGGACAAGCAGGATTTATTTTCTGTCTGAGCCTGAAAGTAAATGGCTATGTTTTCCAGAGTTTGGGCTGACAACAATAAAGCCCTGTATGAACTGTATCTTGGTGTCACCATTTCTAATCACAACTTGTCTACCGCACTGAGCTAGATCCTCTACAGTGGTTCCCATTAGTGGGTATGTACTGTACGAAATGTAAGCCCATTTTAGGTGTATGGCGCTCAGTAAGCTTAAAGGCTTACTAATGACCTATTTCTACTGTGCCATATAAAGACTTCATGGTTGTTGTCTGCGGCCTCAGTTTGTCAAAGTAACAATTCATTATTTTAGGCTTCCAGTGTCTTAGTGGTCCATCGCCTGTCTGAGAGGAGGATAAAATACCACATTCTTCATTCTAATTACACCTTTGTTTGTGGAACTCATTGGCCCCAAACCATCACTGGTAATAAATCTGGACTGCATTTCCCTAGAAATGGAATGATCTGTAAATATGATTTTTGTTGTCAGGAAATCAACTTCTGAATATGTCAAGAAGTTAATGCACCATAAACTTCAGAGGGTGACCAGGACCCAATTACACCTTATCAGTTAGTATGGAAGGCACATTTAGGGCCCATTTAAAGGTAATGATTACCGCTCAGAATTCGTTCAAGCGACTGAAAATGAGTGATAATCATTACATGTAAACGCAAGCATCGGGCAGTTTTCGTCTGACTGATGATTTTAAGATGAACTTAAAATCGATTGTTCAGCTGCAGAGAGATACAATATCTCTCAAGAGACCACAATCTGTGTTCTCCGCGGGAGCCGGCAGTTAACATTGGATTCTGCGGACACTAGCAACGAAAACAATGTAGCTGTGCAAACAGCTCTGCAAGCAGCTTGTGGAGGCCCATTTACATGCAAATGAAGATGATAAAGTGTTAATGGACATTAGTGTCCATTAACACTATATGCAAAACGATTGCTAAAACTTTCAATCTTTCAATTATTTGAAAGATTATCTTGCATGTAAATGAGCATTTAGACATACTTATCGTGATTTAGATTTGTATTTGTGATGTGTTGGAGCTACTGTAATATTAGCAAGGCCTTTTGTGGATCACCAAACAGAATATTTCTTAACAGGGTTCATAGGGAAACTTATCGGGCGGAGGAATAATCTCTAGAGATGAGCGAGCACCAAAATGCTCGGGTGCTCATTATTCGAGTCGAGCTTTTCGTAATATTCCAGAGCTCTATTCGAGTAACGAACAACATTAAAGTCAATGGGAGACCCGAGCATTTTTGCAATGGACCCCACCGGGTTCCTTCCTTCCTTCCCTCCCCTCTTTCCTTCCTTCCCTCCCCTCCTTCCTTCCTTCCTTCTCTCCCCTCCTTTCTTCCTTCTCTCCCCTCCTTCCTTCCTTCTCTCCCCTCCTTCCTTCCTTCTCTCCCCTCCTTCCTTCTCTCCCCTCCTTCCTTCTCTCCCCTCCTTCCTTCCTTCTCTCCCCTCCTTCCTTCCTTCTCTCCCCTCCTTCCTTCCTTCTCTCCCCTCCTTCCTTCCTTCTCTCCCCTCCTTCCTTCCTTCTCTCCCCTCCTTCCTTCCTTCTCTCCCCTCCTTCCTTCCTTCTCCCCCTCCTTCCTTCCTTCTCTCCCCTCCTTCCTTCCTTCTCTCCCCTCCTTCCTTCTCTCCCCCTCTCCCTCTCTCTCTCTCTCTCTCTCTCTCCCTCTCTCTCTCCCCCCCTCTCTCTCTCCCATCTCTCTCTCTCTCTCTCCCTGTTGACGTACGCACGCTGGCACATCACAGCAGGAAGTTGTAATGCGGGAAGAGGTCGAACACGGCGTGGTACTCGCTCGAGTAATGAGCACCATCGAGTATGCTAATACTCAAACGAGCATCAAGCTCGGATGAGCATGTTCGTTCATCTCTAATACTCTCCCAAACTCTTCATACTGAGAGATGCTGCCCAGAACCCTAAAACAGAAGCAAAAAAGTATAGTAAAAGAAAATAGTGGGTGACAGATCTTTAGACACTGAGATAGCAAGATAGCAGTGCTGAATTTGTCATGTAACTGTGTGTATATGTGTATATATATATATATATATATATATATATATATATATATACACTAACCACATAAAAAGTGGAAGGTTCTTACTATATAGTTTGATCAAAGTAAATTGGTTAGTATATAAATACATAAAAGTATGATTGCTGTTGCCATGTGTTTCTGCTTGTGCTGTTTAGCCTCGGCCGCAGTTTAACGTGCACTTTTTTGTTTGTGTGGCATGTACAGTGGTGGAGTTGCCGCTGCCCCACTTTGTTGCGCATTCCCTTTCTCCCATTCGTGCCCTGTCCCTTTAATTACACCATATAAATTGGTATTCTCTTTGTCTTGGTTTTATCTGCTAAAGGGTAGGAACCCATGTTTTACAGGTTATTATAATTAAATCATATGCCCGGTATTAGTGTTAGGACTAGAGATGAGCGAGCACCAAAATGCTCGGGTGCTCGTTACTCGAGATGAAATTTTCGCGATGCTCGAGGGTTCGTTTCGAGTAACGAACCCCATTGAAGTCAATGGGCGACTCGAGCATTTTTGTATATCGCCGATGTTCGCTAAGGTTTTCATTTGTGAAAATCTGGGCAATTCAAGAAAGTGATGGGAACGACACAGGAACGGATAGGGCAGGCGAGGGGCTACATGTTGGGCTGCATCTCAAGTTCCCAGGTCCCACTATTAAGCCACAATAGCGGCAAGAGTGGGCCCCCCCCCAACAACTTTTACTTCTGAAAAGCCCTCATTAGCAATGCATACCTTAGCTAAGCACCACACTACCTCCAACAAAGCACAATCACTGCCTCCATGACACTCCGCTGCCACTTCTCCTGGGTTACATGCTGGCCAACTCCCCCCCCCCCCCCCCGCACGACGCAGTGTCCACAGCGCACACCAAAGTGTCCCTGCGCAGCCTTCAGCTGCACTCATGCCACACCATCCTCATGTCTATTTATAAGTGCGTCTGCCATGAGGAGGAACCGCAGGCACACACTGCAGAGGGTTGGCACGGCTAGGCAGCGACCCTCTTTAAAAGGGGCGAGGCGATAGCTCATAATGCTGTACAGAGGCAATGAGAAATATAATCCTGTGCCACCGCCATCAGGAGCTGCACACGTGGGCATAGCAATAGGGAACCTTTGTGCCACACACTATTCATTCTGTCAAGGTGTCTGCATGCCCCAGTCAGACCGCGTTTTTTTATAAATAGTCACAGGCAGGTACAACTCCGCAATGGGAATTCCGTGTGCACCCACAGCATGGGTGGCTCCCTGGAACCCACCGGCTGTACATAAATGTATCCCATTGCAGTGCCCATCACAGCTGAGGTAACGTCCGATTAAATGCAGGTGGTCTTCGGCCCACACTGCATGCCCCAGTCAGACTGGGGTTCTTTAGAAGTAGACACATGCAGTTACAACTCCGTGTGGACCCACAGCATGGGTGGGTGCCAGGAAGCCACCGGCGGTACATAAATATATCCCATTGCATTGCCCATCACAGCTGAGGTAATGTCATGTTTAATGCAGGTGGGCTTCAGCCCACACTGCATGCCCCAGTCAGACTGGGGTTCTTTAGAAGTAGACACATGCAGTTACAACTCCCTGTGGACCCACAGCATGGGTGGGTGCCAGGAAGCCACCGGCGGTACATAAATATATCCCATTGTATTGCCCATCACAGCTGATGTAACGTCAGCTTTAATGCAGGTGGGCAAAAAATTAATTGGATTACACTGTAGGCGAGGGCCCCAAAAAATTGGTGTGCCAACAGTACTAATGTACCTCAGAAAAATTGCCCATGCCCAACCAAGAGGGCAGGTGAAACCCATTAATCGCTTTGGTTAATGTGGCTTAATTGGTAACTAGGCCTGGAGGCAGCCCAGTTAAAATAAAAATTGGTTCAGGTGAAAGTTTCAACGCTTTAATGAGCATTGAAACGTATAAAAATTGTTTACAAAAATTATATGACTGAGCCTTGTGGGCCTAAGAAAAATTGCCCGTTTGGCGTGATTACGTGAGGTTTCAGGAGGAGGAGCAGGAGGAGGAGGATGAATAGAATACACAGATTGATGAAGCAAAAATGTCCCCGTTTTTGATGGTGATAGAGAACAATGCTTCCATCCGCGGGTGCAGCCTACGTATTGCTTAGGTATCGCTGCTGTCCGCTGGTGGAGAAGAGAAGTCTGGGGAAATCCAGGCTTTGTTCATCTTGATGAGTGTAAGCCTGTCAGCACTGTCGGTTAACAGGCGGGTACGCTTATCCGTGATGATTCCCCCAGCCGCACTAAACACCCTCTCTGACAAGACGCTAGCCGCAGGACAAGCAAGCACCTCCAGGGCATACAGCGCGAGTTCAGGCCATGTGTCCAGCTTCGACACCCAGTAGTTGTAGGGGGCAGAGGCGTCACCGAGGACGGTCGTGCGATCGGCTACGTACTCCCTCACCATCCTTTTACAGTGCTCCCGCCAACTCAGCCTTGACTGGGGAGCGGTGACACAGTCTTGCTGGGAAGCCATAAAGCTGGCAAAGGCCTTGGAGAATGTTCCCCTGCCTGCGCTGTACATGCTGCCTGATCGCTGCGCCTCCCCTGCTACCTGGCCCTCGGAACTGCACCTTCTGCCACTAGCGCTGTCGGATGGGAATGTTACCATCAGTTTGTCCGCCAGGGTACTGTGATATAGCATCACTCTCGAACCCCTTTCATCTTCGGGTATGAGAGTGGAAAGGTTCTCCTTATACCGTGGGTCGAGCAGTGTGTACACCCAGTAATCCGTAGTGGCCAGAATGCGTGTAACGCGAGGGTCTCGAGAAAGGCATCCTAACATGAAGTCAGCCATGTGTGCCAGGGTACCTGTACGCAACACATGGCTGTCCTCACTAGGAAGATCACTTTCAGGATCCTCCTCCTCCTCCTCCGGCCATACACGCTGAAAGGATGACAGGCAAGCAGCATGGGTACCCTCAGCAGTGGGCCAAGCTGTCTCTTCCCCCTCCTCCTCATGCTCCTCCCCCTCCTCCTCAACGCGCTGAGATATAGACATGAGGGTGCTCTGACTATCCAGCGACATACTGTCTTCCCCCGCCTTCGTTTCCAAACGCAAAGCATCTGCCTTTATGCTTTGCAGGGAACTTCTCAAGAGGCATAGCAGAGGAATGGTGACGCTAATGATTGCAGCATCCCCGCTCACCATCTGGGTAGACTCCTCAAAGTTTCCAAGGACCTGGCAGATGGCTGCCAACCAGGCCCACTCTTCTGTAAAGAATTGAGGAGGCTGACTCCCACTACGCCACCCATGTTGGAGTTGGTATTCCACTATAGCTCTACACTGCTCATAGAGTCTGGCCAACATGTGGAGCGTAGAGTTCCACCGTGTGGGCACGTCGCACAGCAGTCGGTGCACTGGCAGATTAAACCGATGTTGCAGGGTCCGCAGGGTGGCAGTGTCCGTCTTGGACTTGCGGAAAGGTGCGCTGACCCGGCGCACCTTTCCGAGCAGGTATGACAAGTGTGGGTAGCTTTTCAGAAAGCGCTGAAGCACCAAATTAAAGACATGGGCCAGGCATGGCACGTGTGTGAGGCTGCCAAGCTGCAGAGCCGCCATCAGGTTACGGCCGTTGTCACACACGACCATGCCCGGTTGGAGGCTCAGCGGCGAAAGCCAGCGGTTGGTCTGCTCTGTCAGACCCTGCAGCAGTTCGTGGGCCGTGTGCCTCTTCTCTCCTAAGCTGAGTAGTTTCAGCACGGCCTGCTGATGCTTGCCCACCGCTGTGCTGCAAAGCTGCGCGACACCGACTGCTGGCGACGTGCTGCTGCTGCTGACACATCTTGATTGCGAGACAGAGGAGGAGGAGGGTGGTTTAGTGGAAGAAGCATACACCGCCGCAGATACCACCACCGAGCTGGGGCCCACAATTCTGGGGGTGGGTAGGACGTGAGCGGTCCCAGGCTCTGACTCTGTCCCAGCCTCCACTAAATTCACCCAATGTGCCGTCAGGGAGATATAGTGGCCCTGCCCGCCTGTGCTTATCCACGTGTCCGTTGTTAAGTGGACCTTGGCAGTAACCGCGTTGGTGAGGGCGCGTACAATGTTGCGGGAGACGTGGTCGTGCAGGGCTGGGACGGCACATCGGGAAAAGTAGTGGCGACTGGGAACTGAGTAGCGCGGGGCCGCCGCCGCCATCATACCTTTGAAAGCCTCCGTTTCCACAACCCTATACGACAGCATCTCCAGGCTGATAAATTTGGCTATGTGTACGTTTAACGCTTTAGCGTGCGGGTGCGTGGCGGCGTACTTGCGCTTGCGCTCAAACAGTTGCGCTAGCGACGTCTGGACGCTGCGCTGAGAGACATTGCTGGATGGGGCTGAGGACAGCGGAGGTGAGGGTGTGGGTGCAGGCCGGTAGGCACTCGTGCCTGTGTCCTCAGAGGGGGGTTGGATCTCAGTGGCAGGTTGGGGCACAGGGGGAGAGGCAGTGGTGCAAACCGGAGGCGGTGAACGGCCTTCGTCCCACCTTGTGGGGTGCTTGGCCATCATATGCCTGCGCATGCTGGTGGTGGTGGCTCCCCAGCTGATATTGGCGCGACAAAGGTTGCACACCACTGTTCGTCGGTCGTCAGGTGTCTCTGTGAAAAACTGCCACACCTTAGAGCACCTTGGCCTCTGCAGGGTGGCATGGCGCGAGGGGGCGATTTGGGAAACAGTTCGTGGATTATTCGGTCTGGCCCTGCCTCTACCCCTGGCCACCGCACTGGCTCGGCCTGTGCCCACACCCTGACTTGGGCCTCCGCGTCCTCGCCCGCGTCCACGTCCTCTAGGCCTACCCCTACCCCTCAGCATGCTGTATTACCAGTAGTGCAGAAACAGAACGCTGTAATTAAATGTGCCGCTTATTGGCCTGTGGTTGGAGGCTGACTTCGCTTACGGAACGCACAGCAGAGGCAGGAAAGAATTTTGCACAAGCCTGCTGTAACACTTAGCTGGCTGCGTATGAATTAGGACAACTACCCCCAGCAGAGACCCAGTACACTTGTGGAGAGGAATACAGCGGTAATGTAAGAGGCAACACAGAGGCAGGAAAGAATTTTTCGCAAGCCTGCTGTAACACTTAGCTGGCTGCGTATGAATTAGGACAACTACCCCCAGCAGAGACCCAGTACACTTGTGGACAGGAATACAGCGGTGATGTAAGAGGCAACACAGAGGCAGGAAAGAATTTTGCGCAAGCCGGCTGTAACACTTAGCTGGCTGCGTATGAATTAGGACAACTACCCCCAGCAGAGACCCAGTACACTTGTGGACAGGAATACAGCAGTGATGTAAGAGGCAACACAGAGGCAGGAAAGAATTTTGCGCAAGCCTACTGTAACACTTAGCTGGCTGCGTATGAATTAGGACAACTACCCCCAGCAGAGACCCAGTACACTTGTGGACAGGAATACAGCAGTGATGTAAGAGGCAACACAGAGGCAGGAAAGAATTTTGCGCAAGCCTGCTGTAACACTTAGCTGGCTGCGTATGAATTAGGACAACTACCCCCAGCAGAGACCCAGTACACTTGTGGACAGGAATACAGCGGTGATGTAAGAGGCAACACAGAGGCAGGAAAGAATTTTGCGCAAGCCTGCTGTAACACTTAGCTGGCTGCGTATGAATTAGGACAACTACCCCCAGCAGAGACCCAGTACACAGAGGACGGTCACAGGCAGCCCAAATAGATTTTTTTTCCCAAATGTTTTTGGAAAGGCGCACTGCCTATATACACTAAACATGTCTTCTGTCCCTGCCTCACCACTACTGGCCCTGGACAATGTAAAATTACTGCAGGACGCAATGCTCTGCACGGCCGATATACAAAAAAAAAAAAAAATGTGCAACACTGCAAAAAGCAGCTTCCACACTACTGCACACAGTCAGATGTGGCCCTAAGCAGGACCGTTGGGGTTCTTGAAGCCTAAAATAACTCCTAACACTCTCCCTATAGCAGCTCCGGCACCAGCAGCACTGTCCCTGATCTCTGGCGAGCGTCGGGAGGGCCGATTTATATACTCGGGTGACACCTGATCTCGCCAGCCACTCACTGCAGGGGGGTGGTATAGGGCTTGAACGTCGCAGGGGGAAGTTGTAATGCCTTCCCTGTCTTTCTATTGGCCAGAAAAGCGCACTAACAACTCAGAGATGAAAGTGAAAGTAACTCGAACATCGCGTGGTACTCGCCTCGAGTAACGAGCATCTCGAACACGCTAATACTCGAACGAGTATCAAGCTCGGACGAGTACGTTCGCTCATCTCATCTAGTTAGGACCCATCCAGAAGCATGGTCACCTGGACGTTAGTGGATGGGCCAATATACTTTGATCAAACTATAAACTAAGAACCTTTAATCTTTTAGTGTGGTTAGTGTCAGGGTCGGTAGGAATGGAAGACTGGAAGTCCCTAACAACCAACCCTCTCCCCTGTGCCTACCTACTTGTCCCCCTGGGCTAAACCCCAGGGCGACAACTGGGTGGCGGTCCCTACTCTGCACTGATGGGGACCCCAGGACGAGGACAGGAGAGACCAACTAACCAGAGAGACAAATGTACCAATAACAGCGGACTAGAAATGCCTAGTAACCAACAAAGAACAAAACAAGGAAAAAGACTAAATCCAAGTCAGAGCAAAACCGAGTCAGCAGACTGGGAGAGAAACCTGAGCAGGTGTTAGCTGGAGAACAAGAAAAAACTGGCAGGGACCGACAGTGTCTGTGGAGCTAAATACCAAAAGCCCCACCTAGGTCGGGGCGTAACTTGGTGACACGCTGGCCGGTAATGCATATAGACCGGCCTTCCTCCGTCCGCGCCCCCTAACAGGGAAACTCCGAGCCCGGCCGCAGAGGCCCGGCCCAGCAGTGCCGTGGACCCCTAGTCCGACCCCAGATCAAACGCCAACCCGACCAGGCGACCCCCGGGCGACACCACCGCGGCCCCTGACGGTCCCAGGCACGCCACCACGCCTGCGCCATGCACCCCCTTCGGCAACTGCAAGTGTCCTCCTAACAGTTAGTATATATATTACAATTATGTATTTTTCTTGTAAAAAATGTATGAGTGCTTTCGCCATATGTTTTTGCTTCTACTGATTTTCAATGATAGTCGTCCCCTTTACACACAGCCACCAACAAGGTACTGAGAGAGAAATTGCTCAGTAGTGGCTAGCTGCTTTATTTCCGCTCTCTGAAACGAAGACACTAGCGAGAGCCTTCTTGCTCAGTGTAAACCAGGGTTGCTCAAGCTTTGAACAACTGCCTGTTGTACCTCCATTCACTGCATGACTATTTCTCCTGTATAAAAGCACAGGAGCGATAGTGATTGGGATGGCTGTTGGGCGCCCATAGAACTAACAGTTGTCCTATGTAAAGGTACCTTGAGTTATTGTATAACTTACGATGAGGAATGCACATAACGTGTAGTTAGGAAAGCATATTAGCCTCTGTTGTCGCCTCTGTGGACATTGTGTAATTAGTCCTGAACCTAGTCACAATAGTCATGTTTTTGTGTGTTCATCACCAGTACCGCGCTTGCCAGGGCATGTGCATCAGATGGATGACTAGCAGGGCATATCTGTCCCATCGGTCCATGTGAAAGATTGCTCCTTTGAACAGCCTCTTACATTATAATGGGTCCATATGCTGTCTGTAAAATACATGGACAGCACACACATCCATTATGCACCCATGGGAATAAGCTCTAAAAATCTTCTTATACTTATAAGAAAGCTTGTTATCTAGAACTCATTCTCAAAGTCTACAGTGTGATATAGAGATATTGATAAAATGTCCCCCAACTATCCATAGCAACTTGCCACTCAGGATACTGGAAAGAGAGATTCAATGTTTTAATGTCCCCTTCCATCCCTCACATCCCTGATGTGCATTCTCCCTCAGGAAGCTTTTTGAGCATGATGTCAATAAAGTTAAGGCAGTAACAGGTAGATGTTAATTGACCCCCTGTCAGTGAGGGTCCACACCTCTGATATTTCTCATAGATATACTGGCACTGTGACTTTTAGAGTCTGTATCAAAGGAGAATTTAATATTGAGATTATGGATCACATGGAGGCCCCAGCTCAACATCAGGTACATTTTCAGAACTGAGAGGACACTGCGGACCTGGTGCAGTTACTCTCATCTCTGTGCAACACCCAGAATTTCCCAAAGGCATAGCCGATCATCTGTACCCTATAATGCTTAGTATCTATGGATAGGTAAATTCCTCATATTAAACATGACAGACATATCCTCCCCATTGAAGCACCTCCCAGGGAAATATGGCCAAAATATTAAATCAGAGTTTCCTACTGATCTTCCCCACATATACTCAACCCGCCTTGATGAAGTCAGAAAAAGGCTGGTGGGGGTGTGGTTCTGCAGTGGCTTAAAACTAAGCGAGTTCCTTATCCAAATTGTCAGACCTTCAGAGATACGTGCAGCGTAAGAACTTTCCCATTGTTTCCAGGAACTCCGCCAATCAGAACCTTGGGCCGGAAATCCCAAATCTGGTATCTTTCATTTATTTTCTCCCTGTTCTATTTTAAAACACTGTCTTGTTGTGTATACCTGTATACCCTTATACTCCTGTGTAACAACTTATATATATATATATAATCTCTGCACAGCAATTTTTATAGAATAAATCTGCAATTTTTTTAGTCAGTCTTGTCCATTTTAAAATGAACCATAAACTCTGAAGATTGCATTCATAATTCATAGTCTGGTTCCTTGCTTCCCTGAACAGCTGGCAGTGGTAGTGTGTGTGTGTGTGTGTGTGTGTGTGTGTGTGGGTATTGCAGGGTGCTGGGCCATTAGAACGTAGCAGTGGGTGATCTGAGCTTTCTGTTGGCATGCGTGCAGAAGATTGGGGAAGCTGGGTATAGATCTACCTGTATTCTAACAGCTCAGAGGCTTGCAATCCTACTAGAGTGATCGATTAAGGCTCTGCCTTGACAAGTGGTCATAGCGACGAGAATGCTCAGAACAGTTGATTTGTGGCAAATCAGTGATAGAGGTGAGATTGGTTGGGGTCCCCCCTCTCCCATCCGTGACACACAGGAAATGTATTATTTATTTGTGAAAGGAAATAGAAGGCATGATGTATTCTAGCAGGAGCAAAGGTGAGACTTCACTCCTTCCCACTTTCAAAAATCATAACTTCTTTATTTTTCTATTAACATTTTTCACTTACAGCACCATCTAAATGGTAACAACCGCAATTTGAGTAATCTCCGATCATGGCTGCTGTGACCGAATCTCAGCTCTTAAATAAAACCAACACAAGCTGTGTATGGACCACACCCGGCTCCCAGGCCCGCTCCATATATTTGCTTTCATGTGTGTTATCCTTCTCTCTGCTGTATATATGGCCCTATGATTGATTTTTTTAGTCATGACATAATAAACCTGCTGTCTGAAAAGACACCCTTTAAAAAAGACTTGGATGGAGTCCTGTAGTTTTCTGATACTCTAGTTTGTCAGATATTTACATACAGAGAACCACATTATGATGGAGTATGCCGCTGTCTACAAAGGTAAGCAAATGAGATCTACAGGCAAATGCTATCTATATGAAATGGAAAATAATTGCAACACTGCTTTTGCTTATTACATTTAAATGAAAAGCATCCAGGGACAGATTTTCATATTCATAAATCTTTCCTGTGAAATGTGATCAGCATCAGCACAGATTTACTGTCTTTCAGATGGAAAGATCAAGGGATTTTATATATCTAACAAAGTTAAAGGGGTTGTCCTACTTCTAGCTGTCTTGTTGCAGAAAGCAGACAGCTCCATACATTGCACAGTGGCCTGAATAGGCAATGCAGGCTCAGTTCCCATTCACTTTTATAGGACTTACATGCAGTACTAACTTGGGCCACTAAGCAACATACAGAGTTGTCTGTTAACAGTGGGAAGTGAAACAACCCCTTTAAGAGTATCATATTTCTTGTTCATAATGTTGGAACGACTTGCATGCTTTCTGTATGAGCTGGGTGCACTAATGTACCCATGCAATCATTCTGAGGCCTTAGTCACACGGGCGTTTTTTGCCGCGATTTGCGGATCGCATGACGGATGCGCATCCGCAAATCGCGTGACCGGGGCCGAAAAATCGCCCGAAAAAACTGCTCCTAGCCGTGTTTCAATAGAAACAGGCCGGAGCTGTCCAGCGCATGGAATTCAATGGAGCCGGCAATACAGCCGACTCCATTGAAAGCAATGGGCTGCCGGCGATCGCGGGATGAATTGTCAGGAAGATGAATTGTCGGCAGACGGAGTTCAGCGCGGCCGGCCTGCAGTGGGTGTGAGTAGGTGTGAGTGAGAGCTGCCCCTGATTGGCTCAGCACTGAGCCAATCAGAGGCATCTCTCACTCACACCCATTCATGAATGGATGTGAGTGGGACAAGGTGAGTATATATATTTTTTTTATTTTTACACATTTCTGGATGAATTGCAGGGAAGGGCTTATATATTTAAGCCCTTCCCGACAATTCATCCCGCGATCGCCGGCAGCCCATTGCTTTCAATGGAACCGGCTGTATTGCCGGCTCCATTGAATTCAATGGGCAAACATCGTTCTTCTCTGCCACAGCTGTTACAGCTGTGGCAGAGAAGAATGATTTGTCTTCTATATGTTCTCAATGGGATCGGCGCTGCTGCTGCCGGCCTGATTGAGCGCATATAGAGAAGAGAACAGGAATCGCAGATCGCAGATAGGTGCGATCTGCGATTTCTGTTCTATAATTTATCGGACGACCGCATAAAAAGCGCTCATGTGTCCGATACCATTGCAAAGCAATGGTTTAAAAAAATAAAATAAATAAATAATAAAAAAAAAAATCGCCGGACGCATGCGCATGCGCAAATCGCGCGACAAAGCGCCCGTCTGACTAAAGCCTGAAAATGTATAACTTGCGTTCTAAAGCCTGTGGATATTGCCACTTGAGATGTTAGTAAAAAGGTTCCAGAGGCTAGGTTCCAACCCAACCCTTTCACTATTGGAGCTTTCCCATATGGAAATTAGACACGTGACTTTGGAGTGCAGCATAAAATCAAGCGAGCACGTTTCAGGGTTAATCCACACTAGAATGGGAAAATCGAGCAATCTAAGCAGCTTTAAATAAGGCATGATCATTGGTGCTAGACTCACAGATGGCAGTAGAGATGAGCGAACATGCTCGTCCGAGCTTGATGCTCGTTCGAGTATTAGCATACTCGATGTTGCTCGTTACTCGAGCGAGCACCACGCCGCGTTCGACCCCCTCCCCGTTTTGACCCCCTCGCCGCATTACCACTTCCTGCTGTGACGTGCCAGCGTGCGCACGTCCAAATCAGTATGTGGCTGGCTGGCTAAGAGAGAGCGAGAAAAAAAAAGCTTGGCACCCGGCGGGTCCATTGCACAAATGCTCGAGTCTCCCATTGACAATGGGGTTCGTTACTCAATTAGAGCTCTCGAATATTAGGAAAAGCTTGACTCGAATGACGAGCACCCAAGCATTTTGGTGCTCGCTCATCTCTAGATGCCAGTATTTCAAAAACCTTACCAGCCTTGTGGGATTTCCTCATGCAACAGTGTGGAGAGTATACCAAGAATGCTGAGATTGAAGAAAAACATCCAGCAAAAGGGATGTAAACAACTCATCGACAAAAGAGGTTAGAGAAGGATGTGAAGAATCATTCTGATAAACAAACTGCTCATTAAAGCAAATTGCAGACAAGTATAACACCGGTTCTCCAACTAACGCAGAACGATTTAAACCTCTAATGGAGTCTATACCACAAGGAATTGCTGTGGTTCAGAAGGCCAAAGGAGGCCAGTGTTATGCTAGATCTCTAGTAAAGTGTCCATTCAGTGTAAAATGATTTGAGTTCACCATTTGGTCTAAGGGTTTAACCCACAGGAAAAGGGAGTAAGTCTAGCATAAGATATATGAAAAAAGGTTTGGTACCGTGTTAGCCAGTAGAGTAAAATATGATTGTTCTCAGTGAGAGAAACCAAGTAATTAGAGATGAGCGAGCATACTCGCTAAGGGCAATCGCTCGATCGAGCATTGCCCTTAGCGAGTACCTGCCCACTCGGGAGCAAAGATTCGGCTGCCGGCGGCGGGCGGGGAGCAACGGGGGAGAGCGGGGAGGAACGGAGGGGAGATCTCTCTCCCCCCTACTATCCCCTGCTCATGGCCGCAACTCACCTGTCACCCGCGCCGGCAGCCGAACCTTCGCTGCCGAGCGGGGAGATACTCGCTAAGGACAATGCTCGATCGAGCAATTGTCCTTAGCGAGTATGCTCGCTCATCTCTACAAGTAATCTTGTAGATATGATACCTTTTTAATGGCTAACAAAAATACATGATGTTACAGCAAGCTTTCGGGAATATCTCGCTCCCTTCATCAGGCTAATAAATGAAACTAGTTTGGATGGCACATAATTATAACATACAGATGCAGAGGGGAGGGTGGACACACCCCTCTTGTCAAAAAAAAGTGTTCACACCCAGAAATTTGAGACTTGAAAAAACATAAGACAGTCTGAGCAGAGAGACCAACACTAAATCAGTTCACTAAGCTGAGGAATGCGACAGTTTTATGATGTATCTTATCATTAATGCACACATAAGAAGATAGGTGGTGCTGTTGAGGTAGTATTTCTATCTATTAGATGGAAACATTCTTACAATCAATTTCTGGATTCTTATGAGAAAAACAAAAAATAATTGGAAAGAGGACACCCTTCTTGACCTTGAGACTTTTCATATTCCCCACTTATGCAAGAAATCCGGGCTGAGGTTCATTCCATTCTTGAGGGTGTCAAACATGGCCATAAACTTATACTTCGAAATTCTTCTGTGACGCTGTGACTTGAAGTTGCCCTTCAGTATGATAACTCTCATCTGCTTTATGCTATGTCCGTAACCACAAAAATGTTTTGCCACAGGTAATTCCGTTTTTTCCTGTCCAATTTAGTGTCGATGAGATCTCAATGATAACTTTATTTTATGGGTCAGTATGATTACTACGATACAAAACATATAGGTTTTTTTTTGCTGTACTACTTTTTTTTTAAAGAAATTTAATTTTTTTCAAATTATTTTCTGCTGCCATCTTCTGTGCGGAGTAGCTTTTTTATTTTTCTATAGACATAGTTGTGTGAGGATTCATTTTTTGAAGTACATCCTGTAGTTTGTGTTGGTACCATTTTGAAATATGACTTTTTGAATTTTTTCCTTGGTGACTGGGTGACCAAAAAGCGCTTTTCTAGCGTTCTTTATTTTTTATGACAACGTTTATCATGCGGGGTAAATAATACATTACTTTGATAAATCGGACGTTTACAGACACAGCGATCCCAAATTTGCATTTTTGTTTTATTATTTAGATTCTTTTATTATAAATATAGCAAAAGTTTTTTTTTTCAAACTTTTAATCACTTTTTTTAAATAAGATCAACTTTATTGGTCTTACTTTTACTTTTTTTTAAGTCCCCTGAAGGAACAACAACTTGTGATGCTTTGATCACTCCTGTAGTATGATGTAATGCAATGTAACTGCAGAGGAGCTAGTTTCTGGTTTGCATTTCTCTAATGGTTTCACCCACGTATAATATACCCCTAAAGAAATGGTCACTTTGAACTTCACACAAGAGAACAGGTTAGGGACTTATCCTCTGTTTCTTCATTTAGTAGGAAAAGCTCTTTAACAGCTTAGTGATGAAGCCTGTTTGTGCCTTAACCCCTTAGTGACCAAGCGTTTTTTGTTTACACCCCCCCCCCTTTTAAAAAATTGCAACTCATTTATTTATCCTTCGATACATAGGACTTTTTGATTGCTTTGTATTGCATTTTGTCTTGGTGACTGGGTGACCAAAAAAGCGCATTTCTGGAATTCCTTATTTTTTTTTCTGGCGACGTTCATCATGCGGGGTAAATAATACATTACTTTGCTAGATCGGATGTTTTTGGACACAGCGATCCCAAATATGTATTTTTGTTTTATTATTTACATTATTTTATTATATTATAAATATGGCAAAAGGTTTTTTTTTTAAGTTTTAGCACTTTTTTTTAAATAAGAGCAACTTTATTGATCTTATTTTTACTTTTTCTTTTAAGTCCCTTGAGGGGACAACAACTTGCGATTCTTTGATTACTCCTGCAGTATGATGTAATGCAAATAGCATTACATCATATTGTTATCGGGCAGGCAGTCTATCAAGCCACTGCATGGGCATGGCTTAATAGGCATTCTGCCATCATGGCCCTGGGGCTTTTCCCCCAGCTGACATGACACCTACACGGCTCCCTGCGATCTCCTCGCAGGGGGCCGAACAGGACCCCCGAATATCGTTCATGGGATTGAAATGCCGCTGTCAGAATTGAAAGCAATTGGATGCTGGCAACCCCCGCAGTGATTTTCATGGAAGGGCTTTAAATATAAGCCCTTCCCTGAAAATCATTCCTAGCTGTAGTAAAAAATAAAAAAAAATATATGCTTACCTCTCTGCCAGGGCTCTGGCGGTTTTAGCTGCTTGGTCTCCAGCACTGTAATGAACTTCTTTTTCCACAGCAGGGATTTAAAATCTCCACCTGCTGAAAGGGCTGTAACCTGATTGGCAGAGCAATCACAGGCAGCATTCAGCCATTCATTGAATGAGAGCTGAGCGTTGCCTGTAATTGGTCACAGCACTCAGTCAATCACAGGCAGCGCTCTGACATTCATTGAATTCAATAAATGGCCACATGCTGTCTTTGATTAGCTGAGCGCTGTGACCAATCATAGGCAGCGCTCAATCCCTGCCTGCTGAAAGAGCTTCAGAGCAGTGCAGGGGAACCAAGCGGCTAGACGCGCCTGAGCCCTGGCAGTGGTGGATAAGTGAGTATATATTTTTTTATTTTTTTTGCACATGCTAGGGATAATTTTCAGGGAAGGCCTTATATTTAAAGCCCTTCCCCGAAAATCACTGCAGAGGTTGCTGGCAGGCCATTGCATCCAATGGGGCGGACAGCAGCAGCGGCCCCATTGAAAGCAATGGCAGAACATCGTGATCCTCTGTCACAGCTGTGACAGCTGTCGCAGGGGATTCTTTACTACCCGTGAGGAGTGCCATCATTACCGAACGCTGTGACAGTACTGTCACAGTGTTCAGTGATGAGGGGACTCCCCATGGGGAATATTGATGCGCAGCACGGACCTATGGTGCACACATGTCCTATGTTTTGCAGGTGCGTGCACGCCTGTAAAACACGGACATGTGAACACATCATAGGAAATTAATGGTTCTAATAGAATAGCAGTTTTGTGTGCGCATATGTGCGTGCGTAAACACGCTCGTCTGAACAAGGCCTTAGTACGATTATGTCATACCAAATTGATATAGGGGTTTTTTTTGCAACCTTTTCACACACATTTTTTGTCAATGGTGCTGTGTAAGGGTTTTTTTTTGTAATTTTTGGGGGGGATGAGTTGTACCTTTTAATGGTACCATTTGTTAATCCATGTAATGTTTTGATCATTTTCTATTCCATTTTTTGTAAGGCAAGATAGGAAAAATTAGCTTTTTTTGCCTTGTTTTTTTTAAATTTTTAATGGTGTTCACTGTGCAGCTTAAATAATGTGCTATTTTCTCTGGGTAATTATGAATGCAGCGATACCACGTGTGTTTTTTTACATAGTAAACAGGGGTTTTGCCGTTTTTATTTTTACTATTTTTTTTTTTATATTCTCTTAACTTTTTATTTTTGCCCCACTAAGTGATTTGCATATCACCATATTTTATCATAGTTCCAATACACTACTATACTTCAGTATAGCAGTGTATTATAAAACTTATGAAGTTCAATAGGCCACCGTAACTAGCACGTCCGGAGGCCATATTCAAGGCTCCGGGTGCTATAGCATCAATTTGGGACCCCGTGATTACATTGCAGAGGTCCAATGGGTGAGAGAGGGAGCCCCCTCGTTTGTCAATGTTTTACATGCTACTGTCGAGCTGATAGCAGGGATGGGAGGTTTCTCGAGTCTCCACTGCTTGAGCAGGTGCTAGGCTTGTTATCTAACAGCTGAGCATTTGCTCCCCTTGGCATGGGAGACCCGTCCCAGGCTTCTAATGCAGCTGTCGTAAAAAGGTGATTGCATCCCATTAACGGCCGCCATCAAAACAGATATGAGCGGTCATTAGGGTGTTAAATTAGAGCATTACACATAGACAAAAAACATACAATATACTTGTACAATATATAGACTAAAGTCGTACGTGCATCAGTAACCTGCAATGCGCTTAACAAACTTGAGCACACTCACATTTCTTCTTTGTTTATTCTGTGACTTAGTAAAGTACACATGTCAGGCTGTCTGCTGCCTGATGTCTCTTTATTGTAAGGCTTCGATGCAAAACACAGCTTTACTACAATAGAAAAGTTTAATACAACCGGTAAGCTACAAAGGAGAATGGTTAACCAGTTTCAGAAAACAATAGCGAAATCAGCTGAATGTTATATTATTGTCACATGAACCTGACTAGCACTAACTAGCAATAATGACTCCATAGAATAACAAATTAGTTACAATATCAGCAATGCACACCAGCAATAGAACAGTTAGTACTCCAATAGCAACCAGAAAACTACTAATCACTAATTACTGCAGACAGTCTGTAAATAACCAAAGAACTAGACACAACTAGTGGATTTGCTGCAAATTATTAAGGCAGTAACTGAAAAGTACTAGGCTCTTTTCTGATAACATCTTAGTCCTTTCACTGTGTACTTGAGCTATGAAGTTACTAGTGTCTCTCACAGATCAGTTTTATGTAATGAGAAGGACTGTGTAGCCTCTTATAGTCACTATGCATGTGCACACATTTGGCTTTTCTGGAGACCGGGCCCACTTACAATAAGTGGCTGAGGGAACTCTTAATGTCAACTGACAACTCCTGGACCAAAGAACTGTAGGACGGCTCTGACTTGCTCTCCAGTGGACATTGCTTCCTGCAGCAGTCTCTATAATGGTCCCTATAGCAGCTCTGGCTGCTACGTTGCAGCCTTTGGTAGACAGCGGTCCTCTGGGCCTGCAGCATGGCCTTCTGCAGGCTAATATAGAATCATAGAATGGTGGAGTTGGAAGGGACCTCCAGGGTCATCAGGTCCAAACCCCTGCTCAATGCAGGATTCACTAAATCATCCCAGACAGATATCTCCCCATCGTCTGTTTGAAGACTTCCATTGAAGGAGAACTCCCTACCTCCCATGGCAACCTGTTGTACTCATTGATCACTCTCACTGTCAGATAGTTTTCTCTAATATCTAATTTGTGTATCCTCCCTTTCAGTTTCATCCCATTGCTTCTAGTCTTTCCTTATGCAAATAAGAATAGGGCTGATCCCCCTCCTGAAGGCTGCAGGCTCCAATCCAGCAGCACCTGGTATACACCATCTTGATGCAGCCCTTTCTCTCAAATGGCAGCTCTGTTGCAGTAGTCACACAGCTCCTCTACGTGGAGGCTCCAGCAGCCCCTCTGCTTGCTGCGCTGCACTTGGCTCTCTCTCAGTCCCTAGTAAGTTTTCAGGACCTTGCTGGAGGCAATGAGCTCCATCTGCAGTGCCTACTAAGTTTCAGGACCTTTCTCTGCACTCTGTAAAGGAGAGCAGTGATTTGCCTTTACACACATAATTGCTCCCTAGGATCATTTTGTGTAGAACATTTTCAAGATTGTATTAGGATATGGAATTGTATAATGAAAGTAGAATGAATCAAAATGTATACAGTACAGTGTTTTCAATTATATTCTCAAGTTAAATGAAACACACTCATCCATTTCAATATTGTTTCTGTTTTACTAAAACAGACAATCAGGATAAGGGCTCCCACCCACTGGTGTTTTTTGTTCTTGCGCTGGTAGAGCAAGTGAAAACACTCACCTCGCAGCGCAAGAAAAACGCTGCCATATTTCCAGTGTTTTCAATGGAGCCAGCGGCAGCAGCGCTAGCCCCATTGAAAACATAGGGAAAATACTTTAAATCCCCGGCTGCTCAAAGTGCTGGACAGCAGTGCCTGGGAGCCAGCCAGAGGACGCGTCTGAGTGGCGGAGAGGTGAGTAAAGATGTTTTTTTGGTTTTTTTTTTTCAACCAGCTACGGATGATTTTCAGGGAAGGGCTTATATTTCAAGCCCTTCCCCGAAAATCATGCTGCGGGGGTTGCCACAAAACCACTGCTTTCAATGGGGCTGGCAGCAGCGCCGACCCCATTGAAAGCAATGGGATAGCATCCTGGACTTCTGCCACAGCTGTCACAGCTGTGGCAGAAGTCCGCGGTACTCTCCCTATGTTTTCCATGGGGCTAGCACCACTGCTGCTTGCCAGATTAAAAGCACAGGCGATATCGCAGCGTTTGTTGGGCTTCAAGTGTTTTCACTTGCTCTCGCAGCGCAAAAAAAAAATGCCAGTGGGTGGGAGCCCTAAGGATTGACCCTATATCAGAGCTCTATATTATATTGCTACTGTGCTACATGAGTATATCATAAATGAAGGCAACATGTTTTAATAATATTAATATAATATTAGTATAATAGTAGCAGGGGTGTATTCAGAAATTATGAACATCAACGGACCCCACTGAGAGCTTTGACAAATGTAAATCTTTTTTTAAATTATTATCCGTCTCAATGTTTCAACATACCTTTACAGGGGTTTAAGATCTCGTTTTAACACCTAGATCTCCAAATCCACTGCTTCCCTGCTCATAGCAGATGATAATGATCTGGTGCGTCTACGACCTCCACTAAGGAATGCATAGTGCATACAGATTTATATAGCTATTATTGAGAGCCGTAAGTATCTCTGTGCAGTAAGCTCCCTGTACTAGCATGGAGGCAGAAGAAACATTTCTGATCCAGACACCCTCTCAGCATGGGCTCCATAGCAGTTGCATGGACGATACGCCATTGCATAGCGGTTAGATGGATAAATCCAATGTGTGGAGTTAAATTGTATTGCAAATGACAGAGTACAATGTTATGTATTACTTTTAAGGGTCTTTCTAAGAGTGCAGTTAATCGTTGGAATGAGCGAACAAGTCGTTTACTTTCAAACTTGCCTTCACCCTTGCAGATAATTCTTTATATTTTTTCACCATTTTTCAGCATAGTTTGGTCAGTTCATCATTGGTCTATCAGGGGAGTCTGGAAATTCCCGGGAATGATCGGTGAATGAGAGAATTATTGCTTTTTACATGGAATGATGGGCAAATGATGAGCTTTAGTCCTGCATAAAATAAACGACGAATGATAAGCGAACACATTATTTTTCATCGTTCAGTCATTGGCCATATTTACACTGAACAATTAGCAGCCATATTTGCATGATTCAACGATTATTTGAACGATAATTGTTCGGTTTAAAAGGGTCCTTATTCACATGGTTGGAAAAGAACCTAACAAACCATAGAATTCTGTATAATATGCTACTTTTACTACTTCCAGAATGCAAAATTCTATACTGTACAAGCATCCAACTGAAAACTACATGAAGGAGGAGCATTGGGATGAGAGTAATGGCTGTCAGCTGCTGTTAGCCAATCAGCATTGGTGAAAACATCTGAGTTATTGACTAGCTAGCAGCCGCTGATAGGGTACTCTCAATGCTCCGCCCTTATGTCCTATTCAGTTAGTTGCGCACTAGTCACAGCTGCTGTAATAAATAAAATAGATCTGGTTACTTATATAGCGCCAACTTATTCTGCAGCACTTTCAAGTCATTTATTTATTACCCCCCCCCCCCCCAGCAAGCTAGGTACTCATTTTACCAACCTCAGAAGGATGGAAGGCTGAGTCAACCTTAAGCTGGCTACCTGAACCATGCGTCTTTTACAGGGTAGTGGTCATGCAGTACAGGTTTTATGGTGAAACTGTAGATTCTCCTCCATAGTAAGTAGTCTATTCTGAAAATAAAGAAAACCTGTGCAGTAGTTTGTTGGCATGGACTTGGACATTTGCGTACTGATTGCAACTATTCCAATACCACATTTAGTTTCATATAGTCAGCAAAATTTACATAGCAAATACTTGTAGCCCAGTATGAAACTTTTTACTTAACAAATGAACGTTCTGTACAGGATTGCTTGGGTGTTTGGAGCTGGTGTTCTGTTTGCAGTTTATCGGACATCTTATAGCATAATAGACTAGATACATAATTTCGACACGTAGATGACGCATAGTAATAGATTAAAGGATCAAGACAATTACTTATGCTGCTGATGCAGGCACACAGCATGTATATGAAATATAGAGAATTAGAATATTCATGAAGGGAGTCCAGAACATGTATTAATAAGATGATATTTGTTGGAGCAAAGCAAATTATGAACACAGAAAGGACTATAATGGTTAAGATAATAGCTCTTGTCTTCTTAGAAGAATTCCCAATGTTCTTGGAGCTTTTACTTAAGGTTCGGACAATTTCAGTGTAACAGAAGATGGTAATAATCAACGGAAACAAGAAAAAAATTGTAGAAAAGGTGGTAAAGTAGTACATGTAGAAGTTTAGTTGGTCTTCTAATTCCACCACATCATGGCAAGTTGTAATATTCAGTGATTCTATGTTGGCAGTTTGCTTGTTGAGCAGAAGAGGAGCAGTGCCAGCCATGGATACAAGCCAGATGAAGCCACATACTAGCCATGCGCGTCTCTTTGAGCGCCAGGAAAGAGAACGTATTGGAAACACCACAGCCATGTATCTGTCCACACTCATACTCATCATGAGCAGGATGGAGCAGTACATGTTACAGTAAAATGTCGCAGTGACAATTCGGCACATGCCATCCCCAATCTGCCAATTGTTTCCAGAGAATCTATAAACTATACTGAAAGGCAACACAGCGACAAAGAGCAGATCAGCTGTTGCCAAATTCAGCATATATATTATCGCCGGCATTTTGATCTTTATCTTCAGTCGAAACATTAGAATTGCGATTAGATTTAGAGGCAGAGCGACAATGAACACCACAGCGTAGACCAATGGGACGAACTTGGTCAACCACGGACTGGAAAGGTAGAATTCAACATTATATAGACTGTAATTTAAATATATAGAATCTGAAAATAAGAGAAATCAATGGTTAGGATTTTTAAAAATTACATTGTTTGGATAAGTACTAATATAGGTACAAATGAACCAAAAAAATAGGATCCATTCAGTAAGGATTTCGAACTTAAATGGGCTGTACCAGAATTTTAAGTTATCCCCTATCTATTAAGTAGCTCAGTAAATTGTATTTTTAATGTAAGTTCATTAAATCCTGCCACAGGCAGGGCTTGGGAGACTACAATACATGGCAGACCTGGGAGTCTTCACTAGGCTGCGGGCTGCCATATGATTCCATCCACACTTCATGATCATGCTGCTACTTAGTTTGCCTTGTCAACACTGACTGTGGCTTCAACATTAATTGCCACAATTGGAGCTTGAAACCAGCTAACACCCACTGGATATGGAGCAGGTTTGGCTCTTGAGTTTGCTTCATACACCATCTATGGTTGACTGTCATACATTTACAATGGGTGTACGTTAACAGGTTAAAATGAGTCCATACCTTTTTAACACCGTATTATTTTTATGTCTTGTCATGTGATGTGGGCATTGCCACAAGGTGTTGACTTCCATTCCCTCAATCTTGCACTTATTGCAAGATGTAGCATAAATCACATCGCAATACAGTCCCACACACCCCAAATATATTCACTGCCACAACTAACCTTTATTGAATGCCAGGTCAGACACCTAAGCTGCAATAATATATTGGGGTATGGGAAATCACCGCAGTACAGCAGTCAAAATTAACACTGTTATCAGGGTCTATAGGACTGAACTTATTACAGTTTAAAACTTCAATACAAAAAGGTGCAATGTTTATAGAATGATACAAAAAATAATATAAAAACAACATTCAATACCCCAGAATTTATACAAAAAAAAACATGCAATACATAAAAAAGTAGAAAACCAGTTCTTACTGATTAGATTTGTTAAAATGTGGGTGCAACGAGATACTAACCAAATATGTATTGTGAAGTAGGTATATAAAATCTCCTGGGCTCTGATATTGATCTTTGAGTTGAGCCGTACATTTAACATGTCTCAGCCACACTGAAATAACCCTGCACCTGACCATGTGATAGAGGTAGGCTGAGTACATGCAGGATTACACACTTCCACGGCCATCATTTTTATGCTGGCCAAATTTCATAATAGGAAGATCCTCAAGGGAAACTAAGACCAGTATGTTTCAGTATATAAATGTAGCAATATATAAATATATTAAACACAGCTGTCATAGCTTTGTCATGTCCGAAAAGTATGCACAGACCACAAGGACTAGTATGGAAGTGGGAGACTGGAAACACACCAGAGCAACAGACATAGAGAGGAATGAATCCATCCCTAATCTAAACATGGTCGCACCTGCCTAATAAGTGGAGCACACACCCCAAAAAGGACAACCTTGCGACAGAAACTTGGGGTTACCCTAAAAGACCCTAGACGGAATAAGTTAGTAAGCCAAGCCCCAGAAACAAACTATGTGGGACAGACCCAGAAAAAGAAGGCACACCTGATAGGAAACAGACAGAAAGAGCAGAACAGAAGAAATGTAGGAAGCAATCCAAACTGACAGAGAGCAAATGACCTTACAGAACTCCTCACAGAACAAAACCACTAGCTCTCAAGACAAGTATACAAGAAACACAACTACCGCCTTTTGCTTTCATGAGCCAGTTTACATGGCCAAATAGAGTTACTGACTGACTGTCTGGACTGCCAATTATATCAGCTAGCCAATTAATAGCAAGAAGCTGTTAACTCATTCGCGTCCAGTGCTGAATAACAATTAGTATGTCCTTTCTTGGTGAATCACATGGACCAGAGTTGACACCATGATGTCACTACAGACCCACACCCATGCATCAGCCTTGCCTTGACAAGCTTACTCTGTTGAGCAGATATTGATTTTGGAGGTTCCTGATGTCCTACGAATAGAGATGTGCGAGCGTACTCGGCCATGCCCCTTTTTCGCCCGAGTACCGCGATTTTCGAGTACTTCTGTACTCGGGTGCTGTGGGTGAGTGGGGGGTTGCAGCAGGAAGTGGCGGGGAGAGGGAGAGAGGGCTCCTCCCTGTTACCCGCTGCTACCCCCCGCTCCGCCACGCCTCCCCCCACCCCCCCGGCGCCCCCCGAATCTTTTCACCCAAGTACGGAAGTACTCAAAAATCGCGGTGCTTGATCGAGTAATTACTCGAAACGAGTACGTTCGCTCATCTCTACCTACGAACCCATCGTTTGAACCATAGCAAATGACTGAATTCAGAACCATAGTACTAGCGTTGCCCACAAAATAAAATATACCTGGGAAATCTTAAATCATGATATTTATTTTGTTCTGTATATACAGTACCTCAATGCTCAAAGCTACATTGGTTGCTTAAAAATTATTTTCAGCTTTGCAAGAGGCAAAACGTATTTACTAGAGATGAGCGAACGTACTCGTCCGAGCTTGATATTCGTGCGAATATTAGGGTGTTTGGGATGCTCGTTACTCATAACGAGTACCACACGGTGTTCCGGTTACTTTCAGTTTCCTCTCTGAGACGTTAGCGCTCTTTTCTGGCCAATTGAAAGACAGGGAAGGCATTACAACTTCCCCCTGTGACGTTCAAGCCCTATACCACCCCCCTGCTGTGAGTGGCTGGAAAGATCAGATGTCACCCGAGTATAAAAATCGGCCCCTCCCGCGGCTCGCCACACATGCCTTGTGACTTAGCTGAGGGACAGTGGTATCGTGCTGGAGCTGCTGTAGGGAGAGCGTTAGGAGTTAGTGTAGGCTTCAAGAACCCCAACGGTCCTTCTTAGGGCCACATCTACTAGTGTGCAGTACTGTGTTAGCACAGTATTTTTTATTTTTTTTTCCAAAATTGGATCTGCAGAGCATTGCGCCCTGCAATAGGGACAGAAGTGGGGGTTAGGCAGGGAGAGTGTTAGGAGTTAGTGTAGGCTTCAAGAACCCCAACGGTCCTTTCTAGGGCCACATCTATCCGTGTGCAGTACTGTCCAGGCTGCTGTTAGCAGTGTTGCATATTTTTTTTTTTTCTCAAAACCGGCTGTGCATAGCATTGCACCTGGCATTAATACTACAGGGATAGAATTGTGCAGGCAGGGCCAGAAGACATACATTATTCATTGAATACACGCTGTGTGGGTGTTCCTTGTAAAAAGCAGGGAAAAAATTCTATTTGGCCTGCCTCTGACAGTACTCAGGGCTCTGTGTACGTGTGTGCTGTGCGCTGAACGTTCAGAAAAAATCAGACGCAGTCAGCTACGTTTTACCGCAGGCGTGCGGCAATTTTTTTCCTGCATGGGAAATCCCTGATCTGCTGTAGGTAGCGAATTACTTTGCATCACTGCAGTTCTGGGACAAATTGGCAGGGCCACAACACAGTTATTAAACTTAGTATTCATTGAATACACGCAGTGTGGGGGTTCCTTGTAAAAAGCAGGGAAAAAATTCTATTTGGCCTGCAGGCTTGCGCCAATTTATTTCCTGGCTGTGAAATCACTGGTAATACAGCATGCTGAGGGGTAGGGGTAGGGCTAGAGGACGTGGACGCGGCCGAGGACGCGTAGGCCCAAGTGAGGGTGTGGGCACAGGCCGAGCTCCTGATCCAGGTGTGTCGCAGCCGACTGCTGCGCGATTAGGAGAGAGGCACGTTTCTGGCGTCCCCACATTCATCGCACAATTAATGGGTCCACGCGGGAGACCTTTATTAGAAAATGAGCAGTGTGAGCAGGTCCTGTCCTGGATGGCAGAAAGTGCTTCCAGCAAGCTATCATCCACCCAGAGTTCTGCGCCGTCCAGTGCTGCAAATCCGAATCCTCTGTCTGCTGCTCCTCCTTCCTCCCAGCCTCCTCACTCCACTACAATGACACATGCTCAGGAGCGGGAAGACTCTCAGGAACTGTTCTCGGGCCCCTGCTCAGATTGGGCAGCAGTGGTTCCTCTCCCACCAGAGGAGTTTATCGTCACGGATGCCCAACCATTGGAAAGTTCCCGGGGTCCGGGGGATGAGGCTGGGGACTTCTGCCAACTGTCTCAAGACCTTTCAGTGGGTGAGGAGGACGATGACGATGAGACACAGTTGTCTTGCAGTGAGGTAGTAGTAAGGGCAGTAAGTGCGAGGGAGGAGCGCACAGAGGATTCGGAGGAAGAGCAGCTGGACGATGAGGTGACTGACCCCACCTGGTGTGCAACGCCTACTCAGGACAGGTCTTCAGAGGGGGAGGCAGCAGCAGGGCAGGTTGCAAGAGGCAGTGCGGTGTCCAGGGGTAGAGGCAGGGCCAGACTGAATAATCCACCAACTGTTTCCCAAAGCGCCCCCTCGCGCCATGCCATCCTGCAGAGGCCGAGGTGCTCAAAAGGTCTGGCAGTTTTTCACAGAGACGCCTGAGGACCGACGAACAGTGGTGTGCAACCTTTGTCGCGCCAAGATCAGCCGGGGAGCCACCACCAGCAGCCTCACCACCACCAGCATGCGCAGACATATGATGGCCAAGCACCCCACAAGGTGGGACGAAGGCCGTTCACCGCCTCCGGTTTGCACCGCTGCCTCTCCCCCTGTGCCCCAACCTGCCACTGAGATACAACCCCCCTCTCAGGACACAGGCACAACCGTCTCATGGCCTGCACCCACACCCTCACCTCCGCTGTCCTCGGCCCCATCCACCAATGTCTCGCACGCACAGTCCAGCCGTCGCTAGCGCAAGTGTTGGAGCGCAAGCGCAAGTACGCCGCCACGCACCCGCACGCTCAATCGTTAACCGTCCACATCGCCAAATTTATCAGCCTTGAGATGCTGCCGTATAGGGTTGTGGAAACGGAGGCTTTCAAAGCTATGATGGCGGCGGCGGCCCCGCGCTACTCAGTTCCCAGTCGCCACTACTTTTCCCGATGTGCCGTCCCAGCCCTGCACGACCACGTCTCCCGCAACATTGTACGCGCCCTCACCAATGCGGTTAGTGGCAAGGTCCACTTAACTACGGACACGTGGACAAGCACAGGCGGGCAGGGCCACTACATCTCCCTGACGGCACATTGGGTGAATTTAGTGGAGGCTGGGACAGAGTCCGAGCCTGGGAACGCTCACGTCCTATCCACCCCCAGAATTGCGGGCCCCAGCTCGGTGGTGGTATGTTCGGCGGTGTATGCTTCGTGCACTAAAGCACCCTCCTCCTCCTCCTCAACCTCTGTCTCGCAATCTAGATGTGTCAGCAGCAGCAGGACGTCGCCAGCAGTCGGTGTCGCGCGGCGTGGCAGCACAGCGGTGGGCAAGCGTCAGCAGGCCGTGCTGAAACTACTCAGCTTAGGAGATAGGAGGCACACGGCCCACGAACTGCTGCAGGGTCTGACAGAGCAGACCGACCGTTGGCTTGCGCCGCTGAGCCTCCAACCGGGCATGGTCGTGTGTGACAACGGCCGTAACCTGGTGGCGGCTCTGCAGCTCGGCAGCCTCACGCACGTGCCATGCCTGGCCCACGTCTTTAATTTGATGGTTCAGCGCTTTCTGAAAAGCTACCCACGCTTGTCAGACCTGCTCGTAAAGGTGCGCCGGGTCTGCGCACATTTCCGCAAGTCCCACACGGACGCTGCCACCCTGCGCACCCTGCAACATCGGTTTAATCTGCCAGTGCACCGACTGCTGTGCGACGTGCCCACACGGTGGAACTCTACGCTCCACATGTTGGCTAGGCTCTATGAGCAGCGTAGAGCTATAGTGGAATACCAACTCCAACATGGGCGGCGCAGTGGGAGTCAGCCTCCTCAATTCTTTTCAGAAGAGTGGGCCTGGTTGGCAGACATCTGCCAGGTCCTTCGAAACTTTGAGCAGTCTACCCAGGTGGTGAGCGGCGATGCTGCAATCATTAGCGTCACCATTCCTCTGCTATGCATCTTGAGAAGTTCCCTGCAAACCATAAAGGCAGCCGCTTTGCGCTCGGAAACAGAGCCGGGGGAAGACAGTATGTCGCTGGATAGTCAGAGCACCCTCCTGTCTATATCTCAGCGCGTTCAGGAGGAGGAGGAGCATGAGGAGGATGAGGAGGAGGGGGAAGAGACAGCTTGGGCCACTGCTGACGGTACCCATGCTGCTTGCCTGTCATCATTTCAGCGTGTATGGCCTGAGGAGGAGGAGGAGGAGGAGGAGGAGGATCCTGAAAGTGATCTTCCTAGTGCGGACAGCCATGTGTTGTGTACAGGTACCCTGGCACACATGGCTGACTTCATGTTAGGATGCCTTTCTCGTGACCCTCGCGTTACACGCATTCTGGCGACTACGGATTACTGGGTGTACACACTGCTCGACCCACGCTATAAGGAGAACCTTCCCACTCTCATTCCCGAAGAGGAAAGGGGTTCGAGAGTGTTGCTATACCACAGGGCGCTGGCGGACAAGCTGATGGTAAAATTCCCATCCGACAGCGCTAGTGGCAGAAGGCGCAGTTCCGAGTGCCAGGTAGCAGGGGAGGTGCGGAGATCGAGCAGCATGTACAGCCCAGACAGTGCAACAGTCTTTAAGGGCCTGGACAGCTTTATGGCTCCCCACCAAGACTGTGTCACCGCTCCCCAGTCAAGGCTGAGTTGGTGGGAGCACTGTAAAAGGATGGTGAGGGAGTACGTAGCCGATCGCACGACCGTCCTCCGTGACGCCTCTGCCACCTACAACTACTGGGTGTCGAAGCTGGACACGTGGCCTGAACTAGCGCTGTATGCCCTGGAGGTGCTTGCTTGTCCTGCGGCTAGCGTCTTGTCGGAGAGGGTGTTTAGTGCGGCTGGGGGAATCATCACAGATAAGCGTACCCGCCTGTCAACCGACAGTGCCGACAGGCTAACACTCATCAAGATGAACAAAGCCTGGATTTCCCCAGACTTCTCTTCTCCACCAGCGGACAGCAGCGATACGTAAGCAATACGTAGGCTGCACCCGCGGATGGAAGCTACGTTCTCTCTCACCATCCAAAACGGGGACATTTCTGCTTCATCAATCTGTGTCTAATATTCCTCCTCCTCCTCCTGCTCCTCCTCCTGAAACCTCACGTAATCACGCTGAACGGGCAATTTTTCTTAGGGCCACAAGGCTCACTCATCTAATTTTTCTAAACAATTTTTATATGTTTCAATGCTATTAAAAGCGTTGAAACTTTAACTTGAACCAATTTTTCGTTAAACTGGGCTGCCTCCAGGCCTAGTTACCACTTAAGCCACATTAACCAAAGCGATTAATGGGTTTCACCTGCCCTCTTGGTTGGCCAGGGCCAATTTTTCTGATGTACATTAGTACAGTTGATACAGCAATTTTTGTGGGCCCTCGCCTACAGTGTAATCAAATGAATTTTTAGCCCACCTGCATTACAGCTGACGTTACATCCGCTGTGTTGGGCAATGCAATGGGATATATTTATGTACCGCCGGTGGCTTCCTGGCACCCACCCATGCTGTGGGTCCACAGAGAATTATAAATGCATCTGTTTCCACATCTAAAGTTGGGCAGCATGTAACCCAGGAGAAGTGGCAGTGGAGTGTCATGCAGGCAGTGATTGTGCTTTGTTGTAGGTAGTGTGGTGCTTAGCTAAGGTATGCCATGCTAATGAGGGCTTTTCAGAAGTAAAAGTTTTTGGGAGGGGGGGGGGGCCCACTCTTGCCGCTATTGTGGCTTAATAGTGGGACCTGTGAACTTGAGATGCAGCCCAACATGTAGCCCCTCGCCTGCCCTATCCGTTGCTGTGTCGTTCCCATCACTTTCTTGAATTGCCCAGATTTTCACACAAGGAAACCTTAGCGAGCATCGGCGAAATACAAAAATGCTTCGGTCGCCCATTGACTTCAATGGGGTTCGTTACTCGAAACGAACCCTCGAGCATCGCGAAAAGTTCGTCCCGAGTAACGAGCACCCGAGCATTTTGGTGCTCGCTCATCTCTAGTATTTACATAACCATGAAGGCCAGTGAAGCTGAGCTGGCCTACCATTTACATGTAAATAACTGAACAGGGTTTATTCACCCAGAAAAGAGCTGTAGAAAACAGAAGGAAGCATTGAATGTAAGATCCACAGAAGCCCTACCAATCTTACTTTTGACTGAGTCTCTGGCGGTCTGGTCCTCTGATCCCCTGCAGCTGCCTTCTGCAAGCTAGAGTGAGACTAGCGCCTTTCCATTAGCTAGCAATCTTCCCTCAAGTCATCTGCCTGGCAGTTTGGTGCCTCGGCAGCCTTGGAGACTGTCAGACACCCCAGTGGAGATGTGCATAGAGCCCTGTATGTTGCTTACTTCTCCTGCGCCTGCCACTTTGGAAAGGCAGTGATGGTAAAGAGGCCTGGCACCAACAGATCCAGCATCCTCAGTGCCATCGGAGTTACCCAGTAGCTTTCCTTTTATGAAGATTCCCTCAGCTGGCCCCAGGATTTCTCAGGATGCTTCTCACTGGGCGGTAAGTAAGGGCTCAACCTGAGGGTCTAATCTTCTGTCACAAGGATTACTATTAGAGATGAGCGAGCACCAAAATGCTCGGGTGCTCGTTACTCGGGACGAACTTTTCGCGATGCTCGAGGGTTCGTTTTGAATAACGAACCCCATTGAAGTCAATGGGCGACCCGTGCATTTTTGTATATCGCCGATGCTCGCTAAGGTTTTCATTTGTGAAAGTCTGGGCAATTCAAGAAAGTGATGGGAACGACACAGAAACGGATAGGGCAGGCGAGGGGCTACATATTGGGCTGCATCTCAAGTTCCCAGGTCCCACTATTAAGCCACAATAGCGGCAAGAGTGCCCCCCCCCTCCCAACAACTTTGACTTCTGAAAAGCCCTCATTAGCAATGCATACCTTAGCTAAGCACCACACTACCTCCAACAAAGCACAATCACTGCCTGCATGACACTCCGCTGCCACTTCTCCTGGGTTACATGCTGCCCAACCCCGCCCCCCCCCCCCGCACGACTCAGTGTCCACAGCGCACACCAAAGTGTCCCTGCGCAGCCTTCAGCTACACTCATGCCACACCACCCTCATGTCTATTTATAAGTGCGTCTGCCAGAGGAAAAGCAGGCACACACTGCAGAGGGTTGGCATGGCTAGGCAGCGACCCTCTTTAAAAGGGGCGGGGCGATAGTCCACAATGCTGTACAGAAGCAATGAGAAATCCAATCCTGTGCCACCTCCATCTGGAGCTGCACACGTGGGCATAGCAATGGGGAACCTATGTGCCACACACTATTCATTCTGTCAAGGTGTCTGCATGCCCCAGTCCGACCGCGTTTTTTTTTAAATAGTCACAGGCAGGTACAACTCCGCAATGGGAATTCCGTGTGCACCCACAGCATGGGTGGCTCCCTGGAACCCACCGGCTGTACATAAACGTATCCCATTGCAGTGCCCATCACAGCTGAGGTAACGTCCGATTAAATGCAGGCGGACTTCGGCCCACACTGCATGCCCCAACTCGACCGGGGTTTTTAATTCATAGACACAGGCAGGTACAACTCCCTATTGTGAAGTCCCTGTGGACCGACAGCATGGGTGGGTGCCAGGAAGCCACCGGCGGTACATAAACATATCCCATTGCAGTGCTCAACACAGCTGAGGTAATGTCGTGCTTAATGCAGATGGGCTTCGGCCCACACTGCATGCCCCAGTCAGACTGGGGTTCTTTAGAAGTGGACACATGCAGTTGCAACTCCCTGTGGACCCACGGCATGGGTGGCTCCCTGGAACCCACCGGCGGTACATAAATATATCCCATTGCATTGCTCATCACAGCTGAGGTAATGTCGTGCTTAATGCAGGTGGGCTTCGGCCCACACTGCATGCCCCAGTCAGACTGGGGTTCTTTAGAAGTGGACACATGCAGTTACAACTCCCTGTGGACCCACGGCATGGGTGGGTGCCAGGAACCCACCGGCGGTACATAAATATATCCCATTGCATTGCCCATCACAGCTGAGGTAATGTCGTGCTTAATGCAGGTGGGCTTCGGCCCACACTGCATGCCCCAGTCAGACTGGGGTTCTTTAGAAGTGGACACATGCAGTTACAACTCCCTGTGGACCCACGGCATGGGTGGGTGCCAGGAAGTCACCGGCGGTACATAAATATATCCCATTGCAGTGCCCAACACAGCTGATGTAAAGTCAGCTGTAAAGCAGGTGGGCTAAAAATTCATTTGATTACACTGTAGGCGAGGGCCCCCAAAAATTGGTGTACCAACAGTACTAATGTACCTGAGAAAAATTGCCCATGCCCAACCAAGAGGGCAGGTAAAATCCATTAATCGCTTTGTTTAATGTGGCTTAATTGGTAATTAGGCCTGGAGGCAGCCCAGTTAAAATAAAAATGGGTTGAGGTGAAAGTTTCAACGCTTTAAAGAGCATTGAAATGTATAAAAATTGTTTACTAAAATTATATGACTGAGCCTTGTAGGTCTAAGAAAAATTGCCCGTTCGGTGTGATTATGTGAGGTTTCAGGAGGAGGAGCAGGAGGAGGAGGAGGAGGAATATTATACACAGATTGATGAAGCAAAAAGGTCCCCGTTTTTGATGGGGATAGAGAACGATGCTTCCATCCGCGGGTGCAGCCTACGTATTGCTTATGTATCGCTGCTGTCCGCTGGTGGAGAAGAGAAGTCTGGGAAAAGCCAGGCTTTGTTCATCTTGATGAGTGTAAGCCTGTCGGCACTGTCGGTTGACAGGTGGGTACGCTTATCCGTGATGATTCCCCCAGCCGCACTAAACACACTCTCTGACAAGACGCTAGCCGCAGGACAAGCAAGCACCTCCAGGGCATACAGCGCAAGTTCAGGCCACGTGTCCAGCTTCGACACCCAGTAGTTGTAGGTGGCAGAGGCATCACGGAGGACGGTCGTGCGATCGGCTACGTACTCCCACACCATCCTTTTACAGTGCTCCCGCCAACTCAGCCTTGACTGGGGAGCGGTGACACAGTCTTGCTGGGGAGCCATAAAGCTGGCAAAGGCCTTGGAGAGTGTTCCCCTGCCTGCGCTATACATGCTGCCTGATCTCCGCGTCTCCCCTGCTACCTGGCCCTCGGAACTGCGCCTTCTGCCACTAGCGCTGACGGATGGGAATTTTACCATCAGTTTGTCCACCAGCGCCCTGTGGTATAGCATCATTCTCGAACCCCTTTCCTCTTCGGGAATGAGAGTGGAAAGGTTCTCCTTATACCGTGGGTCGAGCAGTGTGTACACCCAGTAATCCGTAGTGGCCAGAATGCGTGTAACGCGAGGGTCACGAGAAAGGCATCCTAACATGAAGTCAGCCATGTGTGCCAGGGTACCTGTACGCAACACATGGCTGTCCTCACTAGGAAGATCACTTTCAGGATCCTCCTCCTCCTCCTCCTCCTCTGGCCATACACGCTGAAAGGATGACAGGCAAGCAGCATGTGTTCCCTCAGCCGTGGGACAAGCTGTCTCTTCCCCCTCCTCCTCATGCTCCTCCCCCTCCTCCTCAACGTGCTGAGATAGACAGGAGGGTGCTCTGACTATCCAGCGACATACTGTCTTCCCCCGGCTCCGTTTCCGAGTGCAAAGCGTCTGCCTTTATGCTTTGCAGGGAACTTCTCAAGAGGCATAGCAGAGGAATGGTGACGCTAATGATTGCAGCATCCCCGCTCAGCATCTGGGTAGACTCAAAGTTTCCATGGACCTGGCAGATGGCTGCCAACCAGGCCCACTCTTCTGTAAATAATTGAGGAGGCTGACTCCCACTACGCCGCCCATGTTGGAGTTGGTATTCCACTATAGCTCTACGCTGCTCATAGAGCCTGGCCAACATGTGGAGCGTAGAGTTCCACTGTAGGGGCACATCGCACACCAATCGGTGCACTGGCAGATGAAACCGATGTTGCAGGGTGCGCAGGGTGGCAGCGTCCGTCTTGGAGTTGCGGAAATGTGCACTGACCCGGCGCACCTTTCCGAGCAGGTATGACAAGTGTGGGTAGCTTTTCAGAAAGCGCTGAACCACCAAATTAAAGACATGGGCCAGGCATGGCACGTGCGTGAGGCTGCCGAGCTGCAGAGCCGCCACCAGGTTACGTCCGTTGTCACACACGACCATGCCCGGTTGGAGGCTCAGCGGCGCAAGCCAACGGTCGGTCTGCTCTGTCAGACCCTGCAGCAGTTCGTGGCCCGTCTGCCTCTTCTCTCCTAAGCTGAGTAGTTTCAGCACGGCCTGCTGACGCTTGCCCACCGCTGTGCTGCCATGCCACGCGACACCGACTGCTGGGGACGTGCTGCTGCTGACACATCTTGATTGCGAGACAGAGGTTGCGTAGGAGGAGGAGCAGGAGGGTGGTTAAGTGGAGGAAGCATACACCGCCGCAGATACCACCACCGAGCTGGGGCACGCAATTCTGGGGGTGGGTAAGATGTGAGCGGTCCCAGGCTCTGACTCGGTCCCAGCCTCCATTAAATTCACCCAATGTGCCGTCAGGGAGATATAGTGGCCCTGCCCGCCTGTGCTTGTCCACGTGTCCGTTGTTAAGTGGACCTTGGCAGTAACCGCGTTGGTGAGGGCGCGTACAATGTTGCGGGAGACGTGGTCGTGCAGGGCTGGGACGGCACATCGGGAAAAGTAGTGGCGACTGGGAACCGAGTAGCGCGGGGCCGCCGCCGCCATCAAGCTTTTGAAAGCCTCCGTTTCCACAAGCCTATACGGCAGCATCTCCAGGCTGATCAATTTGGCAATGTGCACGTTTAACGCTTGAGCGTGCGGGTGCGTGGCGACGTACTTGCGCTCGCGCTCAAACAGTGGCGCTAGCGACGTCTGGACGCTGCGCTGAGAGACATTGCTGGATGGGGCCGAGGACAGCGGAGGTGAGGGTGTGGGTGCAGGCCGGTAGGCACTCGTGCCTGTGTCCTGAGAGGGGGGTTGGATCTCAGTGGCAGGTTGGGGCACAGGGGGAGAGGCAGTGGTGCAAACCGGAGGCGGTGAACGGCCTTCGTCCCACCTTGTGGGGTGCTTGGCCATCATATGCCTGCGCATGCTGGTGGTGGTGGCTCCCCAGCTGATCTTGGCGCGACAAAGGTTGCACACCACTGTTCGTCGGTCATCAGGCGTCTCTGTGAAAAACTGCCACACCGTTGAGCACCTTGACCTCTGCAGGGTGGCATGGCACGAGGGTGCGCTTTGGGAAACAGTTGGTGGATTATTCGGTCTGGCCCTGCCTCTACCCCTGGCCACCGCACTGGCTCGGCCTGTGCCCACACCCTGACTTGGGCCTCCGCGTCCTCGCCCGCGTCCACGTCCTATAGGCCTACCCCTACCCCTCAGCATGGTGTATTAGCAGTAGTGCAGAAACAGAACGCTGTAATTAAATGTGCCGCTTATTGGCCTGTGGTTGGAGGCTGACTTCGCTTACGGAACGCCAGGAAATGATTTGGAGGACTACTACACCCAGCAGAGACCCAGAACACTGAGGACAGTGACAGGCAGCCCAAATAGATTTTTTTCCCCAAATGTTTTTGCAAAGGCCCACTGCCTATATTCAATCAATATATCTCTTCTCTCTCTGCGCACTGTGGACTGCAATACAGCGGTGATTTAACAGCCCAGAGCCAGGAAATAATTTTGCACAAGCCTGCTGTAACACTTAGCTGGCTGCGTATGAATTTGGAGGACTACTACACCCAGCACAGACCCAGAACACTGAGGACAGTCACAGGCAGCCCAAATAGATTTTTTTCCACAAAGGTTTTTGCAAAGGCCCACTGCCTATATTCAATCAATATGTCTCTTCTCTCTCTGCGCACTGTGGACTGCAATACAGCGGTGATTTAACAGCCCAGACAGAGCCAGGAAATAATTTTGCGCAAGCCTGCTGTAACACTTAGCTGGCTGCGTATGAATTTGGAGGACTACTACACCCAGCACAGACCCAGAACACTGAGGACAGTCACAGGCAGCCCAAATAGATTTTTTTCCACAAATGTTTTTGCAAAGGCCCACTGCCTATATTCAATCAATATATCTCTTCTCTCTCTGCGCACTGTGGACTGCAATACAGCGGTGATTTAACAGCCCAGACAGAGCCAGGAAATAATTTTGCGCAAGCCTGCTGTAACACTTAGCTGGCTGCGTATGAATTTGGAGGACTACTACACCCAGCACAGACCCAGAACACTGAGGACAGTCACAGGCAGCCCAAATAGATTTTTTTCCCCAAATGTTTTTGCAAAGGCCCACTGCCTATATTCAATCAATATGTCTTCTGTCCCTGCCTAACCAGCACTTCTGGCCCTGGAGTATGTATAATTACTGCAGGGCGCAATGCTCTGCACGGCCGATATACAAAAAAAAAAAAATGTGCAACACCGCAAAAAGCAGCCTCCACACTACTGCACACGGTTAGATGTGGCCCTAAGAAGGACCGTTGGGGTTCTTGAAGCCTAAAATACTCCTAACACTCTCCCTATAGCAGCTCCACCAAGACAGCACTTCCCCTCCTCTATGTCAGAACACATCTGTGGCGAGCCGCGGGAGGGGCCGATTTTTATACTCGGGTGACACCTGATCTCGCCAGCCACTCACTGCAGGGGGGTGGTATAGGGCTTGAACGTCGCAGGGGGAAGTTGTAATGCCTTCCCTGTCTTTCTATTGGCCAGAAAAGTGCGCTAACATCTCAGAGATGAAAGTGAAAGTAACCCGAACATCGCGTGGTGCTCGTTACGAATAACGAGCATCCCGAACACGCTAGTACTCGATCGAGCATCAAGCTCGGACGAGTACGTTCGCTCATCTCTAATTACTATCCATCAAAGCAATTGCGCCCTGATTTTGTTTTTTCTACCACTCTGCAATTCTGTTTTGAGGGTCTTGCGCCCCACTTGGAGGAATTAAAGGGGTTGTCCCGCGGCAGCAAGTGGGTCTATACACTTCTGTATGGCCATATTAATGCACTTTGTAATGTACATTGTGCATTAATTATGAGCCATACAGAAGTTATAAAAAGTTTTTCACTTACCTGCTCCGTTGCTGGCGTCCTCGTCTCCATGGTTGCCGTCTAATTTTCGCCGTCTAATGGCCAAATTAGACGCGCTTGCGCAGTCCGGGTCTTCTTATCTTCTCAATGGGGCGCCGTGTAGCTCCGCCCCGTCACGTGCCGATTCCAGCCAATCAGGAGGCTGGAATCGGCAATGGACCGCACAGAAGCCCTGCGGTCCACGGAGGGAGAAGATGCCGGCGGCCATCTTCACCGGGTAAGTAAGAAGTCACCGGAGCGCGGGGATTAAGGTAAGCGCTGTCCGGTGATCTTTTTTAACCCCTGCATCGGGGTTGTCTTTTTGAAAAAAAAAAAAAAAAACGTTTCGGCGCGGGACAACCCCTTTAACTCTAACTTCACTCTTATTTTACTCAGCAATTTGTCAAAGGCACCAGCCTCATTGTTCTACAGTGTTGGCGACCAAGGGTTTTGTAGCAGGTTGTATTTCAAATTTTTGGATAGATTCTGATTATGTACTTTGTCATCCTAAGAACTAGTGCACGAGCATTGCTGGGCTAATCTGATTTATTTCTAGTCTACTACATCCACTCGCGATCTTCAAAGCTTCAAAGTAGCTAACCATGAGACTTCTATCTCCTACTTATCATGAATTTCTTTGCATCTGGGAAAAGACTTCTCATGGAGAAGAAAGCCATATATAAATTTGAGTCTAACACTCCTCCACCATTTAAAATGAGAGAGTTACAAATCTGTTTGGAAAAGCGGATTAGAAAACATAGGCATCATAGGGAAAATAACATTTTGTAAATTAAATCTGTAATGCATTCAACACTAGAGCTGTAGCACAAAATAAATAACCTTAGCTGTGGAGTTGTATGGAGCTATAGATAAATTTGGTGACCATATGAGAGCTCGCAATGTGGCAGAGAAGACCAATGATGACTCTAATGCTAACTATTAAGCTCATATAAATGTAAATATATCCTATTACATTTTTTCCGAAAGAGATATAAAATATGGGGAACAGTGACCATCTTAATAGAATTTATTCTTCCCATCCAAAAAACAGTAGGGGTATCCCAATTATGAAGACCGTAGCTTGTAAAAATAAAGGTGCATAATTCCAATTCACTACTGTGTCCAAAGATTGTGTCAGATTGATTCCTAGATGGGGAGGGTAATGGTGCCAGGTCTGGAAGTCAAAATTGAAATTGATTAATTTTAGTGTGCAATGCGGAGAATTACAATATAGGATCTTTCATTTAATAGTACTGCCCTGGAGGCCTGACAGTTTTCCAAATTTGTGCAAAAAAGAATAAAATAGGTCGGCACTACCCAATGGAAATATATTCCAAAAGAAAAAATAAATAAATAAATATATTAATAAATCATCTATATATATATAAAGCTGAAAGCCCTCACAGACTCACTGACTGACTGACTCACTGACTCGCCAAAAGTTCTCCAACTTCCCGATGTCGTAGAAACATGAATTTTGGCACAAGGATAGATTATCTTCAAAACAGGAAAAGTAATTGGGTCCCGACTCGATTATTCAATTCTAGCGCAAAAGAATTAGCGTTGAAATTTTACGTACGTAATCTAAATTTCTCACTTCCCAATGTTATAGAAACTTAAAATTTGGCATGAGCATTGATTATGTCATAAAAAGGAAAAGTAAATGGGTCCCAACACGATTATTCAATTCCATGCACAAAAGAATTAGTGTCCAAATTTTACGTACGGAATCTAATTCTCTCACTTCCCGGTGTCATAGAAACTCGAAATTTGGCACGAGCATTGATTATGTCATAAATTGGAAAAGCTAATGGGTCCCAACTCCATTATTCAATTCTATGCGCAAAAGAATTAGCGTCCAAATTTTACGTACGGAATGTTATTTTCTCACTTTCCGGTATCATAGAAGCCTGAAATTTGGCAGGAGCATTGAATATGTCATGAATAGGAAAAGCTAATGCGTCCCAACTCGATTATTCAATTCTAGCGCAAAAGAATTGGCGTCAAAATTTTACGTGCGGAATGTAATTTTCTCACTTTCCGGCGTCATAGAAACGTGAAATTTGGCACGAGCATTGATTATGTCATAAATAGGAAAAGCTAATGGGTCCCAACTTGATTATTTAATTCTATGCGCAAAAGAATTAGCGTCCAAATTTTACGTGCGGAATGTAATTTTCTCACTTTCCAATGTCATAGAAACGGGAAATTTGGCACGAGCATTGATTATGTCATAAATAGGAAAAGCTAATGGGTCCCAACTCCATTATTTAATTCTATGTGCAAAATAATTAGCGTCTAAATTTTACGTACGGAATGTAATTTTCTCACTTTCCGGTGTCATAGAAACGGGAAATTTGGCATGAGCATTGATTATGTCATAAATAGGAAAAGCTAATGGGTCCCAACTCCATTATTCAATTCTATGCGCAAAACAATTAGTGTCCAAATTTTACGTGCGGAATGTAATTTTCTCACTTTCCGGTGTCATAGAAACGGGAAATTTGGCACGAGCATTGATTATGTCATAAATAGGAAAAGCTAATGGGTCCCAACTCGATAATTCAATTCTATGCGCAAAAGAATTAGCGTCCAAATTTTACGTGCGGAATGTAATTTTCTCACTTTCCGGTGTCATAGAAACGGGAAATTTGGCACGAGCATTGATTATGTCATAAATAAGAAAAGCTAATGGGTCCCAACTCGATTATTCAATTCTATGCGCAAAAGAATTAGCGTCCAAATTTTACGTGCAGAATGTAATTTTCTCACTTTCCGGTGTCATAGAAACAGGAAATTTGGCACGAGCATTGATTATGTCATAAATAGTAAAAGCTAATGGGTCCCAACTCCATTATTCAATTCTATGTGCAAAATAATTAGCGTCTAAATTTTACGTACGGAATGTAATTTTCTCACTTTCCGGTGTCATAGAAACGGGAAATTTGGCATGAGCATTGATTATGTCATAAATAGGAAAAGCTAATGGGTCCCAACTCCATTATTCAATTCTATGCGCAAAACAATTAGTGTCCAAATTTTACGTGCGGAATGTAATTTTCTCACTTTCCGGTGTCATAGAAACGGGAAATTTGGCACGAGCATTGATTATGTCATAAATAGGAAAAGCTAATGGGTCCCAACTCGATAATTCAATTCTATGCGCAAAAGAATTAGCGTCCAAATTTTACGTGCGGAATGTAATTTTCTCACTTTCCGGTGTCATAGAAACGGGAAATTTGGCACGAGCATTGATTATGTCATAAATAAGAAAAGCTAATGGGTCCCAACTCGATTATTCAATTCTATGCGCAAAAGAATTAGCGTCCAAATTTTACGTGCAGAATGTAATTTTCTCACTTTCCGGTGTCATAGAAACAGGAAATTTGGCACGAGCATTGATTATGTCATAAATAGTAAAAGCTAATGGGTCCCAACTCCATTATTCAGTTCTATGCGCAAAAGAATTAGCGTCCAAATTTTACGTACGGAATGTAATTTTCTCACTTTCTAATGTCATAGAAACGGGAAATTTGGCATGAGCATTGATTATGTCATAAATAGTAAAAGTTAATGGGTCCCAACTCGATCATTCAATTCTAATTGCAAAAGAATTAGCGTCCAAATTTTAGATATGGAATCTAATTCTCTCTCTTCCCGATGTAATTTTATATAAAGGAAACGTCGCATGGTTGCCTCCACGTGGTGTTTCCTGGGTAACGCAGAGAACTATGCAAAATGGTCAACATATGTTTTTCCTCAGTATCTCTAAAGTAAGCACGACTTCATAAGATTTTCCGTGTAAACACCAGATAAACACCAGTACCAAATTAACTCGGGCGAAGCCGGGTATATCAGCTAGTATCTATATATATAAAGCTGAAAGCCCTCACTGACTGACTCACTGACTGACTCACTGACTGACTCGCCAAAAGTTCTCCAACTTCCAAATGTCGTAGAAACATGAAATTTGGCGCAAGCATAGATTATCTCCAAAATAGGAAAATAAATTGGGTCCCAACTCGATTATTCAATTCTACCGCAAAAGGATTGGCATCGAAATTTAACGTACATAATCTAAATCACTCACTTCCCAATGTCATAGAAATGGGAAATTTGGCACGAGCATTGATTATGTCATAAATAGGAAAAGTTAATGGGTCCCAACTCGATTATTCAATTCTATGCGCAAAAGAATTGGCGTCAAAATTTTACGTACATAATCTAAATCTCTCACTTCCCAATGTCATAGAAACGTGAAATTTGGCAGGAGCATTGATTATGTCATAAAAAGGAAAAGCTAATGGGTCCCAACTCGATTGTTCAATTCTATGCGCAAAAGAATTAGCGTCCAAATTTTACGTGCAGAATGTAATTTTCTCACTTTCCGGTGTCATAGAAATGTGAAATTTGGCACGAGCATTGATTATGTCATAAATAGGAAAAGCGAATAGGTCCCAACTCGATTATTCAATTCTAGCGCAAAAGAATTGGCGTTGAAATTTTACGTGCGGAATGTAATTTTCTCACTTTCCGGTGTCAAAGAAACGGGAAATTTGGCATGAGCATTGATTATGTCATAAATTGGAAAAGCTAATGGTTCCCAACTCCATTATTCAATTCTATGCGCAAAAGAATTAGCGTCCAAATTTTACGTACGGAATCTAATTTTCTGACTTTCTGGTGTCATAGAAACATGAAATTTGGCACGAGCATTGATTATGTCATAAATAGGAAAAGTTAATAGGTCCCAACTTGATTATTCAATTCTAGCGCAAAAGAATTGGCGTCGAAATTTTACGTGCGGAATGTAATTTCTTCACTTTCCAGTGTCATAGAAACAGGAAATTTGGCACGAGCATTGATTATGTCATAAATAGTAAAAGCTAATGGGTCCCAGCTCGATTATTCCATTCTATGCGCAAAAGATTTAGCGTCCACATTTTACGTGCGGAATGTAATTTTCCCACTTTCCGGTGTCATAGAAACGGGAAATTTGGCACGAGCATTGATTATGTCATAAATAGGAAAAGCAAATGGGTCCCAACTCGATTATTTAATTCTAGCGCAAAAGAATTGGCGTCTAAATTTTACGTGCGGAATGTAATTTTCTCACTTTTCGGTGTCATAGAAACGTGAAATTTGGCACGAGCATTGATTATGTCATGCATAGGAAAAGCTAATGGGTCCCAACTCGATTATTCAATTCTATGCGCAAAAGAATTAGCGTCCAAATTTTACGTGCGGAAAGTAATTTTCTCACAGTCCGGTGTCATAGAAACGGAAAATTTGGCACGAGCATTGATTATGTCATAAATAGGAAAAGTTAATGGGTCCCAACTCGATTATTCAATTCTATGCGCAAAAGAATTGGCGTCAAAATTTTACGTACATAATCTAAATCTCTCACTTCCCAATGTCACAGAAACGTGAAATTTGGCAGGAGCATTGATTATGTCATAAAAAGGAAAAGCTAATGGGTCCCAACTCGATTGTTCAATTCTATGCGCAAAAGAATTAGTGTCCAAATTTTACGTGCAGAATGTAATTTTCTCACTTTCCGGTGTCATAGAAATGTGAAATTTGGCACGAGCATTGATTATGTCATAAATAGGAAAAGCGAATAGGTCCCAACTCGATTATTCAATTCTAGCGCAAAAGAATTGGCGTCTAAATTTTACGTGCGGAATGTAATTTTCTCACTTTCCGGTGTCAAAGAAACGGGAAATTTGGCACGAGCATTGATTATGTCATAAATTGGAAAAGCTAATGGGTCCCAACTCGATTATTCAATTCTATGCGCAAAAGAATTAGCGTCCAAATTTTACGTACAGAATCTAATTTTCTGACTTTCTGGTGTCATAGAAACATGAAATTTGGCACGAGCATTGATTATGTCATAAATAGGAAAAGTTAATAGGTCCCAACTTGATTATTCAATTCTAGCGCAAAAGAATTGGCGTCGAAATTTTACGTGCGGAATGTAATTTCTTCACTTTCCAGTGTCATAGAAACAGGAAATTTGGCACGAGCATTGATTATGTCATAAATAGTAAAAGCTAATGGGTCCCAGCTCGATTATTCCATTCTATGCGCAAAAGATTTAGCGTCCAAATTTTACGTGCGGAATGTAATTTTCCCACTTTCCGGTGTCATAGAAACGGGAAATTTGGCACGAGCATTGATTATGTCATAAATAGGAAAAGCAAATGGGTCCCAACTCGATTATTTAATTCTAGCGCAAAAGAATTGGCGTCTAAATTTTACGTGCGGAATGTAATTTTCTCACTTTTTGGTGTCATAGAAACGTGAAATTTGGCACGAGCATTGATTATGTCATGCATAGGAAAAGCTAATGGGTCCCAACTCGATTATTCAATTCTATGCGCAAAAGAATTAGCGTCCAAATTTTACGTGCGGAATGTAATTTTCTCAGTCCGGTGTCATAGAAACGGAAAATTTGGCACGAGCATTGATTATGTCATAAATAGTAAAAGCTAATGGGTCCCAACTCGATTATTCAATTTTATGCGCAAAAGAATTAGCGTCCAAATTTTACGTACGGAATGTAATTTTCTCACATAGAAACTTGAAATTTGGCACAGTCATTGATTATGTCATAAATAGGAAAAGCTAATGGGTCCCAACTCCATTATTTAATTCTATGCGCAAAGGAATTAGCGTCCAAATTTTACGTACGGAATGTATTTTTCTCACTTTCCGGTGTCATAGAAACGTGAAATTTGGCACGGGCATTGATTATGTCATAAATAGGAAAAGCTAATGGGTCCCAACTCGATTATTCAATTCTATGCGCAAAAGAATTAGCGTCCAAATTTTACGTGCGGAATGTAATTTCTTCACTTTCCGGTGTCATAGATACGTGAAATTTGGCACGAGCATTAATTATGTCATAAATAGGAAAAGGTAATGGGTCCCTACTCCATTATTCAATTCTATGCGCAAAAGAACTAGCGTCCAAATTTTACGTATATAATCTAAATCTCTCACTTCCCAATGTGATAGAAACATGAAATTTGGCACGAGCATTGATTGTGTCATAAATATGAAAAGTTAATGGGTCCCAACTTGATTATTCAATTCTATGCGCAAAAGAATTAGCGTCCAAATTTTACGTACGGAATCTAATTTTCTCACTTTCCGGTATCATAGAAAGGGGAAATCTGGCACGAGCATTGATTATGTCATAAATAGGAAAAGTTCTTAGGTCCCAACTCGATTATTCAATTCTAGCGCAAAAGAATTGGCGTCAAAATTTTACGTGCGGAATGTAATTTTCTCACTTTCCGGTCTCAAAGAAACGGGAAATTTGGCACGAGCATTGATTATGTCATAAATAAGAAAAGCTAATGAGTCCCAACTCGATTATTCAATTCTATGCGCAAAAGAATTAGCGTCCAAATTTTACGTACGGAATCTAATTTTCTCATGTTCCGGTGTCATAGAAACGGGAAATTTGGCACGAGTATTGATTATGTCATAAATAGGAAAAGCTAATGTGTCCCAACTCGATTATTCAGTTCTATGAGCAAAAGAATTAGCGTCCAAATTTTACGTGCGAATGTGATTTTCTCACTTTCCAGTGTCATAGAAACATGAAATTTGGCACAAGCATTGATTGTGTCCTAAGTATGAAAAGTTAATTGGTCCCAACTCGATTATTCAATTCTAAGATGCAAAAGAATTAGTGTACAAATTTTATGTACGTAATCTAATTCTCTCACTTCCTGATGTCATTTTATATAAAGGAAATGTCGCATGGTTGCCTCCACGTGGGGTTTCCTGGGTAACGCAGAGAACTATGCAAAATGGTGAACATATGTTTTTCCTCAGTATCTCTAAAGTAACCATGACTTCATAAGATTTTCCGTGTGAACACCAGATAAACACCAGTACCAAATTAACTCGGGCGAAGCCGGGTATATCAGCTAGTATATATATATATATATATATATATATATATATATATATATATATATATATATTAGCTGATATACCCGGCTTCGCCATATATATACTAGCTTATATACCCGGCTTCACCCGAGTTAATTTGGTACTGGTGTTTATCTGGTGTTCCCACGGAAAATCTTGTGAAGTCATGGTTATTTTAGAGATACCGGAAAAACATATGTTCACCATTTTCCATAGTTCTCTGCGTTACCCAGGAAACACCACGGGGAGGTAACCATGCGACGTTTCCTTTATGTAAATTGACATCAGGAAGTGAGAGAATTAGATTTTGTACGTAAAATGTGGAGGCTAATTCTTTTGCGCTTAGAACTGAACAATCGAGGTGGGACCCATTAACTTTTACTATTTATGATATAATCAATGCTCATGCCAAATTTCCCGTTTCTATGACACCAGAAAGTGAGAAAATTACATTCCGTACGTAAAATTTGGACGCTAATTCATTTGCGCATAGAATTGAATAATGGAGTTGGGACCCATTAGCTTTTACTATTTATGACATAATCAATGTTCGTGCCAAATTTCCTGTTTCTATGACACCGGAAGTGAGAAAATTACATTCTGCACGTAAAATTTGGAAGCTAATTCTTTTGCGCATAGAATTGAATAATCGAGTTGGGACCCATTAGCTTTTCTTATTTATGACATAATCAATGCTCGTGCCAAATTTCATGTTTCTATGACACCGAGAAGTGAGAGAATTAGATTCCGTACGTAAAATTAGGATGCTAGTTCTTTTGCGCTAGAATTGAATAATTGAGTTGGGACCCATTAACTTTTCCTTTTTATGACATATTCAATGCTTATGGCAAATTTCATGTTTCTATGACTTTGGGAAGTGAGAGATTTAGATTATGTACGTAAAATTTGGACGCTAATTCTTTTGCGCATAGAATTGAATAATCGAGTTGGGACCCATTAGGTTTTCCTATTTATGACATAATCAATGCTCGTGCCAAATTTCACGTTTCTATGACACCGGAAAGTTAGAAAATTACATTCCGTACGTAAAATTTGGACGCTAATTCTTTTGCGCATAACATTGAATAATCGAGTTGGGACCCATTAGCTTTTCCTATTTATGACATAATCAATGCTCATGCCAAATTTCACGTTTCTATGACACCAGAAAGTGAGAAAATTACATTCCGTACGTAAAATTTGGACGCTAAGTCTTTTGCGCATAGAATTGAATAATCGAGTTGGGACCCATTAGGTTTTCCTATTTATGACATAATCAATGCTCGTGCCAAATTTCACGTTTCTATGACACCGGAAAGTTAGAAAATTACATTCCGTACGTAAAATTTGGACGCTAATTCTTTTGCGCATAACATTGAATAATCGAGTTGGGACCCATTAGCTTTTCCTATTTATGACATAATCAATGCTCATGCCAAATTTCACGTTTCTATGACACCAGAAAGTGAGAAAATTACATTCCGTACGTAAAATTTGGACGCTAAGTCTTTTGCGCATAGAATTGAATAATCGAGTTGGGACCCATTAGCTTTTCCTATTTATGACATAATCAATGCTCGTGCCAAATTTCACGTTTCTATGACACCGGAAAGTGAGAAAATTACATTCCGTACGTAAAATTTGGACGCTAAGTCTTTTGCGCATAGAATTGAATAATCGAGTTGGGACCCATTAGCTTTTCCTATTTATGACATATTCAATGCCTGTGCCAAATTTCAAGTTTCTATGTGAGAAAATTACATTCTGTACGTAAAATTTGGACGCTAATTCTTTGGCGCATAAAATCGAATAATGGAGTTGGGACCCATTAGCGTTTCCTATTTATGACATATTCAATGCCCGTGCCAAATTTCAAGTTTCTATGTGAGAAAATTACATTCCGTGCCTAAAAATTTGGATGCTAATTCTTTGGCGCATAGAATTGAATAATCAAGTTGGGACCCATTAACTTTTCCTATTTATGACATAATCAATGCTCGTGCCAAATTTTAAGTTTCTATGACATTGGGAAGCGAGAAAATTAGATTCCATACGTAAAATTTGGACGCTAATTCTTTGGCCCAGAGAATTGAATAATTGAGTTGGGACCCATTACCTTTTCCTATTTATGACATAATGAATGTTTATGCCAAATTTCAAGTTTCTATGACATCGCGAAGTGAGAGAATTAGTGGCAGTGATGGAAATCAAACGATCTACTTTGGGGGGGGTCGCAACTGTCGACGACGCACGCACGCGCGCCATTTATCATAGGATAGTTTTACTATGCCTATAATCTTCCCAGGAGTGTACTCAACAACTTCCCAAAGTTTCATGGCGATCCGATGAATTGTGTAGTAGCGCATAAAGGACAAACAGACAGACACACACACACACATACATTCAATTTTATATATATAGATATAAAATTGAATGAATGTCTGTCTGTCTGTCTGTCCTTTATGCGCTACTACACCATTCATCCGATCGCCATGAAACTTTGGGAAGTTGTTGAGTATACTCCTGGGAAGATTACTGGCATAGTACATTTATCCTATGATAAATGGCGCGCGTGTGAGCATCGTCGACAGTTACGCCCCCCCCCCCACTTAGATTGTTCGATTTCCATCATTGCAACTAATTCTCTCACTTCCTGATGTCGTAGAAACATGAAATTTGACACAAGCATTGATTATGTCATAAATAGGAAAAGCTAATGGGTCCCAACTCGATTATTCAATTCTAAGCGCCAAAGAATTAGCGCCCAAATTTTACGTACGGAATCTAATTCTCTCACTTCCCGATGCCATAAAAACTTGAAATTTGGCACGAGTATTGTTTATGTCATAAATAGGAAAAGTTAATAGGACCCAACTCGATTATTCAATTCTAAGCGCAAAAGAATTAGCATTCAAATTTTACGTACGGAATCTAATTCTTTCACTTCCCGATATAATTTGGCACGAGCATTGATTATGTCATAAATAGGAAAAGTTAATAGGTCCCAACTCGATTATTCAATTCTAAGAGCAAAAGAATTAGCGTCCAAATTTTACGTACGGAATCTAATTCTCTCACTTCCTGATGTCATCTATATATATAAAAATGTCTGTCTGTCTGGTGTAGTAATGCATAAAGGACATTGATCTAATTGCCATGAAACTTTGGGAAGTTGTTGAGTACACTCCTGGGAAGATTACTGGCATAGTACATCTATCTTACGATAGGTGGTGCGTGTGCGAGCATCGTCGACAGTTGTGCCCCCCAGACAAAGATCGTTTGATTTCCATCTCAAGCACAAAAGCAAAAGGCATTATGAGCAACGGGATGCAAGTTCAACTACAAAATGATGCATCCGCCGAACGTTTCGCAAGACTATTGCTGGATATTGAGAATGCTGAGGTAAAATGAAAGCTGTGCTGTGATTGGTTGCTATATATTATACTGCTGAGGCAACATGAAAGCTGTGCTGTGATTGGTTGCTACTTCTTATACTACTGAGGCTACATGAAAGCTGTGCTGTGATTGGTTGCTATATATTATACCGCTGAGGTAAAATGAATGCTGCACTGTGATTGGTTGCTATTTTTATATTACTGAGGCAGAATAAAAGTTGCGCTGTGATTGGTTGTTATTTCTCTTACTGCTGAGGTAACATGAAAGCTGCGCTGTGATTGGTTGTTATATATTATACTGCTGAGGTAACATGAAAGCTGCGCTGTGATTGGGTGTTATATATTATAAAGCTGAGGTAACATGTAAGCTGCGCTGCGATTGGTTGTTATATATTATACCACTGAGGTAACATGAAAGCTGTGCTGTGATTGGTTGTTATCTAGATATATAAAAACGAATGTATGTATGTCTGTCTGTCTTCGCAGCAACGCGCGACAGGTAAGCTAGTCTATATATATAAAAATGAATGTATGTCTGTATGTCTGTCTGTTTGTCCTTTATGCGCTACTACACCATTCATCCGATCGCCATGAAATTTTGGGAAGTTGTTGAGTACACTCCTGGGAAGATTACTGGCATAGTACATCTATCCTATGATAAATGGCGCGCGTGCGAGCGTCGTCGACAGTTATGGCCCCCCACGTAGATCGTCCGATTTCCATCATTGCCACTAATTCTCTCACTTCCAAATGTCGTAGAAACATGAAATTTGGCACGAGCATTGATTGTCATAAATAGGAAAAGCTAATGGGTCCCAACTCAATTATTCAATTTTAAGCGCAAAAGAGTTAGCGTCCAAATGTTACGCACAGAATCAAATTCTCTCACTTTCCAATGTCATAGAAACTTGAAATGTGGCATGAGCATTGATTGTGTCATAAATAGGAAAAGCTAATGGGTCCCAACTCGATTATTCAATTCTAAGTGCAAAAGAATTAGCGTCCAAATTTTATGTACAGAATCTAATTCTCTCACTTCCCAATGTCATAGAAACTTGAAATTTGGCACGAGCATTGATTATGTAACAAATAGGAAAAGTTAATGGGTCCCAACTCGATTATTAAATTCTAAACGCAAAAGAATTAGCGTCCAAATTTTACGTACGGAATCTAATTCTCTCACTTCCTGATGTCATCTATATATATAAAAATGATAAAAATGAATGTATGTCTGTCCTTTATGCATAACTACACCATTCATCCAATGGCCATGAAACTTTGGGAAGTTATTGAGTACACTCCTGGGAAGATTACTGGCATAGTACATCTATCCTACGATAGGTGGTGCGCGTGCGAGCATCGTCGACAGTTATGTCCCCCAGACAAAGATCGTTTGATTTCCATCTCAAGAACGAAAGCAAAAGGCATTACGAGCAAGCATGTTCAACTACAAAATGATGCATCCGCCAAACGTTTCGCAAGACAATTGCTGGATATTGAGAATGCTGAGGTAAAATGAAAGCTGGGCTGTGATTGGTTGCTATTTCTTATACTGCTGAGGTAACATGAAAGCTGTGCTGTGATTGGTTGCTATATGTTATACCGCTGAGGTAAAGTGAATGCTGCGCTGTGATTGGTTGCTATTTTTTATATTGCTGAGGCAGAATAAAAGTTGCGCTGTGATTGGTTGTTATTTCTCTTACTGCTGAGGTAACATGAAAGTTGCGCTGTGATTGGTTGTTATATATTATACTGCTGAGGTAACATGAAAGCTGCGCTGTGATTGGGTGTTATATATTATAAAGCTGAGGTAACATGTAAGCTGCGCTGTGATTGGTTGTTATCTAGATATATAAAAACGAATGTATGTATGTAAGTCTGTCTTCGCAGCAACGCGCGACGGGTAATATAGACACATTCTGAGCACAAATTTTTTACATACCTGTCAAATTAGATTTCACATTAATATAGGTAAAAGCATGTTGCAGCGTGACATTTGGAAAACCTGAGATATAGAAGAAAAATCAAATATTAAAAAAATTATTGCAATAAATTCTGCTTTTGATCATTTTCATCAATGCAAACTGATTACAAAACATGTCAAACTTTTCTTATTGATTTGTTTGACAACATCACAAAATTGATGGATGAAGGTGGTGCAGTGGATATCACCTATCTGGATTTCAGTAAAGTTATGATACAGTTCCACATAAAGAACTCACAGAGCAGTTATATAAAATTGGACATAATCCATTGATAGTTCAGTGGATTCACAGTTGGTTATAAAATAGATATCAAAGGTTTGTTAACAGAGTGTATTCTGAAAAGGGATGATATAAAAGTGGTGACCACAAGGGTCTTTTCTGGGTCTTGTTCTTTTTAATATGTTGGTAGGTGACATAGGAGAAGGTTTAACAGGTAAGGTCTGTCTCTTTGCTGATGACACAAAAGTGTGTAATAGGGGTGGTTCTCCCAGTGATGTCTTGAACATGGAGAAAAATTGAGCCTTACTGGATAGATGGTCAAAACAATGAAAACTGCAGTTCAATGTCTCTAAATCTGAAATAAAGTACCTAGGGAGTAGAAATCCTCAGACTGAGTATCAAATTAGCTTTTCTGTGTTATCTAGGACTTCAGAAGAAAAGGATTTCAGGGTTCTGATTTCTGACAGCCTCAAAATGAGTCCACAGTGCAGTCAGGCAGCAAGGAAAGCAAGAAGAATACTCGGCTGCATAGCGTGAGGTATTACCAGGAGAGAGGGGGAGATTGTGATTCCACTGTATAGAGCTTTGGTGAGGACACATTTGCAAAATGGGAAAGCAGATTTTTGCTCTTTGGGAAATAAGCTGCCAGGGTTGTCTTGCATCAGATTATTTCTTCTCCCCATTAAGAAGACATGTATACTTGGCCAACTTGGGCGTGCATATGTGTGAGACATTACTATTGGGCCTTTCAAATCCCAGATTGGTACTGACTCTGCTTGTAGAAAGAGCCCTCCTCTATCGCTCTGACCATGCATAAGAAGTCCCACTCTCTGTGAGCTCCAAATCTCCTGCTCTCCACAGCCCTAAAATTAAAGGGATCAGGATGAAATTAAATTATAGAATTTACAAGCTATGGAAACTTTACATGCATGGCAATATCTAATGAAAAAAATCAGTCAAAACTTCCCCTGTAACTGGGGTTCCTATGGATGCTCCACCTACAGTGGAAAAGTGTGAAAAAAAATATGAATGACCCCCAAAGATCTTGTATGTCCCCCATAATGTCCATATGGCCGTTCCTAACCATGGACACGCTAAAGACACTCATGGTTGTCCTCATCCACTCCCAGCTTGACTACTGCAACTCGCTACTCATCGGCCTCCCCCGCACCAGACTCGCTCCACTGCAATCCATACTAAATGCGGCAGCTAGGCTCATTTTTCTATCCAGTCGTTACTCAGACGCCTCTGCATTATGCCAGTCGCTGCATTGGCTGCCCATCCACTGCAGAACTAAATTTAAACTTCTCTACCTCACTCACAAAGTTTTGCATGGTACTGCGCCAACATACATTGCCTCCCTCCTATCAGTACACCACCCAGCCCGCTCACTCCGATCGGCTAACACACTCAGACTTAACACCCCTGTAATACGAACCTCACATGCTCGCCTCCAGGACTTCACCAGAGCAGCACCCATCCTCTGGAATGCTCTACCCCAAGGCATCCGGACAATTCCCGATGCACGAAATTTCAGACGCGCCTTAAAAACGCACCTCTTCAGGGAAGCATACCAAATCTCCTGACCTAGTTCCCTCCCTATGGTGCCCCACCCCTTTTTGCCTTTTAATAATTGATCTGCACATGAAATTCCCTATTGCCTGTGTTCCCCTATGCCTTGCCCCCCCTCCTTTGCCCCTCCTGTACCACCGCAACAGATTTGTGTCAAACCAAATGTACCTCACATTATAATTGTTGTATTGTTTTGCATTTATTCATGCCTTAAAGCGCTGTGGAATAAGTTGGCGCTATACAAATAAAGATTATTATATGTTAAAAAAAGTAAAACAAAATTACAAATTTAAAATAAAAACCTATACATAAAAAAGAAAATGACCCACCACCAACCAAAACATTCGCCGTGTAATCCCAAACTATAGATATTATATATCAAACGTCCAAAACAAAATGAGGAACCAATTTCTGTACTTTATTTTAATGTACTGTGTAATGTATTCATTTTAAAAATAGGCAACTATAAATTAAAAAAAAAACTTTTTTAGCTTTTTACTACTAATAAAACTAAAAACTGATTTAAAAAAAGTCAGTGAAAAAAGATTTTAAAAATAGCCCTATATGTCATGGGAAAAAAACGCAGCAAAAATCATTTTAGTAGCTGAAGGCAAAAAAATATAGGGCAGTAAAATCACCATATAGGTAAAAGCCCTAAAAAGTGTCTAGTCCTTAAGGGATTAATAATCAGCATTCCCTAGTGGGAAATATTGCAAAGCCGGTCAAACTGAAGGTATACTGTAAAGGTAAACCGAAGGTAATAGCTATTATAGAATATCAAAATATCACAACTAGAGATGAGCGAGTATACTCGCTAAGGCTAACTACTCGAGCGAGTAGTGCCTTAGCCGAGCATCCTACAGCTCATCTCTAAAGATTCGGCTGCCGCTGCGGGTGACAGGTGAGTTACGGTGGTGAGCAGGGGGATGCGGGGGGGAGAGCGGGAGAGAGAGATCTCCCCTCCGTTCCTCCCCGCTCTCCCCCGCCGCTCCCTGCCCCCCGCCGGCCCCTGAGTCTTTAGAGACGAGCGGGAGGATACTCGGCTAAGGCACTACTCGCTCGAGTAGTTAGCCTTAGCGAGTATACTCTCTCATCTCTAATGACAACCAATACCTGATATTAACATATGCGCAATTAATGTGATTCATCCATTACTTTTTTTCCTTAAAGGGGTTGTCTCGCGCCGAAACGGTTTTTTTTTTTTCCATAGGCCCCCCCGTTCGGCGCAGGACAACCCCAAGGGATGTGTTAAAAAAAAAATTTTATTACTTACCCGAATCCCCGCTCTGCGAAGTTTTCCTTCTTCTTACTTCTTCCTTCACCAAGATGGCCGCCGGGATCTTCACCCACAATGCACCGCGGGTCTTCTCCCATGGTGCACCGTGGGCTCTGTGCGGTCCATTGCCGATTCCAGCCTCCTGATTGGCTGGAATCGTCACACGTGACGGGGCAGAGCTACGATGACCAGCTCTCCGGCACGAGCGGCCCCATTCACCAGGGAGAAGACCGCACAGCGCAAGCGCGTCTAAAAAAGCAAGAAGACATCAGAATTAGACGGATCCATGGCGACGGGGACGCTAGCAACGGAGCAGGTAAGTGAATAACTTTTGTATGGCTCATATTTAATGCACGATGTATATTACAAAGTGCATTAATATGGCCATACGGAAGTGTATAACCCCACTTGCTGCCGCGAGACAACCCCTTTAAAGGGAAATAGTGAGTTTGTTTGCAAAATCACAGTACTGCCATGATTTTACTAGGACATACAGGCAACACATTTGCAAATGGCCGTAGCCTTAAGAATATAAAGTTATATGCTAATGCATACTAAAGCACACAACGACCAATCAGAACTACTTTCAGGCTTAAATTAAAAATATAATCTAATGCTCTCCCAGGGAAAAGTGGTGTAGTTTCTATGGCCAGCTATAATTTTTCCAAGGCATACTGCAAAAAAATAAACAGATGATTTATTGCTAGGGACAATTGCCCAGTTTTTCCTTTGCAGTAATGTTCCTAAATATGCACAATGCCCTGGAATTAATGGGGCTTTAAAATAAATAATGATACGTCCCTTTTATGTAGTAGGCCACCAAAAATAACAGAAAAAACTGAAAACCTATTATTAAGGCCTTGTTTACATGAGTGTGGTTTTAGCACAGTATAGGTGTGCAAAAACAATCATGCCTATACTGCGCTAAAAATCGCGTGAACAGGCAGCTGCTCCAGGAGAAGAAAGAGAAGAAGCCCTGCAGGGCTTTGGGATTTCCCTATAGCAGGGAAAGAGAGCAGCAGGGCTATGGAGGATTAACCCATAGTCGCATTCTGTCTCTCCCTGCTATGGGTTAATCCACCATAGACCTGCTCTCTCTCCCTGCTGTGGGAGATTAACCCATAGCCCTGTTCTCTCTCTCCCTGCTCTGGGGATCCCTGATGGATATCACCATAGCGCAGAGAGGTGGTGGTGCTATAGGGCTTCTCACAGGGATTCCGCATAGCAAAGAGAGAGAGGGGGGCTATAGGATGGAGCCCTCTACCCCCCATGCTCCCAGGAAAGCCCTGTAACCCTACCCCCTCTCTCTCCCGGCCCTTGGGGAATCCCTTGGCAAAAGAGGTGAAGGGAGTCCCCTACTGCCCCCTGCTGCTGGAGAATTGCCCAGCAGCATGGGTGGAGGAATTCCCAGTTGCTTACAGCGGGACATTTAAAATGTGCTGCCCAGAAGCAAATTTTAAATGTCCCACTGTAGATTCCTGTTAGTCTTCGAGGGGATGAGGGGAAGTCCTGAGGGCTCAGTTCATCTCCTCGGGGGTTCCCTTAATCCCCACAGAGACTAACAGGAGTTTACAGTGGGACAATTAAAATTTGCTTCTGGGCAGCACGTTTTAAATGTCCTGCTGTAAGCAGCAAGAAATTCCTTCCTTCGGCAGAAATCCTCCTAGTGAGATTCGTAATCTAATTTCCCTGTGCAGGAGCTTCTATAGACCTCTGCTACTATATGAGTCAATGGAAACTCCTGCACACCGCGCACCAACGATAGGTCAGATCCTATCTTTTCTCACACCACGGACCTTAGATGCGAGCTTTAGAGTACCATGTCCTATCTTTGCTTGGTGCGGGAATTTAGCGTGTCTAAAATTTCTTCATGTGAACGCTTCTATAGGAAGCCAACTAAAGGGAGGGCCACTCTGGACTTATTATTAACCAACAGACTGGGCAGAATCACGGGGGTGCAGGTTAAAGGACACTTGGGAAATAGTGACCACAATATAATTAATTTATAGTTGTCATTCAATAAGAAGCCTGGGTGCGAGAATTTAGCGTGTCTAAAATTTCTTCATGTGAACGCTTCTATACGAAACCATTGGTTCTTATAGGAATGCTCTTTTCATGTGCCTCTAATGTGCTAAAACAGCGCTTGTGGGAATGAGGCCTAAGACAAATAGAAAAGGTGTCAAACCGCAATGAAATAATTATTATGGGAGACTTTAATTATCTGGATATAATAAGGGAAGATATAACCTGCGGATCTCACAAGGGTGAAAAGTTCTTGAGAACAATTAAACATAACTACCTTACCCAACTTGTATGGGAGCCAACTAGAGGGAGAAGTTTTTATTAACTAACAAACCAGATAGAATCACAAAGGGGTGGGTTGAGGGACACTTGGGAAATAGTGATAACAATATGATTAACTTCCAGCTGTCATTCAGTAGGAAGCTTTATCAGGGAGCAACAAAAAAACTAAACTTTAGTAAAGCAAAATTTGATCAGCTCAGAATCACTCTTGGCAACATTAATTGGGACAATCTCCTCAAAAATAACAGTACAGGCGACAAATAGGAGAAGTTTAAAAACATCCCAATTACCTCATGTGAGCAGTTCATACCTTTAAAAATAAAATAAATACAAGTAGAAAGAAACCAATGTGCCTACACAAGACTGTAAAGGGGGGAAATAAGAAAGCATTTAAATTATTAAAATAAAGCAGTGAGGAAGCGCTAAAAACATACAGGGAAAAACAAAGTATATAAGGATAAGATCAAAACTGCCATAGAGGAGGCAGAAAGACTGATAGCCAAAGAGAGCAAAAATAATCCTAAACTATTTTTTAATTATATAAACTGTAAAAGGATCTGCACTGAATGCACTGGCCCTTTAACAAATAATGCAGGAGAAATCATAGAAGCTGATGGGGGGGGGAGGCAAATCTATTAAAGGGGTTGTCCCGCGCCGAAACGGGTTTTGTTTTTTTTCAATAGCCCCCCCATTCGGCGCGAGACAAACCCGATGCAGGGATAAAAAAACAAACCGGGTAGTACTTACCCGAATCCCCGCGCTCCGGTGACTTCTTACTTACCTTGTGAAGATGGCCGCCGGGATCTTCACCCTCGGTGGACCGCAGGTCTTCTGTGCGGTCCATTGCCGATTCCAGCCTCCTGATTGGCTGGAATCGGCACACGTGACGGGGCGGAGCTACGAGGAGCCGCTCTCTGGCACGAGCGGCCCCATTCAGAAGGGAGAAGACCGGACTGCGCAAGCACGTCTAATCGGGCGATTAGACGCTGAAGATTAGACGGCACTATGGAGACGGGGACGCTGGCAACGGAACAGGTAAGTGAATAACTTCTGTATGGCTCATAATTAATGCACAATGTACATTACAAAGTGCATTAATATGGCCATACAGAAGTGTATAACCCCACTTTGTTTCGCGGGACAACCCCTTTAAATAGTTTTTTCTCAAGTGTATTCACGAAGGAAAAAGAAATGTCACATGAGATGTGGGAGGATAAAACAAACCCCCTGCTAAATATCACCTGCCTAAGGCCTTGGTCACACGGGCATTTTTTTTTCGCGCGATTTGCAGATCGCATGACGGATGTGCATCCGCAAATCGCGTTACCAGGGCCGATGATTCGCCAAAAAATCGACAGCTAGCAGCGTTTTCGGCGAAATGGCCCAGCGCTGCCCGCTATCCTCTGCCACAGTTGTGGCAGAGGAGAACAATGTTCGCCCATTGAATTCAATGGAGCCGGCAATACAGCCGGCTCCTTTGAAAGCAATGGGCTGCCGGCGAGCGCGGGATGAATTTTCGGGAAGGACTTAAAAATATAAGCCCTTCCCTAAAAATCATCCTAAAATGTGTAAAAATTAAAAAAAATGTATACTCACCTTTTTCCTGCAGCCGGTGTCCAGCCGCGTCGGGCCAGCAGTTCTCCCGAACTGCTCTCTGTAGTATTCAGCAGGCGGGGATTTAAAATCCCCGCCTGCTGAATGGGCTGCCTCTGATTGGTCACAGCCCTCACCAATCAGAGGCAGCTCTCACTCACCCATTCATGAATTCATGAATGGGTGAGTGGGTGCTGCCTCTGATTGGCTGAGTGCAGGGACCAATCAGAGGCAGCTCTCAGCTGTCATTATATTTTTAAGCCATTCCCGGAAATTCATCCCACGCTCGCCGGCAGCCCATTGCTTTCAATGGAGCCGGCTGTATTGCCGGCTCCATTGAATTCAATGGGCAAACATCGTTCTTCTCTGCCACAGCTGTTACAGCTGTGGAAAAGGAGAACGATCTTTAAGTATATGTTCTCAATGGGGTCGACGCTGCTGCCGCTGGCCCCATTGAGCGCATATATAGAACACAATGATATGCAGAACGCAGATAGGCGCGTTCTGCAAATCGTTGTGTCCTATAATTTATCGCACATCTGCATAAAAAGTGGATATGTGACCGATCCCATTGCGAAGCATTGGGTCTATATCTACGTGGATAGCATGCGCAAATCACGGGAAAAATGCCCGTGTGACCGAGGCCTAAGGGTGCGTTCACACAAGCATGTTTTTGTGCGTACATACGCTTCTATTTGCAGCAATACACTCCCTATGGTGTGTTCACATGTCCATACTTTGCAGGTGCGTGCCTGCAAAGATAGGACATGTGTGCACCATAAGGAATGCACGCATTGTTTTCAATAGAGCCGTGGCTGCTGCCGGCGGCTCCATTGAAAACAATGGTCTGCCGGCTCCCTGCATTCTTTTTTCAGGGAAGGGCTTTACATATAAGCTCTTCCCTGAAAAAGAAAAATGTTAGTGCAAAAAAAAAAAATGCAGGCATTCTCTTCCATGGAGCCGCTGCTGCTGCTGGCGGCTCCATTGAAGTCAATGGTCTGCTAGCACACATGAATTGTTTTTCAGGGAAAAGCCTTACATATAAGCTCTTCCCTGTAAAAGAAAAATTTTAGTGTTAAAAAAAAAAAAATTACTTGTCCCCCGCTGCTGTGTCCCCCGCTGCTGTGTCCCACGCTGCTGTGTCCCCCGCTGCTGTGTCATCCCCACTAGTTAAAAGAATTCCCTGCTGCTACATCTATTTATCACCGTGACAGCCAATATTCCCTAAGCTTAAAGGGGTTGTCTCGCGAAAGCAAGTGGGGTTAAGTACTTCTGTATGGCCATATTAATGCACTTTGTAATATACATCGTGCATTAATTATGAGCCATACAGAAGTTATTAACTTACCTGCTCCGTTGCTGGCGTCCCCGTCTCCATGGCTCCGTCTAATTTTGGTGTCTTCTTGCTTTTTTAGACGCGCTTGCGCAGATGGGTCTTCTCCCTTCGGCTCGGCTCGGCACCATCGGCGGTTTGGCTCCGCCCCCTTGTACGCGTCATCGCGTAGCTCCGCCCCCGTCACATGTGCCGATTCCAGCCAATCAGGAGGCTGGAATCGACACGTGACGGGGGCGTAGCTACGCGATGACGCGTACAAGGGGGCGGAGCCAAACCGCCGATGGTGCCGAGCCGAGCCGAAGGGAGAAGACCCATCTGCGCAAGCGCGTCTAAAAAAGCAAGAAGACACCGAAATTAGACGGAGCCATGGAGATGGGGACGCCAGCAACGGAGCAGGTAAGTGAATAACTTCTGTATGGCTCATAATTAATGCACGATGTATATTACAAAGTGCATTAATATGGCCATACAGAAGTACTTAACCCCACTTGCTTTCGCGAGACAACCCCTTTAATATATTAGAACTGTCTCACCGAAGGGAACCAATGATTACTAAAATATAACTTTTATTCAAATAAAATTAAAAAACGTGCGTGATCAAACTCGTGAATTGTGTGCCTCTTTTTTATTTTCTAGAGTAACACTGATATATTGATATTTCTTTGTTATGTTTATGTCCTGATGTTTTACGCTCACTGTGAATTTGGAAATAGAAGATACCCCACACTCAACTTAGTTGCGTTGGAACAAGAACAATTCCTTTATTACTTTTTTCTTCTATTTCGTAAATAAAGGCTCTGTTCACCATCTTGGGTTTATCTAGTGAACAGCAGATTATCAGTCACCGATTATTCTATATGTTCACTCCACCAGTGATTTGGTCAAAGACTGTAACGTAATATAGACCAGACACCTGTGTCCTTTAACACACTGATATCAACTTTATCACAGTCAGCTTCTGATATCTAATAGGACATATCCCAAGCCATCTATATCAGTGTTCAGCGCTGTGATTACAACTAATGGCGCTGTATTAAACCACTGCATCGTATGTCATTGCATTCATTCATTACTCAGCCATACTGTTTCTTTGTGAATAGCTGGTGTAGGGTTATGATAGACCCACACACACTTTATTATGTGGAGGCTATCAGCCCTTTATTTACATATTCATGTTCAACATCTCAAATTGAGGGGACTGAGTATTGGTCTGATGGACTTAGATTTTTTACCCATCAGGACTCTCTCTAACCCCTTTTTTTATAGTCATATTCAACATCCAAAATTTAGGGGATTGAGTATTGGTCTGATGGAACCTGATTCTATCATCCATCAGGACTCTCAATAACCCCTTGTTTATCCCTATAAAACACCATCAAAGTTCTGGGAATTAAGTATTAGTCTGATGGATTCAGAGTTTATAACCCATCAAGACTCTCAATAACCCTCTATAATTCATGTAGAACACCATCAACGCGTTTCTACAGCTATTATTGATATAGCTGCGTCATCAGGATGGTATAAAGTGCTATAGATGTGAACAGCCTAACCGGCTGTGAATGAATGAGCATACCACAGCTGTCACATATGCCTTATGAAGCCCTTCCCTGAAAAGCCATAGACAGCTGCCGGGGCTCAGCGGCGACTTCTGCCGCTGTCCCCGGCTCTGTAGTGCTGCTGAGCCGGGATTTAAAATCCCCGCCTGCTGGTAGCTCTGATTGTGATTGGCTGAAGCACTTCAGCCAACCACAATCAGAGCTACCAGCAGGCGGGGATTTTAAATCCCCGGCTGCTGATAGCTCAGAACTACAGCGCCAGAATTCGCGGCTGAGCCCCGGCAGCTGAAGGGAGGTGAGTAGAGATGAGCAAACGTACTCGGTAAGGGCAATTTCGCAATCTAGCACCGCGATTTTCGAGTACTTCACTACTCGGGTGAAAAGTACTCGGGTGCGCTGTGGGTGAGCGTGGGGTTGCAGAGGGGAGTGGGGGGAGATGGAGAGAGAGAGGGCTCCCCCCTGTTCCCCGCTGCTACCCCCCGCTCCACCGCGCCCCCCCTCCTGCCCACCCGCGCACCCGAGTACTTTTCACCCGAGTAGTGAAGTACTTGAAAATCGCGGTGCTCGATTGTGAAATCGCCCTTACCGAGTACGTTCGCTCATCTCTAGAGGTGAGTTTTTGGTTTTTTTTTAATACTTTTTTAAACTCCTTTTCAGGGAAGGGCTTATGAAGCCCTTCCCTGAAAAGCCATTGACGGGATGCCGGCAGCAGGATTCTCTACCACTGCTGTCTTGTGTGACTGCTGCGGTTGAGAATTAAAGAATTCCCTTTGCTGCATCTGTCACAGATGTGGCATATGTAGCAGCAGGGAATTCTTTTAACTAGCGGGGGTGAAGGAAACATCTGCCGCATGCGGCAGATGTGTTCTTCATGCCTGCAGAGGTCACGGCACTAAAATGTTTATTTTTCAGGGAAATGCTTATATGTAAAGGGGGCTGACAGAGCATTGTTTTCAATAGAGCCGCCGGCAGCAGCCGCGGCTCCATTGACAACAAGCACGCAGCTGTGTTCACGCAAGTTTTTGCTCGTACCTAGGTGCGGACTTATGTACGCACCTAAGTACGCACAGAAACACGCTCGTGGGAACGTACCCTAATGCAGGAAGAAGTGCAGAGCTGGCCTAAAAATATTAAAATCAAGAAATCACTGGGCCCAGATGGAATACACCCAAGGGTTCTAAGGGAACCAAGTGATGAGATAGATGGACTGCTATTTCTTATGTTTAGGGACTCTATTGAGACTGGGGTTGTACCACTGGGTTGGCGTATTGCCACTGAGGTTCCAATATACAAAAAGGGGTCAAAAGAGAGCCTGATAACTACAGGCCAGTAAGTCTCACTTCAATAATTGGAAAAATATTCAAGGGGTTTCTGAGAGACGCCATCCTGGAATACCTCAAGGAAAACAACGGTATAACTCCTCATCAGCATGAGTTCATGAGGGGTTGATCATGTCACACCAATTTGATCAGTTTCTACAATGAAGTAAGCTATAGGCTGGACCTGGGAGAGTCTATTAATCTTGTATATCTGGATTTCTCCAAAGCATTTGACACAGTGCCGCATAATAGGTTGATATATAAAATGAGACAGCTCTGTCTAGGCGAAAATCTGTGAAGCTGGATAAAGAACTGGCTCGGATATAGAAAGCAGAGGGTGGTAATAAACGGTTCGTACTCTGATTGGGCCACCATTGCTAGTGGGGTGCCACAATCTTCAGTACTGGGCCCCATTCTGTTCTATATATTTATCAATGACATGATAGAAGGAATGCACAGCAAAATATCAATATTTGCAGATGATACAAAATTATTCAAGATGATTAATACAACGGAGGACAATCTACGGCTCCAAATGGACCTAGATAAGCTGGGGGCTTGGGTAGAAAAATGGCAAATGAAGTTCAATGTTGATAAATGTAAGGTTATGCACATGGGCAAGAGAATCGGATGTCACCAATATACACTAAATGGGGTACTGCTAGGGAAAAGTGATATGGAAAAAGACCTGGGGGTACTAGTGGACTGTAGATTTAACTGGAGTAATAAATGCCAGTGAGCTGCTGCAAAAGCAAATAAAGTCTTGGGGTGCATTAAAAGAGGTATAGTGGCGAGGGCCGAGAACATTATTCTTCCACTATATAACGCATTTGTCAGGCCCCACATGGAATACTGTGTACAGTTCTGGACACCGGTGCTCATGAAATATGTTGCAGTGCTTGAGGGGGTTCAAAGAAGGGCAACTAAATTAATAAGCAGAATGAGAGGGCTGGAAATACCCAAAGAGGCTACCAGAATTGGAATTATTCACCCTGGAAAAACGATGATTAAGGGGAGGCCAAATAACTATGTATAAATACATTAGGGGACAATACAAGCATCTCTCCCCTAAGCTGTTTATACCCTGGACTACAAACAGTAACAAGAGGGCATCCTCTACCTCTAGAGGAAAGAAGGTTTCATCACCAACACAGAAGGGGTTCTTTACTATAAGACCAGTGAGACTGTGGAACTCTCTGACTGAGGACGTGGTGATGGCAAAATCCATAGAGGAATTTAAGAGGGGACTAGACATCTCTTTAGAGAGCTATGATATTACAGGATATAGACGTTAAATAACCAGCGGAGTTATTCATCCGGGTCTTGCAGCCAGGTAGGAACTTTCAAACGTTGATCCATGGAGAATTCTGACTGCCATCATGGAGTTGGAAAGGAATTTTTTCCCCTGAATGGGCTAACTTGGCTTCTGCCTCATTGGGTTTTTTATTTTTTACCTTCCTCTGGATCAGCAAAGGGAGGGGGGATGGAAACAGGCTGAACTAGATGGACATTGTCTTCTTTCAGCCTAACATACTATGTTACTAGGTAGTAAGAGAATTATACTGATGACATTATGTCATGTTTACATCACATACAAAAAGAAAAAAGTGATAAACCTTTTCCTAAAGCCTCTTTCAGACGAGTGTATTTTTGCTGCATATTTGGTCCGTGTTAGGGGAACATAATACGGAGCTGATATAAATCTATGTATATCAGGACAAATGTGGATGAAAAATTAATGACATATGGATGTAATTTCTTTTAATCCATGTCCGTCTGAAACCAGCCTAAAGGGGGAAATTCTGCCTATAACATACCTTTTAACTATATAGATAAAATGACAGATAATCAGCTCTACAATGGGGTTTCATGATGTCTTACCTGATGCTGGATGATCACAGAGCACCGCACAGAAGATGCTGAATGCACCAAGTAAGGACAGTGGTAGCAGAGCTGAGGTCTGCATGGTGGTATTATTTCCCCCTATTCCTAGATATTCCCTGTGAAGAGTGTGTAGACTGTCCAAGCAGAGCAGTGAATGTAAGAGTACTGATGGTATCGGACTGCTTCTTACAGGCTGGGTGTAGCCTTCCTAAAAGAGGAGGTGGTAGGGATGCAATCTGAATATTGCCATATTAGTTTGACTACATTCTCTACCTTTTACCATCACTCAAGCTTTCTTGTAATTACCATGTTACAGAGTACAAATGAAAATAAATGGGACAAGAGGTATTTCAGGCACCGAATGCTGTTGTGAGGACCCGGAAGGTCCACTCAGGACGCAAAGCCCATGCAGAGGAGCTGGGAGGGTAACGCTATCACAGGTCATGGCGGCACTCACCAGTCATCTTCCCGGAGTGCTACACGTGACCTCAGTCCGAGTACCACTAGGCCTCTTCCAGACACCCCTAGGAAAGGGATGGCTAATAAACATTTTGTTTAATTGTGGGTTGTCACATGATGCCACTGTTCCCTTTTCACCCGAATAAAGCTTCTATGGTTTTGTGATTTTCTCCGACATAAAGGCCTCCAACAGGACATTTACTGCACATGATCAGGTACACAACATTGGACGTGGAACATGTGAATGTCCCCAGGATCTTATAGCCCTGCTGTGTGTTGGGGATTTGTATCCTGTCCGCGGTCAGTACATGTGAGCAGGTCTTGCACCTCCTTACATTGTATCAGAGGGCAATGCACTCCTGATTATAAAGTTCCTCAAATTTGGAGGTTGCCTGTAACACAGGGGAGGGTCCGGGAATATGATTTTAATGGCTATTTTTGTTAGCCATTAAAAGGTATCATATCTACAAGATTACGTGGTTTCTCTTGCTGGGAACAATCACATTTTGCTCTACTGGCTAACACCGTACCAAACCTTTGTTTTCATTACACATAACAAATGACTAGACAATTTCTGCACAGTGCATCTACAAAAGACATTACATGCATGAAATTTATGAAGGGGCCAAGAATATATGTTCTGAGCCACTACACTGCAAATAATAGGAAATGTCTTCTTTCCCACAATCAGATATGAAAGAGTACTTATATATGCTCCTCGGGTGCATGGAAGTAGCCTCTCCTAGCTTCCACAGAGTAAACTGACAGACCATGGAATACCACTGTTCACACACTCCACAGTGCATTTTCTTAGTATCTAAAGATAATGAGCTAACATAGTGCAGTACAGCTAACAGAAATCAGGGTTCATAAAACCTTTATTATACTCACAAAAGTGATCAACAATCAGACATGTGAAATGAAAAACATTGCCGTTTCACATATTAAGCAATGTTAGAAGAGCCACCCAACTCAAGTTTCTCTTGTCAGCTTCATCTGACAGGCTTGATAAAACAGAACTCTGCAGTGACATGGAGGAATATATTTCAGGAGACTAAGACTGAAAGAGTTCTTCCATGACAAAGAGGACACAGGACTTTCAAGCACTCAAAACACATGAGAAACTAGGGGCCAAGAAGATATCTGATTGGACACCCCTTCCTGGCCACTACCCCACTTTGGTTAAACATATAGACTCCTTTAGACATAAGGGGCAATTTACTGTACTGGACAAGCAGAAAAAGGAAGCATTTAATATCATTATGCAGGAAAGAAAGGCCATCTATGCACTCAAAAACAACAAGAAGATCACCATTAAGCCTGTGGATAAGGGTGGTGCTATAGTCCTTATGAATACATCAGACTACACAAAAGAAGCAGACAGACAGCTGACGAACACCAGATACTACACCAAACTGGATCAAGACCAGACTCAAAAATATGTGAGGGAATTGAGAAGGGTCATCAGAAGCCTGTCTGTGGGCTCCACAAAACTTTTGGACTTGATACTGGAGAATCCCAGGGCTGGAGTATTGTATATGCTTCCAAAACTACACAATGCTGGCAACCTAAAGAGGCCAATTATCTCAGGTGTGGGATCCCTCACTAAAAAAAATCTCAGGATGAGTAGAAGGTGTACTCAAACCATTGGTGAGGAATACAACCAGCTACCTCCAAGATACCACGGACCTAATGAACAAACTATCAACCGTAGGTCCCCTCACTGATGGCGCCATCCTGGCCACCATGGATGTGGAGTCCTTGTATTCTAACATCCCACACAAAGATGGACTGACTGCCTGCCAGGCACACCTTGAGGCCAATGGGGTTGCCTCTGAATCGGTCTTACAACTCACAAGATTCATCTTCACACACAAGTATTTCTCCTTTGAAAAAGAGATATTCCTGCAACTCACTGAAACCGCGATGACAGTAAAATGGCACTGCAATATGCAAACCTTTTCATGGCAAAACTGGAGAGTGATTTTTTTTGGCCTCCTGCCCCAGCAAACCATTGGCTTACTTTCACTACATTGATGACATCATAATCAACTGGACCAACACTGAGCAAGAACTAATAAAAATCCATGAGAGAGTCAAGGATTTGACCCACCAAAAACTTGACATTAAGCTACTCTTATACAGAAATCAACTTTTTGGACACCGCCATAAAAATTTCAAACAACTCAATACAGACCTCCCTATACCAAAAACCAATTGATCGATCCACATACCTCATATGAGACAGTTCCCATCCTAAGCACATCATAAAGTCCATCAGATATTACCGGATCTGCTCCAACCCAACAGACAGAGAAGAACATTTATACAATCTTAAATAGATATTTTTAAATCAGGGCTACCATCCCACCTCAGCTGATGGCCAAAGCACCAGAGCCACCAGGATACCCAGGAATCAACTACTCCAATACACGGAGAAAAGAAAAACGGACGTGTGCCTCTAGTAATGACCTACAATTCACAGCTAGAGGTACTAAGAAAAACTGCAAAGAAACTCTATCATACCCTCCACAAGGATGACCGTCTGAAAGCCATATTCCCAGACCCTCCCTTCCTATCTTACAAGCAATCTCCAAATTTGAGGAATTTTATAATCTGGAATGCATTGCCCTCTGACACATAGAAAGGAACTTATCCCTGTAATGTAAGGAGCTGCAAGACCTGCTCACATGTACTGACAATGGACAGGATACAAATCAAACTTGACATTAAGCTACTCTTATACAGAAATCAACTTTTTGGACACCGCCATAAAAATTTCAAACAACTCAATACAGACCTCCCTATACCAAAAACCAATTGATCGATCCACATACCTCATATGAGACAGTTCCCATCCTAAGCACATCATAAAGTCCATCAGATATTACCGGATCTGCTCCAACCCAACAGACAGAGAAGAACATTTATACAATCTTAAATAGATATTTTTAAATCAGGGCTACCATCCCACCTCAGCTGATGGCCAAAGCACCAGAGCCACCAGGATACCCAGGAATCAACTACTCCAATACACGGAGAAAAGAAAAACGGACGTGTGCCTCTAGTAATGACCTACAATTCACAGCTAGAGGTACTAAGAAAAACTGCAAAGAAACTCTATCATACCCTCCACAAGGATGACCGTCTGAAAGCCATATTCCCAGACCCTCCCTTCCTATCTTACAAGCAATCTCCAAATTTGAGGAATTTTATAATCTGGAATGCATTGCCCTCTGACACATAGAAAGGAACTTATCCCTGTAATGTAAGGAGCTGCAAGACCTGCTCACATGTACTGACAATGGACAGGATACAAATCAACACAGCAGGACTATAAGATCCCGGGGACATTCACATGTTCCACATCCAATGTTGTGCACCTGATCCTGTGCAGTGAATGTCCTGTTGAGCTTTATATTGGGGAAACAGGAAAAAAACTGTGACCCCCTAATACCAATTTAGAGATCATAAAACTGTCACATTCCTTACCAGTGAACTAATTAAGTATTTATTTCTCTGCTCATCTTGTGTGGTATTGTTTTAAGTCCAAATTAGTCTGGCCATGTCTGTGCCTTTTCATATGTATACATTTGTACAGATCTGTTTCATTATGCCTGAGGAAGAATCCTGGAGGTTCAAAAGCTCGCAATAACATCATGTATTTTTGTTAGCCATTCAAAAGCTATCATATCTACAAGATTTCTTGGTTTCTCTTACTGAGAACAATCAAATTTTTCTTCATCTGGGGCACATTCACTTTTAACCTCCACTTACATATATGTAAATAATATTAGTAGAATTAGTTTAGTCTTTGATTTTCACCTTTTGAATTACATAAATACATGCTTGTAACCTGATTGTGATTACATAACATATAAACATAGTTTTGTACTGGCCCATCAGAGTATCTTCCGAGTTCCCCAGGCTCTGACTCTAATGGGCTCCAAAGTTGTGTTAGAAATGACCCCTATTTTGAGCTACTATGGAGCTATTAGGGCTTATTTCTTACAGGTTGAGATCTTATTAATGACCTAACCTGTGTGTGCAATGATAACAGGTTCACAATGCAGTTAAAAGTGGATGTGCACATGTTCTCTATCCTTTAGTATCATTTATTCTGCTGTCCTGAAGGAATCCCAGTCCTACACTACATGTAGTTACCAAAAGTAATCTTCTCATGAGTTGAATAGGTGTTGATGATAATATATATATATATATATATATATATATATTTAAAAAAAAAAAAAATAAGCTGCTGTGTGTACATAAAGAAGAACAGTTTATTTGGCCATTATATGACTTATGTCTTGCTTTCTTCACCAGTTTCCCCTCCTGCAGGGTCCATCTCTAATTCTCAGTTTTCCCTGAGCAGATGGTAGAGACTAGCTGCTATGATATCTCCATACCCTGCATTCATAGAAGAGCAGGATTTCATTTCCTGTAACACTGGTCAACACTGCAATTGTTACTGACTTAAAAAGGTGCTAATCCGTAGTATCTTGGTGTGCTAAACACGAATATGACCATGAAATTTTTTATTGGCTCTCTCATTTTGAAGAAAATTTATATAGTTCATCTGTGTTTAACCCCTTAGTGACCAAGCCTGTTTGCGCCTTAATGACCAGGCTAAATTTTGCAAATCTGACATGTGTCATTTTAACATGAAAAAACACCATAAAGGTTTTGCATATTCAAGCGATTCTGACATTGTTTTTTCGCCACATGTTGTACTTCATTTAGGCAGAAAAAATAGACCGATAGAATTTGTGTTTATTTATTAAAAGCGCCAAAATTGGGAAAATTTTGAAAAAAATCGTCATTTTTTTCACATTTCCAACTACAATATCTTAAATATGTACAAACATAATATAGAAATTTTTGCTAAAATTTATATTTCCACCCATTTACTTTATTTTGGGCGCACATTGGAAAAACTTTCGTTTTTTTTTTAACCATTTAGGAGACGTACAAATTTAACATTACTTTTTAGCATTTTGAGGAACACTTTGTTTTCCTATACCAAGCCAAGATTGGAAAGGCTCATGAGTGTCAGAATAATAGATACCCCCACAAATGACCCCATTTTAAAAACTACACCCCTTAGTGTATTCACTGAGGGGTGTCATGAGTATTTTGACCCCACAGTTTTTTTTTCAGGAATTAATTCAATTTAGAGGAGAAAAAGTAAAATTTCATATTTTTGCAAATCTGTCATTTTAAAGACATATTTTTTTCCTATAGTTTACATGAAAATGAGGATTTACACCGCAAAATGGATACCCCTATTTCTCCCATGTTCAGAAATATACCCATTGTGGCCCTAATGTTATATCTGGGTCCACAAAGGGGCCCAAAATGAAAGGAGTAGTCAGTGTCTTTCAAAACAGAAATTTTGCTTGAAGTCCTTTTAGGCCCCATAGCACACATGTAGAGTTCTTGAGCGCCCAAAACCATAGAAAACCCCCACAAATGACCCCATTTTGAAAACTAGACCCCTTAAGGAATTTATCTAGGGGTGTACTGCATATTTTGACCCCATAGTTTTTGAATGAATTCAAGCCAAGCAAAAGGAAAAAATAGTGATTTTCGTTTTTTCGGCAATTCTGTCATTTTAAAAACAGCTTTTTTTGTACAGCACACATATGAATGAAGACTTGCACCCAAAAATGGATACCCCTGTTTGTCCCGTGTTCAGAGACATACCCATTGTGGCCCTAATCTTATGTCTGGATGCACAACGGAGCCCAAAATGAAAGGAGTAGTCAGTGGCTTTTAGAACATAAATTCTGCTTGAAGTCCTTATAGGCCCCATTGCCCACTTGTAGAGTTCTTGAGCGCCCCAAACCATAGAGAACCCCCACAAATGACCCCATTTTGAAAACTAGACTCCTTAACGAATTTATCTAGGGGTGTACTGCATATTTTGACCCCACAGTTTTTGAATAAATTCAAGCAAAGCAAAAGGAAAAAATTAGGATTTTTGTTTTTTTGGCAATTCTGTCATTTTAAAAACAACTTTTTCTGTACAGCGTACACAAGAATGAAGACTTACACCCCAAAATGGATACCCCTGTTTGTACTGTTTTCAGAAACATACCCACTGTGGCCCTAATATAATGTCCGCATGCACAACGGGGCCCAAAATGAAAGGAGTAATCGGTGGCTTTCAGAACATAGATTTTGCTTGAAGTCCTTTTAGGCGCCATTGCCCACTTGTAGAGTTCTTGAGCGCCCAAAACCATAGAAAACCCCCACAAATGACCCCATTTTGAAAACTAGACCCCTTAAGGAATTTATCTAGGGGTGTACTGCATATTTTGACCCCATAGTTTTTGAATGAATTCAAGCCAAGCAAAAGGAAAAAATAGTGATTTTCGTTTTTTCGGCAATTCTGTCATTTTAAAAACACCTTTTTTTGTACAGCACACATAAGAATGAAGACTTGCACCCAAAAATGGATACCCCTGTTTGTCCCGTGTTCAGAGACATACCCATTGTGGCCCTAATCTTATGTCTGGATGCACAACGGAGCCCAAAATGAAAGGAGTAGTCAGTGGCTTTTAGAACATAAATTCTGCTTGAAGTCCTTATAGGCCCCATTGCCCACTTGTAGAGTTCTTGAGCGCTCAAAACCATAGAGAACCCCCACAAATGACCCCATTTTGAAAACTAGACTCCTTAACGAATTTATCTAGGGGTGTACTGCGTATTTTGACCCCACAGTTTTTGAATAAATTCAAGCAAAGCAAAAGGAAAAAATTAGGATTTTTGTCTTTTTGGCAATTCTGTCATTTTAAAAACAACTTTTTCTGTACAGCGTACACATGAATGAAGACTTACACCCCAAAATGGATACCCCTGTTTGTACTGTTTTCAGAAACATACCCACTGTGGCCCTAATATAATGTTCGCATGCACAACGGGGCCCAAAATGAAAGGAGTAATCGGTGGCTTTCAGAACATAGATTTTGCTTGAAGTCCTTTTAGGCGCCATTGCCCACTTGTAGAGTTCTTGAGCGGCCAAAACCATAGAGAACCCCCACAAATGACCCCATTTTGAAAACTAGACCCCGTAACGAATTTATCTAGGGGTGTACTGTGTATTTTAACCCTACAATTTTTGACTAGATCTAAGCAAAGCAGTAGGAAAAAATTACGATTTTCATTTTTTGGGCTATTGCATCAATTTAAAAACAGGTTTGTTTGTACAGCACACATATAAATGAAGACTTTCACCCCAAAATGGATACCCCTGTTTGTCCCGTGTTCAGAAACATACCCATTGTGGCCCTAATAGACTTACAGGACCCATGGCTAGGCCTAAAATGAAAGGAATACCCGTTGGATTTCAGGGTACAACTGAATAAATTTCAGGCCCCATTGCCCACTTATAGAGCCATTGAGCAGCCAAAACTATAAAGAACCCCTACAAATGACCCCATTTTGAAAACTATACCCCTTAGCGAATTCATCTAGGGATGTACTATGTATTTTGACCCCACAGTATTTGAATGAATCTAAGCAAAGCAGAAGGAAAAAGTTACGATTTTCAATTTTTTGGGCAATTTTTTAAATTTAAAAACAGTTTTTTTGTACAGTGTACATAGGAATGAAGACGTTCACCCCAAAAAGGATACCCCCGCTTGTCCCGTGTTCAGAAACATACCCATTGTGGCCCTCATCTACTTACAGGACGCATGGCAAGGCCTATAAAGGAGGGAACACCAGTTGGATTTCAGGGCACCACTGAATAAATTCCAGGCCCCATTGCTTATTTGTACGGAATAAAAATTGACTCCCTAAAAATCCCCCCCCCTCCGCGCCCTTTTCGGTGTTCGCAAATCTTAGATAAAAGTAATAATGTGAACTGTGTAGTATTTCCGAAGACAGGGGTAATTACGGAGGCTGGTTGAAATGGGCCCATGGGGCAATAAAACCGTGTATTCCCCCTCCTCTCATGCTTTTTGGGGGTCATTTCTTGACCTCAGTGGTGGGTATGGGGTGTAAAAAGTGGCGTTCTGTGAGTCTCCGTAAGCTTGCGGCGGTCTCACACAGAAGGCGCTCAACAAGCTGCTCCTGGAACTGCATGAAGGCAAGCGTTCCCGGGGCTTCTTGTAAATTACGTATTACAGGTAGCGATCTGAATAACGCCGTGCTCACGCAGCCGTAGGCGGAATCCGCTTGCGGAGGCCCACAGCGGATCCCAGCTGTTAGCCCGGCTGTGACCCTGCATACGGCCGTGTAATGTACTGCGCATAACTGCGTACTCACACAGGCGGTCATGCGCAGTGCACCTTTTTTGTTGTTTGCATTTCCCGAACCCTCGCTTAGCGATGACGCGGGTACCCGCAGCCCGTATACAACGTAGTTGCGTATGGGCAGCGGGTATATCTGCGACCATGGAGTACAATGGGCTCTATGTTGCGGATATCCGTGGTAAAATAGAACCTGCTGCGTTCTCTTTTCTGCGAGTGGATTACATAATTCCAACCCGCTAATGTGAGCGGAATTGTGTAATCCAATGCGATTGATCTGCGTATTACCACGGATCAGACGCATGCGTAATCCGTAATTCCTATCCGGTCATGTGAGACCGACCTATGTTAGAGCGCTACTTTTTTATTACGTGACCGGCGACCGCTCAACGAGGCCACCCGTCACTGCTCCAGGCTCTCGGTGACCATTGGTTGCTGAGAGCAAGGAGATTTTAAGTTTCCTGGGCTCCCCGACTCCTGCGCATGTGTCCAGCATTTTGCCGGCAATCGCATGTGCAGAATTCGGGAGGGTTCACGGAGGAGGATCACATTGGGGTTCAAATACGCAGGCCTCAGTGAGGAGAGATGAAACTTCAAAATTTTTTTTTTTACTTTTACGTAATCGCCATTATTGGATAATGGCGAACACGTGACCAGGAACCGCTCACCGCGGCCCCCCCGTGAAATCTCCATGCTCTTGGCTACGTTTTGTAGCCAGGAGCAGGGAGAATTTAAATTATCCTGGCAATCCACAGCTTTTGCACATGCGTCCGCCATTTTGGTGACGGGCGCGTGCGCAGAAGCTGGGGTGAGGTCTGCGGATAAATCCAGGGGCCTTATGTACGTACTTTCATCCTCCCTATGATCCGTGAGGGGAGATGAAATGTACGCTTTTTTAACTTTTTTTTAACTTTTTTTTTACTTTACATGATCACTGTCATCCATTGGATAACAGTGATTATGTCCCCGGTATAATCTCTCTGCTTCTGGCTACACATGGCAGCCAGGAGCAGAGGGATTTTGAATTTCCCGGGGCTCGAGCCCCTCTGTGCACGCGCCCGATGTCAATCATCGGGCGCGCATGCGCAGAGGGGACTTCGGGTCCCGGAACACCGGGGACATCGGCGGACCTGAGGTGAGTATTTTCACCTCCCCTCATGGATCCGATCCTTTACTTTTTTAAAACTTTTTTGCACTTTTCCGCGATCGCCGTTATCCATTGGATAACGGCGATCGCGGTATCGGGGACCGCTCACCACGGTCCCCGCTGACATCTCCTGCCTCCCGGCTACCTACAGGAGCCGGGAGCCAGGAGATTTTAAATCTCCTGCGCCGCCGGGCCTTCTGCGCATGCGGCTGACGTAATGCCGCCTGGCGCGCATGCGCAAAAGACTGGCTTCGGGGCACGGAGCGGCAGGAGAGCGGGGAGCAGTGCGGCAGACCTCTGTGAGTAATTTCAGCTGCCCCGATGGATCTGATCCATCAGGGCAGCTGAATCTTTAACTTTTTTTGTACTTTTATTTACTTTTTGTCGGGGGGGGGGGGGGGTCCATACAGCCCCGGATGACAGCTCCATGCTGTCGGCTACCTGTGGGCACCAACAGCATGGAGCTGTCACGTCCACAGCCCGAGGGGCTTTATTCTCTGTAGGACACATGTTTTTACGTCCTCAGAGAATAAAGCCCACTTCGGGAGGACGTAAAAACACTATGGGCTGGTCGTTAAGGGGTTAATCATGTAAATTTATCCAGTAGGACTGCAACAACATCCTTAGAGTTTGAGCCAGACAGCAGCCGTGTGCCTACAGGACCTATGATGATGTCACCATCATGTGATCGGTCACTGCCTCTGAGCTTATTACCTCACACCTAACCCAAACATAACCAGTACACCATGTTAACTCTTACATTACCAGTGTATGTATCAACACCTAATCACTATTGTACTATATAAAGTCCAGTTGCAAAGGTTGAGCATTTAAAATATTTCACACTTCATGGTATACAGTTTAAGCTACTGTTACATGAAACTTATTATTTTATTCATTTAGTTACAATACAGAACACTAATGCATCAAAAGTGCATTAATAGTGTGGACAATTGCTATATTTTTGGGGAAGTGACATTTGCGAACCAAAAGAAAGGAGGCATATCATCTTTACTTTGGATGCAAGATTGGTGACCAAGACAATCCTTGGGCCCCACATATATGTGCTACATGTACAACACAGCTTTCACAGTGGTTGAATGGCAAAATACCATTAATGCCATTTGCAGTCCCCATGGTGTGCAGAGAGCCAAGCAACCACACAAATGACTGTTATTTCTGCTTGGTTCCTCCTGTTTCCAGCAGGATAACAAAGCAAAAAAGGTCGAGAATACTCTACCACAACATTCCGCCTGCATTCAGACCAGTTCCATGGGATATACAAAATACATGTGTTTCTTATGTGAGTGGGATAGCTAAGCAAGGGAATTGCACTACTTACCGAAGGAATGAACTTGCAGTCAAAATGTATCAGTTAGGCCGCCTGCAGATGTCCGGGACATCCCGCTGCGAGAATTCTTGCAGCAGGACCCGACCCGCACCCCCTACAGGGACAAGTGCGGGTCTCACCTGCTCCGGCGGCTCTGGCTCTGTGATGTGCCGGCTGCTGGCCAGCCGGCGCATGTGCAGAGCGGAGCCGGGAGCCCGGGAGTGACATTTCTGTGCAGAACTCTGCGAGACCCACACAGAAATAGCACATGCTGCAATTTGTTTTCCGAGTGTATTTTCACGCGGACAAATCACGGCCGTCTGCATAGGATTGCATTTTTCAATGCAATCCTATGCAGGCGGGCACGGGCGGAAATTCTGCAGGAAATCCCACCGCAGAATTTCTGCCCGTGTGCAGGGGGCCTTAGAGAGAAGACTATCCAGCACCCAGCTCTGGTTGAGACTCATAAAATTCTGCTACCACCTCTTCACATCAAACTAGGTTTGATGAAGAAGTTCATGAAAGCCATGGACCAGACTTCACCTGCTTTCCGATACCTTTATGAAAAATTCTCTTGACTCAGCGAGGCAAAGATTAAAGAAGGAGTTTTTGTGGGTCCACAGATTCGAAAGCTCTTCAACGATGACCAGTTGAACAACTTGCTGCAGGGTGATGCGAAACAAGCATGGAATGCTTTTTACCTAGTGTCTACAAACTTTCTCAGGAATGTTTGGCAGAAAACTACAAGGAACTAGTACAAGACGTACTGATGCAGTATCAGAAACTTGGCTGCAATATGTCTCTAAAGATCCACTTCCTTCATTCCCATCTGGATTTCTTTCTAGACAACTGTGGTATGGTTTGTGATGAACATGGTGAACGTTTTCATCAGGATATCGCAACAATGGAACACAGATACCAGGGAAAATGGTCCACTGCCATGCTGGCTAACTACTTCTGGACACTCCACGGAGATGCTACCGAACAGTTGTACAAGAGATGGGCAAAGCATCTAAGACATAGGCCGGCTTCACGCCGGCGGGCAACGCAACGGATTTCCGCTGCAAATTACGCAGCGGAAATCCATTCGTGGGAAGGAGGCCATAGTCTATGACTTGGTTTTACAGGTATTAACCATAGCCCTATTAGTATTAGCATGCATTTCATGATGTAAACAATCATTGCAGATTACCAAAAAATAGAGCCAATTTTACATTTTGACTGTCATAATTAAAGGGGATAAATTACTGCTGGCCTATCCTTAGTATAGGCCACCAATATTAGATCAGTGGGGGTCTGCTGATTGTGGACTCCCACCAATCAGCTGTTCAGCAGGCGCATGCACTGAGCTTATTTCTGCAGGAAGCACACAGCTCCGTACACACTGTAGTGGGCTGATTTGGTGTTGCATGCAAAATTCTCATTTACTTCAATGTATCAAAACATGGACAGGAAAGTGCCAAACAGATCTTAGATAAGTAGCAAAAAAACTTTTTAAGCTTACCTAGCGCTAAGCAGGGCCCTCAACTTGGAGGAGGGGGTTAACCCACTTAACACCTGTAGTCCACATGAGCTCATAATAATATGAAGTCGTCCCTGGTCCTCTATGGGGTACCGGTTCAGGTGGCAGCAGGGAGAGCCCAAACACTAATATAGTGGAGGGATAATGTAAAAAACAGAGTAAAAAACTGCCCAAGCAGTAAAAGAATCCAGCGCTCACAGACTTCTATGTAGGGTATTTAATATCCCACCATGGGGAACAAAACAACAATACAATACAATAATGGTGTATAGGCAAAAGTGAACTGACACCCACTTGCCCAGCTCTCAGTACACTGGGTGCAACGCGTTTCTGCGCACAATGCTTAAGAAAGGCGCTTTGTGCGCAGAAACACATTGCACCCAGTGTGGTGAGATCTGGGCAAGTGGGTGTTAGTTCCCTTTTGCCTCTACGCCATTATTGTATTGTATTGTTGTTTTGTTCCCCTTGGTGGGATATTTACTTCAATGGGAACTCTGGTGGAAACGGAGCTTTCTGCTTCTTGCAGAAATAAGTTCAATGCATAACAGCATCGGCCTGGTGAGCAGCTGATCAGCAGGGATCACAAGTGGCAGATGTATGTGTCCAGTATGTGGGTGAGATAACATTGTACTCTGTCATCTACAAATTAATTTTATATTCTTTTTTATTGACATAGTTGAAAAAAGAAGCATACATAAAATAGTGTACACTATGTTACTTTTAATACTTGATAACTTCGTGTTTACGGCAATGTTCAGAATACAAAATTGCATACTATGTAAGCTGCCAAATGAAAAAGACAAGAATGAGGAGAGTAATGTCTGTCAGCTGCTCTCAGCCAATCAGCATTAGTGAGAACACCCTCTAAGTTTTTCATTGGCTAGGAGCAGTTGAAATGGTTCCCCAGTGCTCTTCTCTTATGTAATTACCAGTTGATTGCGCTCTGGACACAGCTATTGTAATAGATCCCTTTTACAGGGTAGTGGTTATACACTACAGGTATTATAGTAAGACTGTATATTCTCCTCCATAGTAAGTAGTATATTGTGAAAATGAAGAAAACCCATGCAGTAGTTTGTTGACTTGAACTTGGACACTTTATGCAAATGTTCTAATACCACATTCAGTTCAATTTACTTATCAAAATTTACATAGCAAATACTTGTAGCCCAGTATGAAACTCCTTTTACTTAACAAATTAACTTTCTGTACAGGATTGTTTGGGTGTTTAGAGCTCCTGTCTGGTTTGCAGTTTATCAGACATCTTACAGCTAAATAAACACACACAGACACACACACACACACACACACACATATATATATATATATATATATATATATATATACACACACACACTTCTAACACCTTGATGGTACATAATACATTAAGAGTATACTCTCACATAGCAGATTTTGCGCTGTAGATTTAGGTGCAGATCTGAACTAATATCTATGTCAAAATGCCAAGGCTATCCCACGATCTTTCCGTAGGCTAGTAGTAGATTTAGGACAGGAAAAATATTTGACCAGTGCCCATCCCCATGTAGTGGCCCGAAACACCTATTTCTGGCCCCTCTATGATTGTCATGCATGTCATGTCTTTTATGTGGATGCACTGTGCGAAGTGTCTAGTCTTATGTTATGTCTATTGCACAGCTGCAGCATATGAGAGGTTAATATTCGAAAGTGGCTGGGATATATCTAGGAAAGTAACAATTCTGTGTAGTCACGTGATGTCTACCCTCTATAAATATGAGTGATTGAGAGTGAGAATGGAGTTCTGTCATCTTCAACAGCTAGGAGTGGAGTGCCGGCCACATGGGGGTACCTTCAACCCTCATGTGGTGAAGTGATGGAAGAAGAGGAGAGGTTTCCAAATCACAATTGTTCTAGGAACCACTTCTGAGGAGTGTGAGGAGTGAGAGTCCACCGTGCAGCGTTCTACAAACCGGTATAAGTCAGTGTCAGTGGAGTGTCGTGTTTTCCTCTTGAGTCCGTTAATGTCCCAGAGTGTGTGTGTCCAGGAGCGGAGCACCACAGATAACTTAGACTGTGGGCCCAGTGTCATTCTGTGCTCTTCTCCCTGACCATCTACCGAATCAGTGTCCTGCCTGCATGTGCGAGTAAGCTGTATTTCTGCAAATACAGAGTAAAGTTTCCAGTCACTGCCCGTTCCCAGTGATTGAGGTATTCAAAGTTTACTGTGTGTGGACTCACTTACTTAACCACCGAGGATTTGCTGGTATGAAAGGAACGGTGGCGTCATCCGTGACAATTTCAAGTCCACTAAACTTATACAGGTAGCGAGAGCGTTAGTGTAGGTTAGAAGGAGCGTTTAGGCAGGGATTAGAGATGAGCGAGCATACTCGTTAAGGCGATTTACTCGAGAGAGCATCGCCTTTTTCGAGTACCTGCTGGCTCGTCCCTGAAGATTCGGGGGTGATGTGGGGGGCAGAGGGCGGCGCGGGGCCACGGAGGGGAGCGGGGTGGAGAGTGAGAGAGAACTGTTTAGGCTGAAAGCATTTGCATAATAGGCCCAAGTGTGCATCCTGTTGATCCACACTATATAACAAAACTGTACACATTTTACACTGTCTATTTTTTGCTAAAGTGTATGCAAAATACCCTTGTGTGTGTCCTGTCGATCCACACTATATAACAAGACTATAATCATTTGACACTTTCTATTTTTTGCTAAAGCGTACGTAAAATACCCTTAGTGTGTGTCCTCTCAATCCGCACTATATAACAAGACTGTACACATTTTACACTACTTTTGGCTTAAAGTGTACGCAAAATACCCCTGTGTGTGTCCTGTCTATCCACACTATATAACAAGACTGTACTCATTTTACAGTCTATTTTTGGCTTAAAGAGTACGTAAAATACCCTTAGTCTGTGTCCTGTCAATCCGCACTATATAACAAGACTGTACTCTTTTTACACTGTCTATTTTTGGCTTAAAGCATACGCAAAATACTTTGCAGCTTGCATAGCATTTTGATGCAGTGCATTATACAACATGATCAATACTAGGGATAAGGGTCGAGGACGAGGACATGGATGTGGGCATCCGAATGAGGGTGTGGGCAGAGACCGAGGACCTGGGCGGGGTGAAACAGTGCCTACTGCTGAGGGAGAAGTGGAACGCCGTGTATCTATGCTCTGTAGCTTCATCTCACAGTTTGCAAGGGATGATGTGGATAGTGGACCGATGCCCAAAATTTGGACCTTTCACAGTCTCAGGGCTCCCACCCACTGGCGTTTTTTTCTCCACTGCGATGCGATTCTAAAGTTAAAGTCTCACATTGCAGTGCGAGAAAAACACAGGCAGATATCCCAAAATCGCTGGGATATCGCTGTGACATCGCCAGTCTTTTCAATGGGGCCAGCGGCAGCAGCGCTGGCCCCATTGAAAAGATATGGAGAATGCCGCTGACTTCTGCCACAGCTGTGACAGAAGTTTCCTTCATCCCCGCGGGGATTTTCAAAAGCCATAATTTTTTTATTCGTCCATCGACGCGGCCGTATGAGGGCTTATTTTTTGCATGGTGAACTGTAGTTTTTATTGGTGCCATTCTTAAAACTTTTATTAATTTTTTTATGATAGCAGGGATAGAAAACACATCAATTCAGCCTTTCTTTACAGCATTAACCCCTTAGTGACTACCCTATAGACTTTGAATAACAGCGATTCAATGGTTAACAGAGATCATGTAAAAGTAACAAAAAATTGTAAAGAAAAAAACGTTTCTTTCATCTCCCCTCACGAGAGATCATGTCTGTGAGGGGAGATTAAATTACTTACCTAAGGCCCACAGATTTATCTGCAGACCTTACCCTGGCTACTGCATGCGTGCCCATTGCCAAAATGTCGGATGCATGCGCAAAGAGCCGCAGATTGCCTGGGTAATTTAAAATCTCACCGCTCCTGGCTACCAAATGTAGCCAAGAGCCTGGAGATCTCACAGAGGGCTGCGGTACGCAGTCCTTGGTCATGTGATCAACATTATCCAATGGATAACAGCGATCATGAAAAAGTAAAAAAATGTTAGTTTCACCTCCCCTCATGGATCTAATCCGTGAGGGGAGGTGAAATTACTTACATAAGGCCTCCTGCGACGTCCCTCGATGGGATCCTTATCCTTGGACCTTTCTCCAGCTTCGGCGCATGTGCTGTTTGCCAAAATGTTGGACGCAAGCCCAAAAGCTGAGAGGCCCTAGGAAATTTAAAATCTTTTTGCTCCTGGCTACTAAAGGTAGCCGAGAGCCTGGAGCAGTGACTGACGGCTGCAGTGCGCGGTTGCCAGTCACTTGATTGCCGTTATCCAATGGATAATGGTGATCACGTAAAAGTTAACAGACAGTTGAAGTTTGATGCTCCATTCAGTTTCGGCCCCGTTGTGTATCCAGACAGAAGATTAAGGCCACATTCGGTATGTTTCTGAACAAGGGACAAACAGGGATATCCATTTTGGGGTGAAAGTCTTCATTCTTATGTGTGCTGTAGAAAAAAAAACGTTTTTTAATGTGACACAATTGCCAAAAAAATGAAACTTTATTTTCATTTGTGGGGGTTCCCCATCGCTTTGTCCGCTCAAGGGCTCTACGAGTGTGCTATGTAGCCTAAAACGCCTGCAAGCAAAATGTCTGTTCTGAAAGCCATCAGCTACTCCTTTTATTTTGGGCCCCGCTGTGCATACAGACATGAGATTAGGGCCACAATGGGTATGTATCTGAACACAGGACAAACAGAGGTATACATTTTGAGGTGCAAATCCTCATTTTCATTTGCACTGTAGAAAAAAACCCTGTCTTTAAAATGACATATTGACATATTTAAAATGACAATATGAAATTTTATTTTTTCTTCTCTAAATTGCATTAATTCCTGAAAACAAACTGTGGGGTCAAAATACTCATGACCCCCCTCAGTGAATACATTAAGGGGTGTAGTTTTTAAAATGGGGTAATTTGTGGGGGAATCTATCATTCTGAGTCACAGAGTCAGTAGACTATTTCTAATTGAAGCTCTTCACAGAGTAGACTAAGATTAAAAGATTAAAATTTTATTCGGTTGAATTAAAAATGGAAACCACAATAAGGGCACACAATGGGGGCCATTAACAGAAATTAGCAGATATACTTCCCCAATAAAAGGATATCCGCTATAGGACAGACAGACATAAAATGATGTCAGGGCATGTGCCCTAGATGTTGACCACGGGGACCCACTATATATGATTAGTTATTACTGGGTGGTGGCCAAGATCACAGGCCGCTTCCTATGTATTCCTTGTGTAGTATCAGTCCATATTGGACATCTGAGAGGTTCACAGTAATAGGTGCTTAAGCAGCTATCCATTGTAAACTCCAATATGTAGAGTGCGGACCAAGTGATGGCGCATCTAGGTTATTGGAGTTGCACATTTATTTACACTTCAATGTGTTTCCCTGCAGATTAGGCGGATCATCAAGGAAGTAAAATGAGCCTTATGAACGACTGTTTTAAGTTTGTAGTGTTTTAGTCACTGTCCTCATACTCAATAAAAGTACACTGGTGAGAGGTTCTCATGTATAGAATTTAGATAGAGACAGCTCAGATTGCGTGACTAATAAATATATTTAATCCATTAATGGCTATTGGGAGCAATTAGCAGAAAGCCAAACTTTCGTAGCCAAGGGAACGCATTCAACATACAGACCATCTATTACAGCTGAATGCTATTCATTCAGGCCTGATTATATCAGACTCGATAGTCAGAGTCTGATATGCATCGCATCACCTGATTGTAGCTAATTATGGTTTGCGTATCCAAGCATACAGGGGTCCAATGGAGGCATTGTCTGGTCAAAAATGATTTGGCCAGTGGCAGATTTGTGTTCAGATCTGGACTAATATCTATGTCAAAATCTGCAGCATTTGCAATGCCAGAAGAGGCGACAGCCAAGGCTATCCCACGATCTTTCCATAGGCTAGTAGTAGATTTAGAACAGGAAAAATATTTGACCTGTGCTCTTCTCAATAAAGTGGCCCGTAACACCTATTTCTGGCCCCTTCATGTTATTCATGCATGTCATGTCTTTTATGTGGATGCACTGTGCAAAGTGTCTAGTCTTCTGTTATGTGTATTGCACAGCTGCCGCATATGAGAAGTTATTGTCTGAAAGTGACTGAGATATGTCTGGGAAAGTAAAAATTCTGTCTAGTCACGTGATGTCTACCCTCTATAAATATGAGTGATTGAGAGTGAGAACAGAGTTCTGCCATCATCAACGGCTAGGAGTGGAGTGCCGGCCACATGGGGGTACCTTCAGAGGCGTAACTTGAAGCTCCCGGGCCCCGATGCAAAACTTGTAACAGGGCCCCCAACTATAATGCTTTACTTATAGTACTGGGTTCCCTATATGGAGAAGAGAGGCCTTATGGGCCCCCTAAGGCTCCTGGGCCCGGGTGCAACCGCATCCCCTGCATCCTCTATAGTTACGCCCCTGGGTACCTTCAACCATCATGTGGTGAAGTGATGGAAGAAGAGGAGAGGTTTCCAAATCACCATTGTTCTAGGAACCACCTCTGAGGAGTGTGAGGAGTGAGAGAGTCCACCGTGTAGCGTTCTACAAACCGGTACAAGTGGGTGTCAGTGGAGTGTTGTGTTTTCTTCTGGAGTCAGTCAAAGTCCCGGAGTGTGTTTGTGTCCAGGAGTGGAGCACCACAGATAACTTAGACTGTGGGCCCGATGTCATCCTGTATTCTCCTCCCTAACCATCTACTGAATCAGTGTCCTTCCTGCACATGCGAATAAGTTGTATTTCTGCAAGTACAGAGTAAAGTTTCCAGTCACTGCCCATTCCCAATGATTGAGGTATTCAAAGTTTACTGTGTGTGGGCTCTCTTATTTAACCACCGAGGACTTGCCAATGTGAAAGGAACGGTGGCGTTGGACCTCTAACTTTATTTACCCCTACCCTCCATATCACATAAGGGTACGTCATGGAAGGGTTGGACTTTCCGCAACATGACGTACCCTAATGCCATGGGGATAGCGCGAGATCATGACAGATCTCGCTCTATCCGGCGGCGGGAGCCAGCTGTCACTGATAGCCAACCTCCCGCTGCACATGTCAGTGGTGTGGGGGGAGAGGGGGTGCGGGTGTATGCACATGTCAGTGGTGTGGGGGGCGGGGGGGTGCGGGTGTACGCACATGTCAGTGGTGTGGGGGGAGGGGGGGTGCGGGTGTACGCACATGTCAGTGGTGTGGGGGGAGGGGGGGTGCGGGTGTACGCACATGTCAGTGGTGTGGGGGGAGGGGGGTGCGGGTGTACGCACATGTCAGTGGTGTGGGGGGAGGGGGGTGCGGGTGTACGCACATGTCAGTGGTGTGGGGGGAGGGGGGTGCGGGTGTACGCACATGTCAGTGGTGTGGGGGGAGGGGGGGTGCGGGTGTACGCACATGTCAGTGGTGTGGGGGAGGGGGGGTGCGGGTGTACGCACATGTCAGTGGTGTGGGGGGAGGGGGGGTGCGGGTGTACGCACATGTCAGTGGTGTGGGGGGAGGGGGGGTGCGGGTGTACGCACATGTCAGTGGTGTGGGGGGAGGGGGGGTGCGGGTGTACGCACATGTCAGTGGTGTGGGGGGAGGGGGGGTGCGGGTGTACGCACATGTCAGTGGTGTGGGGGGAGGGGGGTGCGGGTGTACGCACATGTCAGTGGTGTGGGGGGAGGGGGGGTGCGGGTGTACGCACATGTCAGTGGTGTGGGGGAGGGGGGGTGCGGGTGTACGCACATGTCAGTGGTGTGGGGGGAGGGGGGGTGCGGGTGTACGCACATGTCAGTGGTGTGGGGGGAGGGGGGGTGCGGGTGTACGCACATGTCAGTGGTGTGGGGGGAGGGGGGGTGCGGGTGTACGCACATGTCAGTGGTGTGGGGGGAGGGGGGGTGCGGGTGTACGCACATGTCAGTGGTGTAGGGGGAGGGGGGGTGCGGGTGTACGCACATGTCAGTGGTGTAGGGGGAGGGGGGGTGCGGGTGTACGCACATGTCAGTGGTGGAGGGGGAGGGGGGTGCGGGTGTGTGCACATGTCAGTGGTGTAGGGGGAGGGGGGGTGCGGGTGTGTGCACGTCAGTGGTGTAGGGGGAGGGGGGGTGCGGGTGTGTGCACATGTCAGTGGTGTAGGGGGAGGGGGGTGCGGGTGTGTGCACATGTCAGTGGTGTGGGGGGAGAGGGGGTGCGGGTGTATGCACATGTCAGTAGTGTGGGGGGAGAGAGGGAGGGTATATGTGCATGTCACTGGTCTGGGGGGGGCGGTCGGTCTGTCGCTGGTCTTAGTGGGGGGGTTGTGGGTGCTGTCACTGGGGTCCTGGGTTGGGAGGCGGGGGCGGGCTGTCGCTGGTACTGCGGGTGGCCGAGAGAGGGGTTCTGTCACATAGACTTGTCTCTGGGGGTTCTGTCACATAGACTTGTCTCTGGGGGTTCTGTCACATAGACTTGTCACTGTGGAGCTTTCTGTCTCATAGATTTCTTGCGAAGGTGGGGGTGCTGTCACATAGACTTGTCACTGTTTGGTGCTGTCACATAGACTTCTTGCGGGGGTGGGGGTGCTGTCACAGACTTGTCGCTGTTGGGTGCTGTCGAATAGACTTCTTGCGGAGGTGGGGTTGCTGTTACATAGACTTGTCGCTGTTGGGTGCTGTAACAGACTTCTTGCGGGGGTGGGGGTGCTGTTACATAGACTTGTCACTGTGGGGTGCTGTCACATAGACTTCTTGCGGGGTGGGGGTGCTGTCACATAGACTTGTCGCTGTGGGGTGTGCTGTCACATAGGCTTTTTGCGGGGGTGGGGGTGCTGTCACAGACTTGTCGCTGTTGGGTGCTGTCACATAGACTTCTTGCGGGGGTGGGGTTGCTGTTACATAGACTTGTCGCTGTTGAGTGCTGTCACATAGACTTCTTGCGGGGGTGAGGGTGCTGTCACATAGACTTGTCGCTGTTGGGTGCTGTCACATAGACTTCTTGTGGGGGTGGGGTTGCTGTCACAGACTTGTTGCTGTGGAGTTTGCTGTCACATAGACTTGTTGCTGTTTGGTGCTGTCACATAGACTTCTTGCGGGGGTGGGGGTGCTGTCACAGACTTGTTGCTGTTGAGAGTGTTGTCGAAAAGACTTCTTGCGGGGGTGGGGGTGCTGTCACATAGACTTGTTGCTGATGGGTGCTGTCACATAGACTTCTTGCGGGGGTGGGGGTGCTGTCACATAGACTTGTCGCTGTGGGGTGCTGTCACATAGACTTCTTGCGGGGGTGGGGGTGCTGTCACATAGACTTGTCGCTGTTGGGTGCTGTCACATAGACTTCTTGCGGAGGTGGGGGCACTGTGGGCAGGGCACTGTCAGTGGTGTGGGGGGAGGGGGGCTGTCGCTGGTCTTAGTGGCAGGTGGGTTGTGGGTGCTGTCACTGGGGTCCTGGGTTGGGAGGCGGGGGCGGGATGTTGCTGGTCTTGGTTGGGGGGTTGTGGGTGCTGTCACTGGGGTCCTGGGTTGGGAGGCGGGGGCGGGCTGTCGCTGGTACTGTGGGTGGTGGGGTGAGGGTGCTGTCACATAGACTTGTCGCTGTTGGGTGCTGTCACATAGACTTCTTGTGGGGGTGGGGTTGCTGTCACAGACTTGTTGCTGTGGAGTTTGCTGTCACATAGACTTGTCACTGTTTGGTGCTGTCACATAGACTTCTTGCGGGGGTGGGGGTGCTGTCACAGACTTGTTGCTGTTGAGAGTGTTGTCGAAAAGACTTCTTGCGGGGGTGGGGGTGCTGTCACATAGACTTGTCGCTGATGGGTGCTGTCACATAGACTTCTTGCGGGGGTGGGGGTGCTGTCACATAGACTTGTCGCTGTGGGGTGCTGTCACATAGACTTCTTGTGGGGGTGGGGTTGCTGTCACATAGACTTGTCGCTGTTGGGTGCTGTCACATAGACTTCTTGCGGAGGTGGGGGCACTGTGGGCGGGGCACTGTCAGTGGTGTGGGGGGAGGGGGGCTGTCGCTGGTCTTAGTGGCAGGTGGGTTGTGGGTGCTGTCACTGGGGTCCTGGGTTGGGAGGCGGGGGCAGGATGTTGCTGGTCTTGGTTGGGGGGTTGTGGGTGCTGTCACTGGGGTCCTGGGTTGGGAGGCGGGGGCGGGCTGTCGCTGGTACTGTGGGTGGCGGAGAGGGGGGTTCTGTCACATAGACTTGTTTTTGGGGGTTCTGTCACATAGACTTCTTATGGGGGTGGGGGCTCTGTCACATAGACTTGTCGCTGTGGAGTTTTCTGTCACATAGACTTCTTGCGGAGGTGGGGGTGCTGTGACATAGACTTGTCGCTGTTGGGTGCTGTCACATAGACTTCTTGCGGAGGTGGGGGTGCTGTCACATAGACTTGTCGCTGTTTGGTGCTGTCACATAGACTTCTTGCGAAGGTGGGGGTGCTTTCACATAGACTTGTCGCTGTTGGGTGCTGTCACAGACTTCTTGTGGGGGTGGGGGTGCTGTCACAGACTTGTCGCTGTTGGGTGCTGTCACATAGACTTTTTGCGGGGGTGGGGGTGCTGTCACATAGACTTGTTGCTGGTGGGTGCTGTCACATAGACTGGTCGCTGGTGGGTGCTGTCACATAGACTTGTCGCTGGTGGGTGCTGTCACATAGACTTCTTGCAGAGGTGGGGGTGCTTTCACATAGACTTGTCGCTGTTGGGTGCTGTCACAGACTTCTTGCGGGGGTGGGGGTGCTGTCACAGACTTGTCGCTGTTGGGTGCTGTCACATAGACTTCTTGCGGGGGTGAGGGTGCTGTAACATAGACTTGTCGCTGTTGGGTGCTATCACATAGACTTCTTGCGGGGGTGAGGGTGCTGTCACATAGACTTGTCGCTGTTGGGTGCTGTCACATAGACTTCTTGTGGGGGTGGGGGTGCTGTCACATAGACTTGACGATGTTGGGTGCTGTCACATAGACTTCTTGCGGAGGTGGGGGTGCTGTCACATAGACTTCTCGCCGGGGAAAGAGTGGGGGGAGGTGTTGTCACAGTAATTTGTCACTGTGGGGTGGGAGGGGGGGCTGTCATAATAATTTATCCCAGGGTGTAATCCTGCCTGTGCGGGGAGGGGAGGAGGTGAGCTGTGTCTATTGTGAATGGTGGGTCCTGGGGGGTTGGGGCTGTGGAGGGCACTGTGGGCGGGGCACTGTGGGGGGGGCATTTGGGGTGGGGCACTGAGGGGGGGTACTGTGGGGGGACACTGTGCAAGAGTGCACTGTGGGGGGGGGGACTGTGGGAGGGCATTGTGGGGGGTGACACTGAAGGGAGGAACTGTGGGGGGTGACACTGTGGAGGGGCATGTGTGTGGTGGGGGCACTGAGGGGGTGTACTGTGGAGGGCACTGTGGGGGTGGGGGGGTGCACTGTGTGGCGGCACAGTGGGGAGGTAATTGTGGGGGGGTTCACTGTGTGTGGGCACTTTAGGGGGTGCATTGTGTGTGGACACTGAAGGGGGGGACTGGGGGGGGGCCTGGAGGGGGACTGTGTGTGGGGCAGTGTGGAGGGGGCACTGTGAGGGGGGACATGTGTGGGCACTGGAGGGGGTACTGTGTGTGGGCACTGTGTGGAGGGGGCACTGTGTGGCGGGGCATGTGTGTGGGCACTGGAGAGGGCACTGTGTGTGGGCACTGTGAGGGGGGGCGTGTGTGTGTGTAGGGCATGTTTGGTGCTACTTTCACTTTCAATAGCAGAGGATCGCGAGGAGGGGGCACTGTGAGGGGGGGCATGTGTGTGGGCACTGGAGGGGGCACTGTGTGTGGGCACTGTGAGGGGGGGAGTTTGTGTGTGTGTGTAGGGCATGCTTGGTGCTACTTTCACTTTCAATAGCAGAGGATCGCGATCCTCTGCCATTGAAAGTGCTGCTAGAGATCACGATCTCCTGCTACTGCGTTGACAGCTGTAGCAGGAGATTCCTTCATCTCCCCAGCATGTTCCCTCATTACTGGACACTGGGACACTGTTGTCACAGTGTCCAGTGATGAGGGGACATGCCGGGGAGATGAAGGAATCTCCTGCTACTGCTGTCATAGCAGTAGCAGGAGATCGCACTGATCTCCCTGCCCTCTCATTGTTTTGAATGGAGCCGGCCAGCTACTGGCTCCATTCAAAGCAGTGAAGCGTGCGTCTCCATTATGACGCCGGTCCTCCAGTCATGTGACCGGCATCATCGGGAGCGCGCACGACGAGGAGAGAGAAGCAGCAGTGCATCATGGGAACTACCCAGTGGCGCCATCTTTGAAAAATCCTTCAGGCCAGTTTTAAGGGCAAGAAAAGGAATAAAAAGGTGAGCAAAATATCGTTTTTTATGGGTAAGGCTGTAGTGTGTGATGCTTTTACTCCACAGGGCATTCATGTGGAAAAAAAAATCAGTTTGGGCGGCGGGACAACCCCTTTAAGATGTATATAGCTGTCTGCTCTGATTATAAAATTATACTCACCTCTCCTACTCTCAGCCTCGTCCTCCTGATGGCTCCCCGGCACTGCTACTGAGCTCTTTCAGCAGTCGGGGATTTAAAAATCCCTGCCTCCTGAAAGGGCTGTGCAGATTGGCTGAGGGCTCAGCCAATAGCAGCTACTGCTTAGCTATTGGCTGAGCGCTCAGCCAATCACACATAGCCCTTAGCTATTCATTCATGAATAGCTATATCTTAGCTATTTTTTTTACAAATTTGTTTAATTAATCCGTCAAAATACTAGATCATTTTGCATCAGTTAAACGTCAGTTTTTTAAATTTTGAAACTAGAAAAAAATAATCTGTTAAAGGGGATCTGTGACCAGATTCGTGTTTCCTGAACTACGGTCAGCATGAACCCACGAGAGGTAATCCTATTGTTGTAGTGTATGTAACTAATGAAATTTTGCCGCATTCAAAAAATCTTAACTCTTGTTTTTATGGTGTACACACTGTGGCAAAAATAATGTGATAACTTTATTCTATGGGTCAGTACTATTACGATGATACCATATTCATATAGTTTTTTTTTGTTTTGCTGAACTACCTTTAAAACATAAAATATTTTTTTTTGTTGCATGTTTTGACAGCCATAAGCTTTTTACTTTCCTGTGGACGTAGTTGTTTGAGAGCTCATTTTGGGGGATGTCCTGTAGTTTCTAATGGTAGCTTTTGGAGTACATACCAGCTTTTAATTGCTATTTATAAGAAAAATTTCTTGGAGACCGAGTGACCAAAAAAAGGACAATTCTGTGTTGTATATTTTTTTCCTGGATAACATTCACTGTGCGGGGTAAATAATGCATTACTTTGATAGATCAGACTTTTACAGACACAGCATTACCAAATATGTTACTTTCTGTTTTCTTTGTTTTTTTTATTAAAAGTAAAGGAAGTAGGGAGATTTTAAAACTTTTAATACCTTTTATTTTTTTCTACTCATTAATAAAACCTTTTAAAACTGATATTTACATTTTTTGATTTTAATCCCCCATAGCATTACATTATTCTGCGACCTGACAGGCATTTTATCAAGCACAGGTATGACAAGGGTTGTTTGGAATGCCCCCGGCTGCCATGGCAACTGAACAGTACCCCACAATCGCTTACCTGGGGGAGGCCATTCAGGACCCCATAAAACCAAATTGGGGGTTTTAAATGCTGCTGTCAGATCAGCATTTACAGTGTTAATAGTCACAATCAGCCTTAACACTGATACCGGGTGTCGCCGGCAGGTGTCAGCTGTGAGGAACAGCTGACACCTACATAGTATGAGGTTGGATCAACTCCTGACCCACAGGATATAACTATGTGTCATGCCTCATTAAGAGGTTAAAGACCATGGAAAACCTTATGCATATAATATCAACAACACAGAAATAAAATATGCACTTATCTATTTTTTGCATTTAGTTTCCTTTTCATACATTTAGATAGCTTCATACTTGGTTTGTAGACTCTCCTACATTCAAGTTTCTTGTTTTGGGGCATTCCTTAAACTGATCAGCTAGTCTCTCTCATGAACTTGCACGAGCTCAGCTCTTCCTCCTCTCCTCTGGCTGATGGTATGCCTAGCTTCAACAAAATGTAGTGAGACAGGTAATTGCATATTTCTAGTTCTGATGGTACTCTTGTGCTTCACCATACGCGATCTCACCTCCATCGTTGTTTCGCCAACATATCCCATGCCACAAGGGCAGGTGATAAGGTAGACCACGTATGATGAAGCACAAGAGTATCTCCCCTTAATTTTGTATCGGTTGCCCCTCAGTAGGTGAAAAAAATGTTCACCCTTCACCAAATTTCCGCAACAGGAGCAACCGAGACATGGAAAGTTGCCTTTTTTAGGGGGTATAAATGTAGTCTGAATAGTGCTTTTTCTACTCACAAAATGAGAATGCACCAACCTATCACCTATACTTGTCCCTTTAACATATAGTGATATGCATATCATATTCAGCTTCACTATAGGATGCACTGTGAAATATATTTATCTAAAAACATATACATTGGATTTTGAGGTATATTCTTTGATGTTAGTGCCACTACCATCTAGCGGCACTATGCGTTTGCCATTGTGGCAGGGAGATGCTAAACCGCAGCTTGCGGTCGTGTCGTTTGTGGTAGTCTTTTGCGCAATCGCGTTGGTAGCCTTGATACTCTGATGAAGTTTTGGTGTCATGATCCCACGAGAGGTGGTGATATTCCTGCGCATGCTGGGCTGACGAACTCGTGACCTCACTGCTCTAGAGCCGAGATCTCGCGATAATAGCCTTTCTGTGCATGCACCATGGACCCTGACTGGCGCAGTCGCAGTTTCCTTTTCAGAATGCCGGCATGGAATGAAGGCGGAGTGAGGCAAGGCGAAGGAGTCCTGGGGGGAATCAGTTGGTGATCACTCACACTTGTGATAAAACTGTATGTTTAATCTCGATTGGTTAATTGAATGTGATGTATTGTGTGTAAATATCTTCAGTATGTACTGTGTTGTATTAGTTTGAAGAAGGCCAAGATGGCCGAAACGTTGCTGTCATAGTGATGGGGCAGTAAAGCAGTTTTCCATCTGCATCCGTTTATGCTGCCAGTTACTTCATTTCAGGACGCCACTATGTGACAATTGAAGACGAGTACCGCCACGAAGCAGTCCCAGACGTCTGGATGCTTGGGCGTGAACAAAGGAAAGAAGAAGAGTACCTCTGCACTGGCCTTGTGTAGTAAAGACTTAGGACTGGCTCATGCTCTCTCTCTCTGGGGGCTCACTTACTGATCATGCTGATCCTTCCGTACGGGAACCCTTTCCTTCTCTTCCATCTTCAACATAACCTGTATCTAGAAGCTTTTGTAGTTACTCCTCTGTAGTCTGTCTGGTAGGAAAAACGTTATTACTTTTTATCATATTTTCCTGTAATGTTGAATAAAGCTTTGCTGTTTGTAAAATAATGTATCATGTATGCACATCAATATGTAGCAAATATCTATACTAAAGATGTTTCAGCAACAAACCGGAATCAAAATCATATCAGCGAATTATCTAGCTAAGTATTTCCCAACCTTTTCAGCCTTGGGGCAACCCTGGGAAAAATTATTTACCACATGGTACCCCTACCTAAAAGGGAGTGTGGTCAAGGGGTATGGCTAGGTGCATAATTTATCATGACGTATGATTTTACCTCTGTTATTCCAGTGGTCCCTATAATAATAGCGCCCCCTATCAGTGAGCCCATTAGTGAGAGTGCTTCCCCTCTCAGTGGTCCCAGTAGTAACTTAGCCTCAGAAACATAACTTAAAGTTTTTCGGCGCCAATGCAAAATCTGTAACAGGGCCCCCAACTACAATGCTTTAATCATAGTACTGGGCTCGCTATATGGGGAAGAAAGGCCATATAGGCTCCCTAAGGCTCATGGGCCCAGGTGCCACTGCATCCTCTGCATCCCCTATAGTTACGCCCCCGCTTGGCCTCAAGGTCTCGATGACCCATAATGCATGCCGTGGACACACACATTTTCTTGCATATGTTCCCAGCGGAGGGAAAGAGTGGAAAATGTTAAAGGGGTTTTCCAGGCAGCACCCTCCGATATGCACCAGGTTCTTAGCAGAAGCGCAGCTCCCACCCCTGTGTAGTGGACATCGCTTGTAATTGCAAGTGCAGCTCTTATTAACATCAATGGGAGCTGTGCCTGTATTGATTTTAATGAGAGCTGCGCCTGTAACTACGAGTGCCAGCCAATACACAGGGGTGGGAGCAGCACTTTAGCTCTGACCCCTGCCAGGAAAAACCCTTTATTGCCAGCTGAGTGATTCCCAGCCTGGTAGACGTAGCGTTCCAGTTGAGAATGACTGATCTAGTTGATAACTAGTGAATAGAACAACTAATGCAAATGCATAGTAAGACATCGTAATTACTGGGTATATTCAGCCTAATTTAATCACAATGTAGCTCTAATCTAACTGAAAATATTAATAAATGGGCCTAGAACTATGACCAAATACATGAACTGTACAATAATTGATTCAACAAGTTTTAGCTCTCAAAATATTGTATAAAAAGTGATGCAGGAGAAGCAGAAGCCAGTAAGACTTATAACGGTGTGGACTCAATTAGTATAAAAGTCAGGATTCCACTTACCTAGGAGATTGAATCCATGACATTTTCTTTAAAGTAAGTGAACCCTTTGGAATTACCAACAGTTCTACATTGAATATTAAAAAAATGAGGTCTATTGTTACCTAAGTCACATTTATAGACAAACTGTTACATTTGTGCAGGGCACAACTACAATGACTTGCATGGAACATCACCAACTAAGTCGCAATAATGTCCATAATTGACAACATAGGCACATAAAATCAAAACATATTAAAATAACTATAATGGACAAATTCAGGAACAGGATCGCTATCCCTAAAAGCGTGGGCTTGCCGGACCCTGCCTAATAACAGGGCGATCATCCTAATAAGGATGGCCACACGTATCGAACCTAAGAAGCCTAGCCATGCCGATCGATTTTATCCCTGAGAGCTATTACCACAGGTTTGAAACACTTGTCAAAAGAGAAACATAGTGGATATAAAGAATGAAGAATATTCAACTGGATCAACTCAATGAGATGACAGTTTGCTAGCTTACTTTCCTTCATTTCTTTCTATTTTCTTCTGTGTCTAGATATGATTTAATTTATTTCATTCTCATTATATTATTTTTGTTATTTTTTTAAAGATTCAGTCCCGTAAAATTTTGTTTGCTTTATTTTACTCAGAGTTGGCTTACGCCAGGAGGATGACAGTATAAATGTAAATGATATTGAAAACTATGCTGCTTTGGTAATGTGAAGTATGGTGACATCTACTGGCTATTTGGCAAAATTGCAGCCTTCGATTTAAGAATTAATTATCCAGTTGATTGTATTTGTGTGTATTAATTGTATTTACAAATGCATCAATTTCATTTTTAAAAATATGTCCTCTGCAGCAGTCACAGCTTTTAGGGAATTAGCCTGTTATTCTTTTATCATATTTTATAAATTATACAGTTTTATATATCCGCTTTTAATATGTTTGAGAGACAGGTAACACTGACATATTATGGATTTTATTCTATTTAGTACTATACATATTTTATTTTATATCAGGTCAAAAAGTCTGCCAACACTTGGTTAACGCTTGCGATGGTGTGTTCATACCAAGTTGGATGACCTTTGACCTTGCACACGCAGCTAGCTGTGCACATTCTCTATATAAGTCATATACATTATTCAGCCTGCAAGGCCCGAGGAAGCTGTTGTATAGTAAAATGCCCTATCTGGTTTTTATCTGTGCGATAAAAAAGAATATACTTCTATTTTCTGATCCTGTGATGCACCTCGTGGTGAGCTATGGAGATCTTCCCTGCATTTCTAAGCATCCACACTGCAAGAAGAAAAAGTAAGAGAACCCTTTAATTTAATTATATATATATATACCTGATCCGATCACATATATATATATATATATATATATATATATATATATATATATATATATATTTGTGATCGGATCAGGTAAGTGCAACATGATTTTTGGTGAAAATCTTTTAAAATCACGTTTTCTATAATGCCTGCTACAGAGGTAAAATGTGACTTCTTTCTTGCATATGGACAGCAGTTTCATTAGACACCTGTATCACATGAACTAGCCATATATAACATAGGCACTGTGTAGTCAGCAGCCATTTTACAGCTGAGCACAGGACAGAGAAGCTGCATCATGTTTACATGCGTATATAACGTGGTCTGTTCTTAGTAGGGACAGATATTCTACAGAGGATATATTCCTGCTTATGTGAAAGCTTGTATACTGGGGTTATATTGGAGGAAGCAGAGAAAAAAAGCTTCATCCTATTTGTATGCCTGTATAACATGTGGTCTGTTCTTATAGGGAGAGATATTCTGCAGAGGATATATTTCTGTTGCCCTATATAAATATATGAATATAAATATTGTGAATACAAAACAAGAAGAAATCCAAGCAGGGAAAATGATCAGTTGTGATGACACACTAATTGATATTACTATCCCTGCTCTCTGCCTGGAACAGACTCTACAGGGCTTCAGGGACAATCACATGCTGTTGTCGCAGAAAGAGGAGGAGGAATTGATACCAATCTCCCAACTGACTGGACAGTCTACCAGACAGTTGGGAAGGGGCTGTCTTCTACAACACATTTTTCCACTCATGGGAGAACTATAGAGGAGAAAGAGCAGGAGAAAAGGAGGGGGATAATATAGGTTTAGAGGTAAGAGTGGCTGTGCAACGTTCCTTCCATCCGCAACTAACTGCAGCTATTCTATGTGGATGGTAGCACCAGCTGGAGCACACTTCTAGATATTGCTGCAAAGTATGTGAGCCATCAGCCGTACACACTTTGAGGCGTATAAGTACTTTAATGCTGAAGTGCTTGCAGAAGGACTGTCACATAGCCTTCATCAAAACATCAGATCATTACTGGGTGGTGTAGCCATGCAGTACCTAAAGTCGCTAAAAGGGGGCTTAGGGGCTGTTCGCAGAAAGAAGTCTCCAGCAAGAAAAAGTATTTTCTGCTAATTAATGAGCACACACAAGTGTGGGTAGGTCTGCAAGACAGAGTCATAGGCAGCACTTATCCATGGTGCTCCAAGAGTATGTCAGCTCCTACATGGATGTACTCAGACATGGTGTTGGCACCTTTGACTTCTAGATGTCTAAGCTGGATGAGTGGGCAGAGCTTGGACAACATGCTTTAGAGGTGCTTGCCTGCCCCGCTGCAAGGATGCTATCTGAAAGGATGTTTAGTACAGCTGGTGGTGTGATAACTGTCAGATGCATCCATCTGTCTACAGACAATGTGGACTGCCTGACATTTATAAAAATAAGCCAAGCATGGATTTCACCAGCCCTCTGCACCCCAACGGCAGATTCCACTAATTAGTTAGCATGCTGCTAATTTCTAATTATGTATGACTGAGCATAGATTTATATATAAAACCACACTGTTCCCTCAAGATGCTGTTGCTGGTGGTAGTGGTGATGCTGTTGCTCACCTTCTCCTACTTCCACTATATTTCCCCCTCCTACTTCCCCCGAATGAAAAATATGTCAATTTGGAAATATGGAGCTACAGCTCTTATATTGCCACGAGGAGCACATTCTGCCTTCAAGGTGTTGGTGGTAATGGTGCTGCTGCTGCTCTCCTCCTGATTCTGCCATGTTTCCTTCTTCTCCTCATTCCCCCAAAATGAAAATTTTCTAAAACACAAGAAATATCTACAGCTCTACAGCTTTTCCTTGGAGAAGGCCCGTGCTTGGTTGTTCTGTTCACCCGGTAGAATTTGTCTTTTGCAAAATTTATGACATTGCTTTTAAAACAAGCAACACACTGGCTTAATTTTTGATCTAGAAGACCTTATATGAGCCTTCTTTTGTTTTCAGTGACACCCCTGTAGTATAAGTGATCCTCCACACCACTGTACAATGTTTTTACCATTTTTTGGGAGGAGAATAGTGTTTCCAGATGTGTGGCTGTGTTCCCATGCAATTTGGGGGTCTTTGGCAATATTAGGAACATTCTAGAGGGCAAATTATTGAATCTCATTTTAACTCTCATTGATTTTAAAGGGGTTGTCCCGCGCCGAAACGGGTTTTTTCTTTTTTTTTAAACCCCCCCCCCGTTCGGCGCGAGACAACCCCGATGCAGGGGTTAAAAAAACCACCCGCACAGCGCTTACCTGAATCCCGGCGGTCCGGCGTCTTCATACTCACCTGCTGAAGATGGCCGCCGGGATCCTCTGTCTTCATGGACCGCAGGGCTTCTGTGCGGTCCATTGCCGATTCCAGCCTCCTGATTGGCTGGAATCGGCACGTGACGGGGCGGAGCTACACGGAGCTACACGGAGCCCCATTCAGAAAAGAAGAAGACCCGGACTGCGCAAGCGCGGCTAATTTGGCCATCGGAGGGCGAAAATTAGTCGGCACCATGGAGACGAGGACGCCAGCAACGGAGCAGGTAAGTATAAAACTTTTTATAACTTCTGTATGGCTCATAATTAATGCACAATGTACATTACAAAGTGCATTATTATGGCCATGCAGAAGTGTATAGACCCACTTGCTGCCTCGGGACAACCCCTTTAATGGGAGTTGGAATCAACTGTCCCAAATCACGATGGTTTTGGTGAAATCAGTCAGATCCTGACCTGAACTGATTATTCCACTAATGATTTATGACTACCTGTGAATCCCCCTTTAGCAGGAATCACCTCCACAAAATGTTTCCTGTAGCTGCAAATAGGATTTGCACAAAACTGAGAAGGAATCTTGGGCTCTTCCTTCCCGCAATTGTGTTTCAGTTCATCATCTTTGGGATGCCTTGCATGCACAGCTCTCTTGAAGCCCTGCCACAGCATCTCAATAGGGTTAAGCTCAGGACTCTGACTAGCCTGCTCCACAACACAAGTCTTATTTTCCAAGTTGATTTACTTCTGAGCTTAGGGTAATTATCTTGTTGCATCACCGAACCTTTCTTCAGCTTGAGGTAATGCACTAATGCCTTTACATTCTCCTGTAAAAGTTTTCAAGGTCAGGATCCTCAATTACAAGGTGTTTTAGCCCTGAGACAGGAAAGCAGCCCCAAACCATAATACTCCCTCCACTATGCTTCACAGTTGGATGAGGTTTTGGTGTTGGTGCAGGTGCAGGTGCAGTGTTCTCCCACCCTCCTTTCCCCCAAAGATAGCATTGTGCATTTGTTGTAAAGAGTTCCACTTTTCACCTCATATGTCCATAGAACATTTTCCCAAAACATTATGTAACATCCAGCTGGTGGTGAGCAAACTTGGGATGAGCTACAATGTTTTTTGGACAACAGACATTCTTGTTCAGTGATTTCAAATAGTGGACACATGAACAGAGCTTTTTTTTTAGTTTTGAAAGCTTTCTGTGGGTCTTTTGCTGTTACCTTTGTTTTTTTTCTCACCTCTTTCAGAATTGCCAATTTTCACTTGCTGTGATTTTTGTAGTGACCCAGAGTTGCCACTACATAAGGAGCATGTACCTAGTTTATGTGAATAATTCTAGTTCATTTATTAATGTATATATTTTATTCAAATGTGTGTATGTCACCTAAATTCTGCAGTAGTTAGAACGGATTTGGTGATTGGAGGACCAACAAGGTCCTATTAGAGGATAGACTAGACCCTGGTCCAGCCTCTGAGCTCTATGATCAGGGGAGGACCTAGATTCCATAAATAGCTCCACCCAACTTCTAGAAAGATCAATCTAGCCTAGTCTAGGAGAGAAGAAGAAGAGAAAAACAAGTTCAGTGAGTTAGAGATAGATTAGTTATTAATGCAGCGAGAAGGAAGGGTGTAGTTAAGAATAGAAAATATTAAAATAAGGAAAGAGAAAGAGAGCTAAAGAAAGAAGGTTATAAAAGAAAGAAAGGAAGATCTAAAAGAAAGCTGGAAAACAGAACAATTAAGGTCCATTTACATGGGACGAATGTCGGGCAATCGATTCCCGACACTCGTCCCTGTGTTTCCTCCCTCCTGTGGTCCTGCACGGGAGCTAGCAGAGCAGGCTCGTTCACAGAGCAGCCAGCAGGGGGGCAGGACAGTGCAGGATATTTCTCTCCTCTAAACTCATCGTTTATGCAGCATAAAAGATCAGCGATGAGCTCATCGTTCAGTTTAAACAGCGGCCGTTCAGTAGTGAACAGCTGCTGTGTTATTTCAATGGAGAAGGGCAGGGAAGTGAGAGGAGAGAAATCTCCTTCACTGCCCCACCCCCCTGCTGGCCGCTCTGTGAGCGGGACAGCTCTGCTAGCTCCCATGCAGGAGCAAGGGAGCGAGGAAACACAGGGACGAGTGTCGGGCATCGTTTTCCCAACATTCATCCCGTATAAATGGACCTTTAGAGACAGAGTCATTCATTTCAGTAACACCGACTTCCGAAACGTCGCAAATATAAACACTGGTATCTCAATTGATAACTACGGTGCATTGTTCCGTGGGCAGTATCTCCAATCTCCAAACTCTTCATTGCTTTGGATAAGAATTGCAAGTTGTTGTATTTTTTTTTTAAATCTGCTAATAATAGTGAGTATCAGCTGTTTAACCCTTTACCCCAACTCTTGGAGCTCCTTTTCACTAGGAATCACCTGCACTACACCACATACTACACCAACCTCCAGTGGAAGGGACTAGAACCCCAAACTTTGTTCATAGCATGACAAAGGTGGGAGTGCAACTACCTGGCTGCCCCTCACTCCAGCCTGCTACGGACTAGCGTTACGAACTACCACCACCATCATTTCTCATCCCCTGTTTTTCCCTTTTTACTTGTAGCTTATGGGAGTCAGAATCTATAGCTATACAGATAACATGTCATTTTTACCTTACTGTGAACACTGTAAAAACAAAACCCCTTACTTAGAAATTCACTCACTCATTTTGCCCCACTTAGAAATGTATTGTAGAAATGTATATGGTCTGTTAAATGGTCCCACTGAAAAATACAACTTGTTCTGCCAAAAACAAGAGCTCATGTATCATAGAATGGTAGAGTTGGAAGGGACCTTCAGGGTCATCAGTTCCAACCCCCTGCTCAGTGCAGGATGTACTAAATCATCCCAGACAGAAATTTGTCCAGCCTTTGTTTGAACACTTCCATTGAAGGATAACTCACCACCTCCTGTGGTAACCTGTTCCACTCATTGATCACCCTAACTGTCAGAAAGTTTTTTCTAATATCTAATTTGTGTCTCCTCCCTTTCAGTTTCATCCCATTGCTTCTAGTCTTTCCTTGTGCAAATGAGAATAGGGCTGATCTCTCTGCATTGTGACAGCCCTTCAGATATTTGCAGACAGCTATTAAGTCTCCTCTCAGCCTTCTTTTTTGCAAGCTAAACATTCCCAGATCCTTTAACCGTTCCTCATAGGGCATGATTTGCAGACTGCTTATCATCTTGGTAACTCTTCACTGAACTTGCTCCAGTTTGTCTATGTCTTTTTTAAAGTGGGTGGCCCAGAACTGGACACAGTATTCCAGATGAGGTCTGACTAAGGAAGAGTAGAGGGGGTTAATTACCTCACATGATCTAGACTCTATGCTTCTCTTAATACATCCCAGAATTGTGTTTGCCTTTTTGGCTGCTGCATCACATTGTTGACTCATGTTCAGTCTATAATCAATTAGTTTACCCAAGTCTTTTTCACATGTGCTGCTGCTTAGCCAAATTCCTCCCATTCTGTATGTGCTTTTTTCATTTTTCTTTCCCACATGTAGGACTTTGCATTTCTCCTTGTTAAATACCATTCTGTTAGTCGCTGCCCACTGTGCAAGCTTTTCTAGATCTTTTTGAATACTCTCTCTCTCTTCCCTAGTGTTAGCTATCCCTCCTAGCTATGTAGTCAATGGAAAATAAAAAGGTTTGAGTTTTTGAAAGAAAATAAGAAAACAAACAAAAAGGACTGCAGTGGGAAGTGGTTAAACTAATATGGCAATATTCATATTGCATCCCTACCACCTCCTCTTTTAGGAAGGCTACACCCAGGCTGTAAGAAGTAGTCTGATACCATCAGTACTCTAACATTCACCGCTCTGCTTGGACAGTCTACACACTCTTCACAGGGAATATCTAGGAATAGGGGGAAATAATACCATCATGCAGACCTCAGCGCTGCTACCACTGTCCTTACTTTGTGCATTCAGCATCTTCTGTGCAGTGCTCTGTGATAATTCATCATCAGGTAAGACATCATGAAACCACACTGTGGAGCTGATTATCTGTCATTCTATTGTATAGTTATAAGTTATGTTATGGACAGAATTTCTGCTTAAGGGCTCATGTTTTTGTGTGGGTATGGCTGTGTATGTAACCTCGTTTTCATACGTGCGTGAAAAAAAACGTAGGCTGGGAAATAAGGATATACAGTGATTAATTAGCATTTTGCTAGGCAACAAACGTTTCAAATGCAATGGGTTGCGTAAGCTCTGCCTATTCACATGCATCCATAGAGTTCAATGGGGACTGTACGCGCGTATTTTCCCACTGCGTATCGACGCTGGTGACTAATTAGCATTTTGCTAGGCAACAAACGTTTCGCATGCAATGGGTTGCGTAAGCTCTGCCTATTCACATGCATCCATAGAGTTCAATGGGGACTGTACGCGCGTATTTTCCACCTGCGTATCGACGCTGGTGTGCATGGAAGAATGAAAGTCCATTTACTTTTATTACCTGCATTCACAGCGTATCATGCTTGTGTGTCACATCACGCCCGTGGACATTAGCCCTAGGGTGCATTCACACGGGCGAGCTTTACGCATGATTTCTGTCCAATAGCGAAATGGACAGAACTTGCGCGTTTCAATATGTTTATTCACAAGGGATCTTCTCTTGTAGCGATGCTGCGAAATTAAGAGATTGTTACGTGTCCTATTTCTGGGCAATTTCTCGTAAGGAATCACTCATTTTTTACTATGGGATCTTTTAAAAAAATTGACATTGAAATCTGCAATTAAATAGATGCAAAACGATGCTTTGTTCTTTTAAGCAAAAACACATCGTGCTTGCATCCAGAATCTCAAGCTTACAAGTGTGGTATCGCTCTGAGTTTTTTGGACCGATATCACGCTCACCCCGTGTGAATACAGCTTTAGGAGAAGGGTTATCATTTTATTTCTTTTCCAATATGCTATAACCTGACTGCTTGTGTAACTGCCCCACTTTTCCAGGAAAATACTATTGATACCTATCCTCAGGATAGGTCATCGATAGTTGATTGACTGGGGTCCGTCACTCAGGACCCCAGCCAATCAGCTGGTAGGGTGTCCACTGTCAGCACCGCAGTACACAGAGATTGGAATGCAGGCTGCTGCTCCGTCTCTAATATAGTAGCCGGCACTTGTAACTGCAGGCACAGCTATTTAAATCAATGAGAGCTGCACCTGCAGTTTGCAAAAATTATATATATTTTTTAGGTTTAGGTTTTGAAAAATAAGTGTTTTTTTTTTTTCATCACTGCATTCAAAGACCCATAATCTTTATTTTGCCTTGGACATGGCTGTATAAGGATGTGTTTTTCGTGTGATGAGCTGTAGTTTTATTGGTACCATTATTGGGGTACATATGACTTTTGTGAACAATGTTATTGTGTTTCTTGGTAGGTAAATAAACAAAACAAGCCTTCTTTGTTCTTTTTTTCATTTTGGTTTTATATAGTTTTTGCTGTGCAGGGTAAAAGTTGTGTTTTATTTATTGTACAGGTTGTTAAAAAAGCAGCAATACCAAATGTGTGTTTTTAAAACTTTTTCTTTTTACAATAACAATGACACCTGCAATGGGTGGGGTATATTAGTCAGCAAACAAACAGTCAGCTCTTCAAGTTGATGTGTTGGAAGCAAAAAAATAAGCACACGTAAGGATTTGAACGATTTTTGTGATGGCTAGATCATTAGTTAGCAAATCTTCAAAGTGGCAGGTTTGATGGGTATTCCCAGTATGCAGTGGTTAGTACCTTCTAAATGTGGTCCAGGGGAAGGACATTCAGTGAACTGGTGACAGGGTCATGGATATCCAAGACTGAATGCACATGGGGAGCAAAGGCTAACCCCCTCAGAAGAGCTGCTGTAGCATCCGTGTCAACACACAGTATATCACAGTTTACCCTATATCAGACTATGTAACCGCTCACTATTCAGCGTGTCAATGCTGAGCCCTCACCACTGTGATGGACACCTACAATGAGCGTATGATCATCACAACTGGACCATGGAGCGCTAGAGAAAGGCAGCCAGGTCTGATGATTCAAGAGATGACATGTACATGGTTGAATGCATGTGTGTTACTTACATAGAGTAGAGATGGCATTGTAACGTCCTGTAGAGACGCCACAGAAATGAATACTGCGGGTATGGCCGAAGGCCTTGTCATGGTGTAACCGAGTAGTAGCAGGGGGAATGCTTATGAAAGTATATATGTATATCACATCGGGACGCCACCATTCCCAGGCCGTTATTCTATGCGGCCGAGTAATAAACACTGGACAAGTGTATCATACCTTGGGTCCTTAGGAACAGTTGAGGCCCGGTAAAACTTTACTTGAATAAACTTTGTAAGCAGGTAATTACAGGTACATTCACGGCAGCAGTTACAGGCAAAAGCTCAGAGGTTGGGAGGCAAAAATCACACAGGAACAATATGGCCCTTTAGTCCACGTTATCTATATGTCACCAGTCCTGGACATTAGGGCCTCATGTCCACGGGGAAAATCAGGCCCGCTACGGATTCTCCATGGAGAATCTGCAGCGGGTCCCTCCTGCCCCGCGGACATGAGCGCTGAAAATAGGAATTTAAAAGAATTTACCCATCCGGAGCGGTTCGGGAAAGTCTTCTCTTCCTCACAGCCGGATCTTCTTTTACGGCCGGCGGATGAACTCGGCACGTCGCCGGCACGTCGCCGGCGTGCCGCGCGCATGCGCCGGGCACATCCGCCGAGCCGAAGCAAGAAAGATCCGGCCGTGAGGAATAGAAGACCTTCCCGGTCCGCTCCGGATGGGTAAATTCTTTTAAATTCCTATTTTAGGTCTCCCGCGGATCCGGACGGCTTCCATAGGCTTCAATAGAAGCCCGCGGGAGCCGACCCCGCGGGAGACCCGCACGAAAATGGAGCATGGTCCAGATTTTTTCATGCTCCATTTTTTTTAAAATCCCTTTTATTGACGATCCGCGGGTATTTATCTACCCTGCGGGTGGTCAATGCATCCCTATGGGGTGCGGATCCGCGGGCAGGAGAAGAGTTAAAATCCGCTGCGGATTTTAATTCTTATTTTGCCCGTGGACATGAGCCCTAAATATTTACTCCAGAGGAGGAGGAAAAAAGAACCTCTACACATACTCTCTGGCAAGAAATAACGTAGAAAAACGCTTAGCTTAGATGCACCTCGCATCTTCTGCGCGTGGGTGTCACAATCATGTACCTCTGTGTGGTGATCCTATTGGTGGACGGCCACACAGGAAAAATAAATGCCTCTAGTGTGAACGGGTACCTGGTTTGTGTGAAGTGGGATGTTGGAGGTTGTGCGCTCTCTCTTTCTCTGGAATGGACTCACTCCTGTTACATCCACTTTACATGCGCTACAGGTAGTCGTTCCTCTTCCTCCATCTTTGCCAACATGGAAACGGATGGTGCTCCCATGCGGCTCTGTGTTAGCTCCAAGCAGCAGGTAAAATAGAACCGTGCTCCAACTCAGATTGAAGAACACTCAACTCCACTCTCGGACACTCACATTTATAACCTCACTTGTACCACATGACACAGTGAGAATAGATACATTCAGCATACAGAGCTGACAGGCAATGATTTTAAGGGAGTTAACCATTCAGACGCTGCAGCTGTGCAACACACATACAGAAAATGACAAGACAGCTTTGCACAGTACATCCACATAAGACAATACATGTATGACAGTTATGGAGGGGTCCAGGATGTTGTACCGGGACACTACAGCATCAGGATGCACTTTGGGAAGAGCACAAGAAGGCAATAAATAATGTTCTGCTGGGAAACGTTGGGTCCTGCATTGATGTGGATGTTACTTTGACACAAACCTCCTACCTATAAATTGCTGCAAAGCAACTACAGCCCTTCATCGAAATGGTATTCCTTAACCCCTTAAGGACATGGTCTATTTTGGGCATAAGGACGCAACGATTTTGGGGGGATTTTCATCTCTACTTTTCAAAAGTCATAACTTTTTTATTTTTCCGTTGACATGGCCGTATAAGGGCTTATTTTTTGCATGGCGAATAGAGATGAGCGAGCACCCAAATGCTCAGGTCCGCGTTATTCGAGTCAAGCTTTTTGTAAAATTCGAGAGCTCTACTCGAGTAACCAACCCCATTGACTACAATGGAAGACTCGAGCATTTTTGTATGTGGGACGCTGGGTCCTGAGCTTTTTTTTTTCTTTCTTGGTTCGTCTCTGTCTCTCTCTCTTCCCCTTCCCCTTTCTGCCAGACCAAAAATTTTCAAATGACGCGCACTGCGTCACAGCAGGAAGGGGCGAAAACAGGCACGTCACAGCGGGGAGGAGCCAAAAGCTGGGGCGGGGTCGAACATGATTTGATACTCGTTCAAGTAACAAGCACCATCGAGTACGCTAATACTCGAACTAGCATCAAGCTCGACAGAGTACATTCGCTCAACTCTAGTGGCGAACTGTAGTTTTTATTGGTGCCATTTTTGGGTACATAGACTATATTATAAAACTTTTGAAATTTTTTTTATGATAGCAGGGAGAGAAAACACATCAATTCGGCCTTTTTTTTTTTTTTTTTCAGCATTAACCCCTTAGTGACTACCCTATAGACTGTGGATAACAGCGATTCAATGGATAACAGAGATCATGTAAAAGTAAAAAAAAATTGTAAAGAAAAAAAAGATTGTTTCATCTCCCCTCACGGGAGATCATGTTCGTGAGGGGAGATGAAATTTGGTACGTAAGGCCCACAGATTTATCTGCAGACCTTACCCTGGCTTCTGCATGCGTGCCCGTCACCAAAATGTCGGATGCATGCGCAAAAGCCGCAGATTGCCGGGGTAATTTAAAATCTCACCGCTCCTGGCTACAAAATGTAGCCAAGAGACTGGAGATTTCACTTGGGGCTGCGGTACGCAGTCCTTGGTCACGTGAGCACCATTATCCAATGGATAACAGCGATCATGTAAAAGTAAAAAAAAGTTAGTTTCACCTCCTGTCACGGATCTGATCCTTGAGGGGAGTGGAAATTACCTACATAAGGCCTCCGGCGATGTCCCTCGACGAGATCCTTATCTGTGGACCTTTCTCCAGCTTCGGCACATGTGCCGTTCGCCAAAATGTTGGACGCAAGGGCAGAAGCTGGGAGGACCCGGGAAATTAAAAATCTCTTTGCTCCTGGCTACTAAAGGTAGCTGAGAGCCTGGAGCAGTGACTGACGTCTGCAGTGTGCGGTTTCCAGTCACGTGATCACCGTTATCCAATGGATAATGGCCATCACGTAAAAGTAGGAAAAGGAAAAAAACCCAGTCTAGGGTTGAAACGTCACGTCGCTGATGCTCAGGGCCATGGGTCCAATAAAGTTTGTATTTTTGCTATAATCGCTGTACTGGAGTGCTGCCTTTTCCATCGATTCTGCATTTTGACTTTCTGGGATTAGGGATCCAGTCCCTTTAAAGGCGTGCACCATTCCCTTTTGGATATCTTCTAAGCGTGGTGAGTGCTTCTGACTAATATTACAACCTTTGGCCATCACGTAAAAGTAAACAGACAGATGAAGTTTGATGCTTCGTTCAGTTTTGGCCCCAGACAGAAGATTAAGGCCACATTTGGTATGTTTCTGAACAAGGGACAAACACCAAATAGCACACCACCGATTTTGTTTGTATGTTAAGAAGGGGATGTCGCCATGATGTAGGAGGAAGATGGCTGGAGATTTTGGTAGGGGGTAATGTGTGAACTTAGATGTAACCTGCCACCTCTGCCCAGAAGCCCGCCAGCACAGAACACTCCCAGAAAATATGTAGCAGGGTCCCCTGTTACATCCTGCATCTCCAACACAGGGGGCGAACAATGGGAATATCTTATGCAAGTGGGAGGACACCCTGTACCACCTAGATAGAACCTTGTATCCAGATTCCTGAACCCTACTAGATATAGAAGAGGAATGTGTGATTGGAAAGATTCTTTCCCTTTCCTCAGGGGGTGAGTGTGATCCCCTGGTCCTCTTCCCATCTCTGTATGTACCCTGGTGGTGAGGTCTCTGGCTGTGTGTTAAGTATGTTATATACTCTGGATAAAATGTGTCTGGAGGGACCCTCTTCACAACAAATATAATCATACTGCGTTTTTGGATGTGCAAATGTACTAGGTCGAGGGAGGGATATGAGAAAGTGTCTAAGCTGGATCACCTGCCACAAGGAAAGCTGGTTATCGTTGGTCTCTCCCATTAACAAATCCACTGGTAGCCACTGGCCATCCTGTAGGAAATGTTCAGCTCGAAATCTAGCTCCCGTGATCCAGTTGCGGAAGACTCTATCCTCATTGCCCGGCAGTAACACTGGGTTGCCCAAGACCGGGAACATAGGAGACAGGTTAGGAAAGATATCTGCCCTGGCAAAAACTTTAGTAGCAATTAGCATCGTCAGGCTAATTGTGGGGTGTCTTGCCAACTCCACTGATACTTGTCCATGTGTCCAAGGGAGCGCTACAAGTGGCATGGTTGCAAATGTTCGTTCTATGGTGATCCACAGCTTGAGGGCCGGATGCCTGTGCCAGTCTTTTATGTATACTAAGTGACTCGCCTGATAATATCGCAGGAAATTTGGGAGGCCCATACCACCCTTCCTTTTTGGTTTAGACAAAGTATTCTGCGCTATATGCGATGGTTTGTCTGCCCATATAAATTTGGACATCAGAGAGAGTAGGTGTTGGAAAAATTGCCTCAGGACATGAATAGAAAGGGCTTGAAACAGGTATAACACTCTGGGAAGGATATTCATTTTTTAATGGCCTCTCTTCCGAACCACAAAAAAGTGCCTTTGGTCCAGGCATTTAAGTCCTGCCTAACCTTATTTTGGAGTGTAGGGAAATTTGTGGAGTATAAATCCTCAACTTCTGGTGGAGATTAATGCCTAGGTAGGGAATATGGTCTCTTGCCCACAAAAATGAGAAGGCGTCTTTAAGTTCATTTACTCCAGATTGAGGTAGGGAAATATTAAGCGCTACAGATTTATGATAATTGATCTTGAAATTAGATATGGTAGAGTATTGTTTTATTTCCGCTAGTAGATTGGGTAAGGTGATTCATGGATTGGAGATTAAAAACAAGAGGTCATCCACGTAGGCCGCGATCTTATATTCCGTGCCCCCTAATGTAATCCCTTGTATATCCAGATTGCTGCAAATATGTCCTAGACACAATATAAAAATCAGAGGCGAGAGGGGACAACCTTGTCTTGTGCCATTTGTGATAGTAAAGGGGGCTGAGAGCTGGCCGTTTACCCTCACTGATGCCGTGGAACATGAATATTGGACTCGAAAAGAGCCTCTGCCAGCTCAGTCTGTGTGATTGGGGCCTCCATTGCATCGATAGCCTCTTGCAAAAATCTACTTAGATTCGAACGTTGGAAGTAGTCCTGAATTATAGCCCTTCGGCATTCCCTGTCCCGTTCTGATTGAGGGGGTGACAGGTTGTATAGTGCCTGAAAGTTCTGAAATGCTTCAGATATCTGCTGGGGAATATGCAGAGTATGGCCATTGGAATTGTTTATATGTGGGACATATGTTCTGGCTCCAGCGGTTTGAAGTGCCCGTACTAGTGTGCAGCTAGGCTTATCACCAAATTCATAGAAGTGGCATCTGCATTTTGCTAAATTCTCCTTTGCCTGGCCCATGTAGAACGAACTGACCTTTTCTCTGAGTTGAATCAGCTCTGACCCTCTTGTGCCATCCTGAGTAGTCTTATGAACTAGTTCCAAGTCCCATATTTTTTCAAATAGTCCCTCGAGGTGTGCACTGCGCTCTTTCTTGACACGGGATCTGAGGCTAATACATTCGTGCTGTGGTAGGCATGTGGAAACCTGGCATCGGAGAACGTAGGATGAGCGTTTGTACGAAAGTGGGTCTTCTGAATGAAGGCCACCTGTGCTCTTCTCTTCCAGAGGATACGGAGAATGGAAAATCTTTTTTCAGCAATGTTCAAGCCTTGTGCATTAATAGAGACAATCGTTAGATTAGCAGGATCCGGCGGCACATGCATCTTTGTAGTTTTACTCTTCGGAGTAAATTAACTTAAATTATAGCCCCCTATAGAGACTGTAATAGTAGGATGGGGGGGGGGGGGGTGACAAGAAAGAAGATAAGAAAAAAGAAAAAAAAGAGACACCAAAAGAAAAAAACAGGAAACACACAAAACCTAAGCTAACCTAAGCTAGTTGTTAGCAATTCTCTATTTATTAGGGGGCCTGATCCCCTACCACCAGAGGGTAAAATCAGGGCCTTGATGCCCTACTCGGGGTTATGTAAAAAGGCTTTGGGCAGATAAGGCCGTAATCCCTCTCTGAAAACAAAAAGAACAGGAAAAATATGTATCTGAGAAAAGAAAAGGAAAAAAAAAGAAATCCACAGTCTTGATCGTTCGAGCCGTGAAGCTGCAACCAGTATGTCCTTGACTGTAGGAGAAGAAGAGAGGGCAACTAAGGGAAAAATAGGTTTCTGCACGCCTGCCCCGCCATGTCCATGAAAAATGAAAATTTGAATTGATGGGAACTCAAAAAATGAGCGGACTGAGCAGGATCCTGTGCTCCAATGTGGTTCAGCGTGATTGGGGATCAGTACTCTGGAACTGTCAGATCAAGATCTGTGGGGTTCCTCATATTGCGCAGGAGAGAACAACTATTAGCCTGTGTTCGTAGGATTGAGTCCTTGATGAGTACTGGCTATTCAAATGTTTGCTGGAGCAGCGTCCATAGCCAAGGTCCTATCTGGAATCGGGACCAAAGGTACCTCTAGAAAGGGGAATGCTCCTTCCAGATCTGTTGGTGCTTTGACTGTATAAAGACAGCCTCTCTTGCGGAGTATCAGATGAAATGGGTGACCCCACTTGTAGGTTGTGTCTGCTCTGCATGCTGCATCCAACAGGGGACTGATCAATCTCTGTCTGTTTAGGGTCAGCCTGGATACGTTAGGTAGGATAGAAATTTCAGTCCTGCATTTCTGAGTGTTCTAGAAACAGTAGAATGTCATCTGCAAACGGGGAAATCTTTAATTCGTGGAAGCCTATATTTATGCCCTTATACACATCTGGCTCGGTCAATCTTTTGACTAGTGGTTCTAGCGCCAGATCGAATAGTAGGGGTGATAGCGGGCAACACTGTCTTGTGCCCTGTGGCGTTCAAATGGGGTTGACAAAAAACCTGGCATATGTATTCTGGCTTTGGAGTTGCAGTATAGGCTGTCAATGTACGTTCTAAAGGTTCCATTGCTGTTTATTTTGCTTAGCACCAAGTTCAGCCAGTCCCAGTATACATTGTCCAATGCTCTTTCTGCATCCAATACTAATAAAATTGGGATGTGTTTCTTAGATTGGGGTGACTGATTTAGGCACACTCGTTGTATGACATCGAGTGTTGTCAGGAGTTTGCGGATGTTTGTGACTAGAGATGAGCGAGCACCAAAATGCTCGGGTGCTCGTTGCTCGAGTCGAACTTCCTGCGATGCTCCAGAGCTCGTTTCGAGTAACAAACCCCATTGAAGTCAATGGGGGACTCGAGCATTTTTGTATATGACCGATGCTCCGGATAGATCCTCACTTGTGAAAAAACAGAAAAAATCCGAAAGTCATGGAAACACCACAGAAACGGATAGGGCAGGGCTGGGGCAGTATGCAGGGCTGCATCTCAGGCTCCCAGGTCCCACTATTAAGCCACAATAGGGGCAAGAGTCTGCCCCCCTAACAATTTTTACTTCAGAAAAACCCTCTTTAGCAAGGCACACGTCTTCTTTGGCCCAATCCAGTGTCTCAGATAACTGTGGTAACACAAGAGAAAATATATGATGCCCAGTGCTGATCCCCTGATCCCAAGCAGGAGGAGCAGGGTGGCCTTACAAGGCCAAGAAAACATGACCAGGACCCGCTGAAGCCTGTGTGGGAAGTATGTGAGCGGGTCTTTGGCCAGGCTCGGTCCCAGCAAACACCTTGTGGGATCCAAGGTGCCGCGACTGACATAGCACTAGGAAAATGTATGTGCCCACACACTATTCATCCTGTGTAGGTGTCGGATAGCTCAATCAACACCGCAAGGGGAAAGATATCTGCACTCTGTACCCTACCCAAGTCAGTCAGGTAAAACACCGCGATGGGAAGTCTGTGTGCACCCACAGCATAGGCGGGTCCAAGGAACCCAAAGACATTAAACATGAAGAAATCACAGTGCCCAAACATGGCAGACTTTCACTCCACCGAGGACATAGGCCACTGCACACCCTCAGCAAACGCAGGCATAAAGCGGACTCCGATCCTAGTACAGCTGTGAAGGTCTCATTAAATCAGTTATGTTTACTTTCACCACTCCAAAGACTGGATTAACCTGCAACAAGTTCCACAGGCCCAACCTGGCGCAGTTGCAGTTTCCCCGGGACATAGGCCTCAGCCCACACCCTCAGCAAACGCGGGCATGAAGCGGAATCCGATGCTAGTCCAGCTGTGAAGGTCTCATTAAATCAGCTACGTTTTCTTTCACCGCTACAAAGACTGCATTAACGAGGAAGAAGTTCCACAGGCCCAACCTGGCGCAGTTGCAGTTACCCCAGGACATAGGCCTCAACCCACACCCTCAGCAAACGCGGGCCTGAAGCGGACTCCGATGCTAGTCCAGCTGTGAACGTCTCATGAATGCAGCAACACTCCTCTCCTTTTGTGCAAACGAGTTTCTTAGATAACTGTGGTAACACGAGAGAAAATACATGATGCCGAGTGTTGATCCCCTGACCCCAAGCAAGAGGAGGAGGTGGCCTTACAAGGCCAAGAAACCATGATCAGGACCCGCTGTAGCCTGTGTGGGAAGTATGTGAGCGGGCCCTTGGTCAGGCTCGGTCCCAGCACACACCTTGTGTGGCCCAAGGTGCCGCGAGTGATATAACAATGGGGAATCCATGTGTCCACACACCAGTCATTCTGTTTAGGTGCCGGATACCTCATCGACAACGCAAAGGGGAAAGCCATCCGCACTCTGCACCCTATCCAAGTTAGTCAGTGACTTTGTGACAGACAGGTAAAACACCGCTATGGGGAGTCTGTGTGCACCCACAACATAGTTGGGTCTTGGGCGACCCAAGACATGAACCATAAAGAAATCAGAGTGCTCAACCATAGCAGACTTTCACTGCGCTGAGGACATAGGCCTCAGCCTACACCCTCAGCAATCGCAAGCATAAAGCGGACTCCGATCCTAGTACAGCTGTGAATGTTTCATTTATGCAGCAACGCTCCTCTCCTTTGGCGCAAACGAGTTTCTCAGATAACTGTGGTAACACGAGAGAAAATACATGATGCCCAGTGCTGATCCCCTGACCCCAAGCAGGAGGAGGAGGTGGCCTTACAAGGCCAAGAAACCATGACCAGGACGCGCTGTAGCCTGTGTGGGAAGTATGTGAGAGGGCGCTTGGTCAGGCTCGGCCCCAGCAAATACCTTGTGTGACCCAAGGTGCCGCGACTGACATAGCAATGGGAAAATCCATGTGCCCACACACTATTCATTCTGTGTAGGTGTCGGATAGCTCAATCGACACCGCAAGGGGAAAGCCATCTGCACTCTGCACCCTACGCAGGTCAGTCAGTGTATTTGTGGCAGACAGGTCAAACACCGCTATGGGAAGTCTTTGTGCACCCACAGCATAGGCGAGCTGAAGGAACCCAAAGACAGTAATAAACATGTAGAAATGACAGTGCCCAAACATGGCAAACTTGCACTGCGCCGAGGACATAGGCCTCTGCACACACCCTCAGCAGTCGTAGGCATAGAGCAGACTCCGATACTAGTACAGCTGTGAACGTTTCATTAATGCAGTAACACTGCTCTTCTTTGGCCCAAACCAGTGTGTCAGATAACTGTGGTAACACGGGAGAAAATACATGAAGCCCAGTGCAGATCCCCTTACCCCAAGCAGGAGGAGGAGGTGGCATTACAAGGCCAAGACACCATGACCAGGACCCGCTATAGTCTGTGTGGGAAGCACGTTAGCGGGCTCAGGGTCAGGCTCGGTCCCAGCCTCCCTGAGTTACATAGCAATGGTAAATCCATGTGTCGCAACACAGATAGCTCAACACTGCAAGGGGAAGTCTTTGAGTTCCTTGAGCTCGCCTACGCTGTAGGTGCGCAAAGATGGTATTACACAGGAAGAAATCAGAGTGCCCAACCATGGGAGAGTTTCCCCCCGCCAAGCAACTTGGTCTCGGCCCACAATTCTGGCCTAGTCAGTCACTGTATTATTTGTGCCAGATAGGTAAAACACCACGATGGGAAGACTTAGTGCACCCATAGTATAGACAGACCCCTGTAACATTCCTGTAGCAAAGGTATAAACAGACCCCTGTAACATTTCTGTAGCAGGAGTATAGGCAGACCTCTGTAGCATTTCTGAAGTAAACGTATAGACAGACCCTAGTAACATTTCTGTAGCAGAAGTATAAGCAGACCCCAGTAACATTTCTGTAGTAACAGTATAGGTAGACCCCAGTAACATTTCTGTAGCTGAAGTATAGGCAGACCCCTGTAACATTTCTGTAGCAGAAGTATTGGCAGACCCCTGTAACGTTTATATGGCAGAAGTATAGGCAGACCCCAGTAACATTTCGGTAGCAGAAGTATAGGCAGCCCCCTGTAACATTTATCTGGCAGAAGTATGGGCAGACCCCTGTAACATTTATGTGGCAGAAGTATAGGCAGACCCCTGTAACATTTCTGTAGCAGAAGTATAGGCAGACACCTGTAACATTTCTGTAGCAGAAGTATAGGCCGACCCCTGTAACATTTCTGTGGCAGAAGTATAGGCAGAGCCCAATAACATTTCTGTGGCAGAAGTATAGGCAGAGCCCAATAACATTTCTGTAGCAGAAGTATAGGCAGACCCTTGTAACATTTCTGTAGTAACAGTATAGACAGACCCCAGTAACATTTCTATAGCAGAAGTATAGGCAGACCCCTGTAACATTTCTGTAGCAGAAGTATAGACAGACCCCTGTAACATTTATGTGGCAGAAGTATAGGCAGACCCCTGTAACATTTCTGTAGCAGAAGTGTAGGCAGACCCCTGTAACATTTCTGTAGTAACAGTATAGACAGACCCCAGTAACATTTCTGTAGCAGCAGTATAGGCAGACCCCTGTAATATTTCTGTAGCAGAAGTATAGGCAGACCCCAGTAACATTTCTGTAGTAACAGTATAGACAGACCCCAGTAACATTTCTGTAGCAGACGTATAGGCAGACCCCTGTAACATTTCTGTAGCAGAAGTATAGGCAGACTCTTGTAACATTTATCTCGCAGAAGTATAGGCTGACCCCTGTAACATTTATGTGGCACAAGTATAGGCAGACCCCTGTAACATTTCTGTAGCAGAAGTATAGGCAGACCCTTGTAACATTTCTGTAGTAACAGTATAGACAGACCCTTGTAACATTTCTGTAGTAACAGTATAGACAGACCCCAGTAACATTTCTGTAGCAGAAGTATAGGCAGACCCCTGTAACATTTCTGTAGCAGAAGTATAGACAGACCCCTGTAACATTTATGTGGCAGAAGTATAGGCAGACCCCTGTAACATTTCTGTAGCAGAAGTGTAGGCAGACCCCTGTAACATTTCTGTAGTAACAGTATAGACAGACCCCAGTAACATTTCTGTAGCAGCAGTATAGGCAGACCCCTGTAACATTTTTGTAGCAGCAGTATAGGCAGACCCCTGTAATATTTCTGTAGCAGAAGTATAGGCAGACCCCAGTAACATTTCTGTAGTAACAGTATAGACAGACCCCAGTAACATTTCTGTAGCAGACGTATAGGCAGACCCCTGTAACATTTCTGTAGCAGACGTATAGGCAGACCCCTGTAACATTTCTGTAGCAGAAGTATAGGCAGACCCCTGTAACATTTCTGTAGCAGAAGTATAGGCAGACTCCTGTAACATTTATCTCGCAGAAGTATAGGCTGACCCCTGTAACATTTATGTGGCACAAGTATAGGCAGACCCCTGTAACATTTATGTGGCACAAGTATAGGCAGACCCCTGTAACATTTCTGTAGCAGAAGTATAGGCAGACCCCTGTAACATTTCTGTAGCAGCAGTATAGGCAGACCCCTGTAACATTTCTGTAGCAGAAGTATAGGCCAACCCCTGTAACATTTCTGTGGCAGAAGTATAGGCAGACCCCTGTAACATTTCTGTGGCAGAAGTATAGGCAGAGCCCAATAACATTTCTGTAGCAGAAGTATAGGCAGACCCCAGTAACATTTCTGTAGTAACAGTATAGACAGACCCCAGTAACATTTCTGTAGCAGAAGTATAGGTAGACCCCTGTAACATTTTTGTGGCAGAAGTATAGGCAGACCCCTGTAACATTTATGTAGCCGAAGTTTAGGCAGACCCCAGTAACATGTATGTAGCAGAAGTTTAGGCAGACCCCAGTAACATTTATGTAGCAGCAGTATAGGCAGACCCCTGTAACATTTCTGTAGCAAGAGTATAGGCGAACGCCTGAAAATTGGGGTACCATGACTGTAGGCGAAGGCCGGAAAAATTAGTTAGTTAACAGTATAGGCGAGGGCCAGAAAAATTAGTGCACCAAGAGTACCAATATACCACTGAAAAATTGCTCAACCGAGAGTGCAGGTGAAAAAGAATAAACATTTTTTAAAAGATAAAGCTCGCTGTTGCTTAATTTGTAACACAGCCTGGAGGCAGCCGTGTTAAAAAAATTGGTTCATATTAAAGTATCAATAGTTTGGAAACTGAAAAATTGGAAAAAAAATTGTTAGATGAGCCTTTTGGGCTGCAGAAAAATTGGCAGTTCAGCGTGATGACATGATGTTTCAGGAGGAGGTGTAGGAGGAGGAGGACTAATATCAGAGACAGATTGACAAAGCTAAATGCCTCGTTTTTTCCGGTGATAGAGAAGCATGTTTTTATCTGCGGTTGCAGCGAGAAGAATCTTTAGGTTCCGCTGCTCTCCGCCGGTGGAGAAGAGAAGTCTGGGGAAATCCAGGCTTTGTTCATCTTTATGAGTGTAAGCATGTCAGCACTGGCAGTTGACAGGTGGGTACGCTTGTCCGTGATGATTCCCCCAGCTGCACTAAACACCCTCTCTGACAAGATGCTAGCGGCAGGGCAAGCCAGCACCTCCAGGGCATACAGCGCAAGTTCATGCCATGTGTCCAGCTTTGACACCAAATAGTTGAATGGAGCAGAGGCATCACGGAGGACAGTGGTACGATTGGCAACGTACTCCCTCACCATCTTTTTACTGTGCTCCCTCCGACTCAGCCTCGACTGGGGAGTGGTGACGCAGTCTTGCTGGGGAGCCATAAAGCTGGCAAAGGCCTTGGAGAGTGTTCCCCTGCCTGCGCTGAACATGCTGCCTGATCTGCGCGCTTCCCCTGCTACTTGGCCCTTGGAAATGCGACTTCTGCCGCTAGCGCTGTCAGATAGGAAGTTTAGCATCACTTTGTGCACCAGGGCCCTGTGGTATTGCATCACTCTCGTACCCCTTTCCTCTTTGGGAATGAGAGAGGAAAGGTTCTCCTTGTACCATGGGTCGAGAAGGGTGTACACCCAGTAATCCGTGTTGGCCAGAATGCGTCTAACGCGAGGGTCACGAGAAAGGCATGCTAACATAAAGTCAGCCATGTGTGCCAGGGTGCCAGTATGCAAGACACGGGTGTCCTCACTAGGAAGATGATTTTCCGGATCCTCCTCCTCCTCCACAGTCCATACACGCTGAACAGATGAGAGGCAAGCAGCATGGGTACCCTCTGCAGTGTGCCCAGCTGTCTCTTCCCCCTCCTCCTCCTGCTCCTCCCCTTCCTCCTCCTACTCCAAAATGCGCTGAGATATAGACATGAGTGTGGTCTTGCTATCAAGCGACATACTGTCATCCCCGGTCTCCTGTTCCATCCGCAAAGCGTCGGCCTTCATGCCCTGCAGCGAACTCCTCAGCAGGCATAGCAGCGGGATGGTAACGCTAATGATTGCAGCGTCGCCGCTCACCATCTGGGTAGACTCCTCAAAGTTTCTGAGGACCTGGCAGATGTCTGCCATCCAGGCCCACTCCTCAGTAAAGAATTGGGGAGGCTGACTACCACTACACTGCCCATGTTGGAGTTGGTATTCCCCTATTGCTCTACGCTGCTCACAGAGCCGGGCTAACATGTGCAGCGTAGAATTCCACCATGTGGGCATGTCACACAGCAGTCGGTGCTCTGGCAGATTAAACCGATGTTGCAGGGTCCTCTGGATGGTAGCGTCCGTGGTGGACTTGCGGAAATGTGCGCAGACACAGCGCACCTTGCCGAGCAGGTCAGACAAGTGTGGGTAGTTTTTCAGAAACCGCTGAACCACCAGATTGAAGACGTGGGCCAGGCATGGCACGTGTGTGAGGCTGCCGAGCTGCCGAGCCGCCACCAGGTTACGGCCGTTGTCACACATGACCATGCCCGGTTGGAGGCTCAGCGGCGAAAGCCAGAGGTCAGTCTGCTCTGTCAGACCCTGCAACAGTTCGGGAGCCGTGTGCCTCCTGTCACCTAGGCTGAGTAGTTTCAGCACGGCCTGCTGACGCTTGCCCACCGCTGTGCTGCCGCGCCACACCGACTGCTGGCGACGTGCTGCTCACATTTCTTAATTGAGAGGAAGAGTTTGCATAGGAGGAGGAGGAGGGGGAGGGTTTAGAGGAGGTGGCATAGACCGCCGCAGATACCAGCACCGAGGTAGGACCCGCTATTCTGGGTGTGGGTAGGACGTGTGCGGTCCCAGGCTCTGCCTCGGTCCCAGCCTCCACCAAATTCACCCAATGTGCCGTCAGGGAGATATAGTGGCCCTGCCCGCCGGTACTTGTCCACGTGTCCGTGCTTAAGTGGACCTTTTCAGTAACCACATTGGTTAGGGCACGATTGATGTTGCGGGATACGTGCTGTTGTAGGGCTAGGACAGCATACCGGGAAAAATAGTGGCGACTGGGGACCGAGTAGCGTGGGACCGCTGCCGCCATCATATTTTTGAAAGCCTCCGTTTCCACAAGCCTGTACGCAGGATCTCCAGGCTGATTAATTTGGCAATGTGCATGTTTAAAGCTTGAGTGTGCGGGTGCGTGGCGGCGTATTTGCACTTTCGCTCCAACGCTTGCGCTAGTGACAGCTGAACGCTGCGCTGAGAGACATTGCTGGATGGGGTCGAGGACAGCGGAGGTGTGGGTGTGGGTGCAGGCCAGGAGGCGCTCATGCCTGTGTCCTGAGAGGGGGGTTGGATCTGAGTGGCAGGTTGGGGCACAGGTGAAGAGGCAGTGATGTGAGGCAGTGAACGGCCTTTGTCCCACCTTGTGGGGTGCTTGGCCATCATATGCCTGCGCATGCTGGTGGTGAGGCTGGTAGTGGTGGCTCCCCGGCTGATCTTGGTGCGACACAGGTTGCACAGCACTGTTCGTCGGTCGTCCGCGCTCTCACTGAAAAACATCCACACCTTTGAACACCTAGGCCTCTGCACGGTGGCTTGGCGCGAGGGGGTGCTTTGGGAAACAGTTGGGGGATTCTTCGCTCTGGCCCTGCCTCTACCCCTGCCCACCCCACTGCCTCTTCCAACCTGTCCTGCTGCTGCACTTGCCTCCCCCTCTGAAGACCTGTCCTCAGTTGGCTTTGCAAACCAGGTAGGGTCAGTCACCTCATCGTCCAGCGGCTCTTCCTCCGAATCCTCTGTGCGCTCCTCCCTCGGACTTACTGCCCTTACTACTACCTCACTGATAGACAACTGTGTCTCATCATCATCGTCCTCCTCACCCACTGTAAGCTCTTGAGACAGTTGCCGTAAGCCCCCAGCCTCCTCACCCGGACCCCGGGAACTTTCCAAAGGTTGGGCATCGGTGACGACAAACTCCTCAGGTGAGAGAGGAACCATGTTTTCCCACTCAAGGCAGGGACCCGAGAACAGTTCCTGGGAGTCGGCCTGCTCATCAGAATGTGTCATTTTCATGGAGTGAGGAGGCTGGGAGGAAGGAGGAGCAGCAGCTAGAGGATTCAGAGTTGTAGCAGTGGACTGCGTAGAAGACTGGGTGGTCGATACATTGCTGGATGCATTTTCTGCCATCCTCGACATGACCTGCTCACACTGCTCTGTTTGTAATAAAGGTCTACCACGTGGACCCATAAATTGTGATATGAAGCTGTGACCCCAGAAACTTGCCTCTCTTCTAATCCCACAGCAGCTGGCTGTGATTCACCTGGACCAGGAACTCAGGCTGTGCCCACACTCTCTCTTGGACCTTCGTGTCCTCGCCCGCGTGCACGTCCTTGACCCTTACCCCTCAGCATGGTGGATTACGAATAGAGCAGACACAGAGCGGTGTAAATAATTATGGAGTTATTTGCGTACACTTTCACGCTGAGAGCGGAATTGTAACGCAAACTCCAGGCAGAAAAAGAATTGTAAGGAAGGCCGCAAACAGGCCTAGCTGTGCAACAGTGATGCACTACAACTCCCACCAGACACCCTGTTAAATGCAGACAGTCAGATGCAGCCCAACGAAGGAGTTATATATATATATTTTTTAAAAGAATACAGGCTATATAGTGTGTATATCACTTTCCCTCTAGCAGTGGCTGTGGCCGTACGATATGAGTCAAATTCACTGCAGACACAGACCGTAGTAAATAATTATGGAATTATTGGCGTACACTTTGAGAGTGGTTTTGTAACGCAAACTGCAGCCAGAAAAAAATTATACGGAAGGCTGCAAAAGGGCTAGCTGTGCAATAGTGATGCACTACAACTCCCACCAGAGACCCTGTTAAATTGAGGCAGTCAGAGGTAGCCCAACGAAGGAGTTTTATTTAAAAAAAAAAAAAAAGAATACAGGCTATATAGTGTGTATGTGACTTTCCCTCTATCAGTGGCTGTGGTCGTACGCTGCGCGTTAAGTTTACTGCAGACACAGACCGGTGTAGAAAATTATGGAATTATTGGCGTACACTTTCACGCTGACAGCGGTATTGTAACGCCATCTGCAGCCAGAAAAAAAATTATATGGAAGGCTGCAAAAAGGGCTAGCTGTACAATAGTGATGCACTAAAACTCCCTCCAGACACCCAGTAAAATGCAGACGGCCAGAGGCTGCCCAACAAATTATTATTTTTTTTTTTGGAAAAGGAATACAGGCTGTACAGTGTGTATATCACTTTCCATCTATAAGTGGCTGTGTTGGCCGTATGCTGAGCGTCAAATTCACTGCAGATACAGACCGGTTTAAGTAAATACGGAATTATTTGCGTACACTTTGAGAGCGGAATTGTAATGCAAGCTCCAGGCAGAAAAAAATTGTAAGGAAGGCCGCAAACAGGCCTAGCTGTGCAATAGTGATGCACTACAACTCCCACCAGACACCCTGTTAAATGCAGACAATCAGAGGTAGCCCAACGAAGGAGCTTTTTTTTTATTTTTTTGAAAAAGAATACAGGCTATATAGTGTGTATATGACTTAACCTCTATCAGTGGCTGTGGCCATACGCTGTGCGTTAAGTTCACTGCAGACACAGACCGGTGTAAAAAATTATGGAATTATTGGCGTACACTTTGACGCTGAGAGCGGTATTGTAACGCAAACTGCAGCCAGAAACATATTATACGGAAGGCTGCAAAAACGACCTAGCTGTGCAATAGTGATGCACTACAACTCCCACCAGACACCCTGTAAAATGCAGACGGTCAGAGGTAGCCCTAAGAAGGACCGTTGGGGTTCTTGTAGACAGGATCCTACACTACCACTGTCCCTATCTCAGCAGCACTTTCCTAATACTCTGTATTACAGACTGCAGACTTAGAACGCTATAGCTGTAATAACCTGCACAGCCCGAGATAAAAAAAAAAAATTGTGCAAAACTGCTTCCAGCCAGCCACACAGTTATGCACACGGTCAGATGTGGGCTTAAGAAGGACCGTTGGGGTTTTTGTAGACAGGAACCTACACTAACACTATCCCTGAATGAGCAGCAGCACTTTCCCTATACTCTCCCAGTGTGCGTCTGAGGCGAGCCGGGGGCAGGACTGCTTTAAGTATTTGGCGGTCACTTGATCTTGCCAGCCACTCACTGCAGGGGGGTGGGATAGGGCTGGCACGTCACACGAGGAAGTGGTAATGCCTTCCCTGCATGTCTATTGGCTAAAAAATGGTGCTAAACATGCAGGGAAGGAAATGGAATTGACTCGAGTACCGTGTGGTGCTCGTCTCGAGTAACGAGCATCTCAAACACCCTAATGCTCGAACGAGCATCAAGCTCGGACGAGTGTGCTCGCTCATCTCTATTTGTGACTGTCGAGCAGCCTTTTACAAACCCCACCTGAGCTGAGCCTATCAGCGAGGTAATGTGTTTGCTAAGTCTGTTGGCCATGATTTTAGACAATAATTTGATATCCTGATTGATGAGTGATATTGGGCGCTATGATTCTGTGAGTTGCATGTCTTTGTTTGGTCTTGGGATCGGTTTTATGTGTGCTAGGTTGGCTTGATCAGACAGCTTTCCGGTTTGCAGTATTTGGTTGAAGAGGTTTGTCACCATGGGAGCTATCATGGTTTTGAGGGGCTTATAGAATTCCCCAGGATATTCATTTGGGCTTGGTGCTTTACCATTGGATAATTGTATTATTGCCTGTTGGACCTCATCCTCTGTTATTTTTTCACTTAGTGACGCAAGTTGCATTTGACCTAGAGAGGGTAGCGAGACATTTTTTAGGAATTGTTTTCCAAGTTCCGTATTGTTTGTCTGGGGCTTATATAATGTTGTGAATTATTTCTGGAGTATTGTATTTATTTGCCTCGGGTGTTTTGGGGTTTGCCTGTTTTCATCTCTTATGGATGTTATGTGTGTGTTGGGATGCTGTCCTTTCACTAGTCTTGCCAGAAACTAGCCTGCTTTGTTGCCGTGTTTGCATAACTTGGCTTGTAGGTACTTTTGATGCACTCTTTCTTTCCTATCTAGCCAGAGATCAAAATCAGCTTTAGCAAGATGTCTTTTTTTCTTTGTTTTGTGTTGTCTGCATCTGATTGCGTAGATTGGACATGCATCCCATTATTGATTTCGCTGTTTCCCAGAACAGGGTGGGGTTTGCCATGTGTTCTTTGTTGTGGTCATATATTTGAAATGCTGCTAGGAAGCTTTTATCTTGGATTAAGAAGGATGGGAATCTCCATATGAAATAAGTGCCTTTTTGGGCATTTATTTTGTAGCTTTATCATTACTGGTGTATGGTTGGAGATTACCATGTCTAGTGTTTGCTTCCTGCACTTTGTGTACCAGATGTTGCGATAAGAGTATGTAGTCAGTACACAACCATGATTGGTGTGCATGTGAGTAAAATGAATATTCCCTGCCGTCAGGATGTAAGTACCTCTGTGTATCACTTAGGTCGGCTATTTGTGTGAGAGGTTTCAGAATTTTGTCTCTGTTGTGTACTAATTGTGATGTTCCCCATCGGTCTTCTAGCACGCTCATTAGTGTGTTTGTGTCTCCGCAGGCCACTTTTTGGTCCACTGGATCACTGTGGAGTATTCGTTCTATTTGCTTGAAGAAAAGTTTATTCTCTGCATTTGGGGCATAAATGTTGTATATGCTGTACTTGGTTCCCTCATGCTCATCCTCCTTATCATTCTTGTCGATAATTAGAGTGCCCTGGAAGGATTTGTTAATTAGAATGATGACCCCTGCTGTTGCAAAGGTCCACAATGCTATCCCATTGCTTTCAATGGGGCTGGTGCTGCCTCATTACAGCAATTATATTCGGGGAAGGGCTTGAAATAGAAGCCCTTCCCTGAACAGTATTCCTAGCTATAAAAAAGTAAAAAATATATATAATAAATAACTCACCAAGACACGCTATCTGGCTCTTCTCTCCGGCCCTGGCAGTCGTGTAGTTGTGGCTGGCGATTAAAAAATCCCTACTTCCAGAAAGTGCTGCCTCTGTTTGGCTGACCGCTTTACTAATCAGAGGCAGCGCCCAGCCATCATTGAATGACAGCTGAGCGCTGCCTGTGATTAAGCACAGCACTCAGCCAGTCAGAATTTTGCGCTCAGCCATTCATTGATGTGAAGACATCGCAAATCAAAATAAAACCATTGAAAAGCATTGGTTTCATTATCATGCGTTTTCACTCACTCTCGCATCGCAAGAAAGCCTATTGCCAATGTGAAGCCGGCCTTAGGCCTCGGTCACACGGGTGTTTTTTGCCGCGATTTGCGGATCGCATGATGGATGCGCATCCGCAAATCGCGTGACCGGGGCCGAAAAATCTGCTCCTAGCCGTGTTTCATTAGAAACGGGCCGGAGCAGTGCAGCGCTGTCCAGCGCATTGAATTCAATGGAGCCGGCAATACAGCCGGCTCCATTGAAAGCAATGGGCTGCGGGCGATCTCAGGATGAATTTTCGGGAAGGGTTTACAAATATAAGCCCTTCCCTGAAAATCATCCAAAACTGTGTAAAAAGTAAAAAAAAAAATGTACTCACCTTGTCCCGGCAGATGGAGTTCAGCCCCGGCCGGCCGGCAGTTCTCCTGAACTGCTGTGAGTAGTATTCAGCAGCCGGGGATTTAAAATCCCCGCCTGCTGAATGAGCTGCCTCTGATTGGTCACAGCCTTACCACCTTATGGACATTTTTAGTGATCCATGTTTAACCCCTACCCCCTCCATGACGTATAGGTACGTCATAGAGCGGCAGAGTATGTATGAAGAGGGGTTGCGGGGCAACCTCTCTTCATACAGTGCGGGGGTCAGCTGTTTATTACAGCTGACACCCGCGGGCAATAGTCGCTATCGGCTATTAATCATTTAAATGCCGCTGTCAATTCTGACAGTGGCATTTAAATCCCCTGAACTATGTTCGGGGGTCCCGTACGGCCCCCGCGGTGAGATCGGGGGAGCCGTGTAGGTGTCATGGCAGCCGGGGGCCTTCTGAAAGGCCTCAGGGCTGCCTTAGCAGACTGACTATAAAGTTATCCCCATGGGGTGGCTTGATAGACTGCCTGTTAAATGGCAGTATGACGTAATGCTATAGCATTACGTCATACTGCAGGAGCGATCAAAGCATCGCTGGTTGTAGTCCCCCAGGGGGGCTTTAAAGTAAAGTAAAAAAAAATCAAAGTTTTTTTAATTGTCAAAAAAAAAAATTATAAAAGTTTAAATCTCCCCCCTTTTGCCATATCTATTATTAAAAAATATAAATCATAAAATAAAAATATGTATTTGGTATCGCCGCGTCTGTAAAAGTCTGATCTATCAAAGTAGTGCATTATTTTTCCCGCACGGTGAACCTTGTCAAAAAAAAAAAAAGAAAGAACGCCAGAAATGCACTTTTTTAGTTACCCTGTCTCCCAGAAAAAAACACAATAAAAAGCGATCAAAAAGTTGTATGTATTCCAAATTGGTACTATCAGAAACTACAGGACATCCCGCAAAAAATGAGCCCTTCCTCAACAACGCCGATGGAAAAATAAAAAAGTTATTGCGCGCACAAAATGACCGCAGAAAATAATTGAAAAAAAATTAATGTCTTTGAAAAAAAAACAAAAAACAAGAGTAGTACAGTAAAAAAAACCTATACAAGTTTGGTATCGTAGTAATCGTACCGACCCATAGAATAAAGTTATCATGTCGCTTTTGTTGCAGTTTGTGCGCCGTAGAAACAAGACGCACTGAAAAATGGCGAAATGTGGTTTTTTTTTTTCATTTTACTCCACTTAGAATTTTTAAAAAGTTTTTCAGTACATTATATGGTACTTTAAGTAGCAGCATTAAAAACACAACTCGTCCCAAAAACAAGCCCTCATACAGTGACGTAGATGGATAATTTAAGGAGTTACAATTTTTGTGAAAGGGTGAGGAAAAAATGAAAATGGAAAAAGAAAAAGGGGCCGCGTCATCAAGGTCTTAAAGCGCAAACACTTTATCCCCTTTTGTGGCCATGCAGTTAAACCCCGAAAGATTTCTGATGACAGCTCTAGTGCTGAAATGTGCAGAGCACTGAGCTGTCATCTGAAATCTTCCGGGGTTTTTACTGCATACTCAGCACAGCAAGCCCCGGAGATTTCCCTGCCATAATACTAACTTTCAAAGTAGTACAGTACTTTTAAATACCTGCAAGATTAAATTGCATTGTTGACTCGTTTAAAAAACCTGCCCTGTGAGGCATGACATGGTAATAGAGAGGAGCGAGCATACTCGTCCGAGCTTGATGCTCGTTCGAGTATTAGGGTGTTCGAGATACTCGTCATTCGAGACGAGCACCACGCGTTACTCGAGTCAATTACATTTCCTTCCCTGAAATTTGTGCGCCATTTTCTGGCCAATAGACATACAGGGAAGGCATTACAACTTCCTGCAGTGAGGTTCCAGCCCTATCCCAGCCCCCTGCTGTGAGTGGCTGGCGAGATCAGGTGACCCCCGAGTATTTAAATCTTTCCCGCTCGCTGCTCGCCCCAGACTCACGCTGGCAGAGATTAGGGAAAGTGCTGCTGCTATAGTTAGAGTGTTGGCGTCTTAAAGAGCCCCAACGGTCCTTTTTAGGGCCACATCTCATCGTGTGCATTAGTGTTGCGGCTGCAGGGAGCAGTTTTGCACATTTTTTTTTTTTATATCGGACATGCAGGCTATAGCGTTCTCAGGCTGCAGTCTGTACTACGTAGTATAGGGGCAGTATTAGTCAGGCAGGGACAGTGGGTAGTGTGGAATCCTGTCTAGAAGAACCCTAACGGTCCTTCTTAGGGCCACATCTTACCGTGTGAATTACTGTTGTTGCTGCTAGGAGCAGCTTTGCACCAATTTTTTTCTTTCATCTTGGGCTCTGCAGACTATTGCCTTCTCAGTCTGCAGCCAATTATACAGAGTATAGGGGCAGTATTGGTGAGGCAGGGACAGTGCTACTGTAGAATCCTGTCAACAAGTACCCCAAAAAAGCACCTGTTTAGGGCTATCTGTGACCGTGTGCATTTAACTCCATGGCTGCTGGTAGTTGTAGTACCTCATTATTGCACAGCTAGGCGTGCTTGCAGTCTTCTGAATTATTTTTTTCCTGGCTACAGTCTGCGTTACATAAGCGCTGTCTCACTCCAACTGCACGCCAATAAGAATTCAAACATTTTTTTACACTGCTGTGTGTCTGCTGTAAACTGCACGGATGGTGACAGACCCCCATACAGGGAAACTCACATTGGCGCAATATAGCCTGCATTGCATTGCATTGCACAAAAATTACCAAAAAAACCCAGAAAATCCTTACGGCTAGCTGTGACTCTCTGCATTCCATTGCGTGGCTGGTGTGAGCTCCGGTGTATCCGTATTGCATATTGCACAGCTAGGCATGCTTGCAGTCTTCTGAATTATTTTTTTGGCTGCAGTTTGCGTTACATAAGCGCTGTCTCACTCCAACTGCACGCCAATAAGAATTCAAACATTTTTTACACTGCTGTGTGTCTGCTGTAAGCTGCACGCACAGTGACAGACGCCCATACAGGGAAACTCACATTGGCGCAATATAGCCTGCATTGCATTGCACAAAAATTACCAAAAAAAAAGAAAATCCTTACAGCTAGCTGTGACTCTCTGCATTTCACTGCGTGGCTGGTGTGAGCTCAGGTGTATCAGTATTGCATATTGCACAGCTAGGTGTGCTTGCAGTCTTCTGAATAATTTTTTTCCTGGATACAGTTTGCGTTACATAAGCGCTGTCTCACTCCAACTGCACGCCAATAAGAATTCAAACATTTTTTACACTGCGGTGTGTCTGCTGTAAACTGCACAGACGGTGACAGACCCCCATACAGGGAAACTCAGATAGACGCAATATAGCCTGCATTGCATTGCCCAAAAATTAACCAAAAAAAAAGAAAATCCTTGCGGCTAGCTGTGACTCTCTGCATTCCACTGCGTGGCTGGTGTGAGCTCAGGTGTATCAGTATTGCATATTGCACAGCTAGGCATGCTTGCAGTCTTCCGAATAATTTTTTTCCTGGCTGCAGTTTGCGTTAAATAAGCGCTGTCTCACTCCAACTGCAAGCCAATAACAATTCAAAATTTTTTTACACTGCTTTGTGTCTGCTGTAAGCTGCACGCACGGTGACAGACCCCCATACAGGGAAACTCACATTGGCGCACTGTAGCCTGCATTGCATTGCGCAAAAATTACCAAAAAAAAAAAGAAAATCCTTATGGCTAGCTGTGACTCTCTGCATTCCACTGCGTGGCTGGTGTGAGCTCAGGTGTATCCATATTGCATATTGCACAGCTAGGCATGCTTGCAGTCTTCCATATAATTTTTTTCCTGGCTGCAGTTTGAGTTACATAAGCGCTGTCTCACTCCAACTGCACGCCAATAACAATTCAAAAATGTTTTACACCGCTCTGTGTCTGCTCTATTCGTAATCCACCATGCTGAGGGGTAGGGGTAGGGATAGAGGACGTGGACGCGGGTGAGGATGCAGAGTTCCAAGTGAGGGTGTGGGTATATGCCGAAATCCTGGCCCAGGTGAATCACAGCTGGCTGCTGCGGGATTAGGAGAGAGGAAAGTTTCTGGGGTCCTGAGCTACATATCACAATTTTTGGGTCGTAGACCTTTATTACAAAATGAGCAGTGTGAGCAGGTCCTGTCGTGGCAGAAAATGCATCCAGCAATGTCTCCAGCAACCTGTCTTCTACTCCGTCCACTGCTGCAACTCTGAATCCTCTCGCTGCTGCTCCTCCTTCCTCCCAGCCTCCTCACTCCATGATAATGACACATTCGGATAAGCAGGCCGACTTCCAGGAGCTGTTTTCGGGCCCCTGCGCTGATTGGGAAAAGATTGTTCCTCTCCCACCTGAGGAGTTTGTTGTGACCGATGCCCATGACCGATGGAAAGTTCCCGGGGTCCGAGTGATGAGGTTGGGGACTTCCGGCAACTGTCTCAAGAGCTTTCGGTGGGTGAGGAGGTCGATGATTATGATGAGACACAGTTGTCTATTAGTGAGGCAGTAGTAAGGGCAGTAAGTTCGAGGGAGGAGCACACAGAGGATTTGGAGGAAGAGGCGCTGGACGATGAGGTGACTGACCCTACCTGGTTTGCTAAAGCAAATGAGGACAGGTCTTCAGAGGGGGAGGCAAGTGCAGCAGCAGGACAGGTTGGAAGAGGCAGTGGGGTGGGCAGGGGTAGAGGCAGGCCCAGAGCGAATAATCCCCCAGGGTATTCCCAAAGCACCCCCTAGCGCCAAGCCACCGTGCAGAGGCCAAGGTGCTCAAAGGTGTGGCATTTTTTCACTGAGAGCGCGGACGACCGACGAACAGTGGTGTGCAACCTTTGTCGCGCCAAGATCAGCCGGGGAGCCACCACTACCAGCCTCACCACCACCAGCATGCGCAGGCATATGATGGCCAAGCACCCCACAAGGTGGGATGAAGGCCGTTCACCGCCTCCGGGTTGCACTACTGCCTCTCCCCCTGTGCCCCAACCTGCCACTCAGATCCAACCCCCCTCTCAGGACACAGGCATGAGCGTCTCCCGGCCTACACCCACACCCTCACCTCCGCTGTCCTAGGCCTCATCCAGCAATGTCTCTCAGCGCAGCGTCCAGCTGTCACTAGCACAAGCGTTAGAGCGAAAGCGCAAACACGCTGCCACGCATCCGCACGCTCAAGCTTTAAACGTGCACATCGCCAAATTGATCAGCGTGGAGATGCTGCCATACAGGCTTATGGAAACGGAGGCTTTCAAAAACATGATGGCGGCGGTGGCCCTGCGCTACTCTGTCCCTAGTCGCCACTATTTTTCACGGTGTGCCGTCCCAGCCCCGCACGACCACGTCTCCCGCAACATTGTACGCGCCCTCATCAACGCGGTTACTGGGAAGGTCCACTTAACAACGGACACGTGGACAAGCACAGACGGGCAGGGCCACTATATCTCCCTGACGGCACATTGGGTGACTTCATGTTAGGATGCCTTTCTCGTGACCCTCGCGTTAGACGCATTCTGGCCACTACGGATTACTGGGTGTACACACTGCTCGACCCACGGTATAAGGAGAACATTTCCACTCTCATTCCTGAAGAAGAAAGGGGTTCGAGAGTGATGCTTTACCACAGGACCCTGGTGGACAAACTGATGGTAAACTTCCCATCTGACAGCGCTAGCGGCAGAAGGCACAGTTCCGAGGACCAAGTAGCAGGGGAGGCACGGAGATCAGGCAGCATGTTCAGCGCAGGCAGCGGAACACTCTCCAAGGCCTTTGCCAGCTTTATGGCTCCCCAGCAAGACTGTGTCACCACTCCCCAGTCAAGACTGAGTCGGAGGGAGCACTGTAAAAAGATGGTGAGGGAGTAAGTAGCCGATCGTATCACCGTCCTCCGTGACACCTCTGCTCCGTACAACTACTGGGTGTCAAAGCTGGACACATGGCACGAACTCGCGCTGTATGCCCTAGAGGTGCTTGCTTGCCTTGCCGCTAGCGTCTTGTCAGAGAGGGTGTTTAGTGCAGCTGGGGGAATCATCACGGATAAGCGTACCCGCCTGTCAACTGACAGTGCTGACATGCTTACACTTATAAAGATGAACAAAACCTGGATTTCCCCAGACTTCTCTTTTCCACCAGCGGAGAGCAGCGTTACCTAAACAATCTTTTCGCTGCAACCGCAGATAAAAGCACTCTTCTCTATTACTGTTAAAAAAGGGACATTTACCATTTGTCAATTGGTGTATGATATTAGTCCTCCTCCTCCTGCTCCTTCTCCTGAGACATCCTGTCATCACGCTGAACTGCCAATTTTTCTGCGGCCCAAAGGCTCATATAACGTTTCTCAAACAATATTTCTACGTTTCAAACTGAAGCATTGAAACTTCAACATGAACCAATATTTGTAACAGGCCTGCCTCCAGGCTCTGTTACAAATTAAGACACAGTAAGCTAAAATATTAATGGGTTTCACCTGCCCTCTCGGTTGAGCAATTCTTCTGGGGTTCATTTCTACTGTTGGAACAGCAATTTTTTGGGCCCTCGCCTACACTGTAATCCAAGTAATTTTTCTGGCCTTCGCCTACACTCAGGGTACACCAATGTGTCCGGGGTGGGCCTACACTCTTGCTACAGAAATGTCACACAGGTCTGCCTGCCTATACTTCTGCCACAGTAATGCTACAGGGGTCTGACTATACTTCTGCAACAGAAAGGTTACTTCGGTCTGCCTATACTTCTGCTCCTGCAATGTTACTGGGGTCTGCCTACACTGCTGCTACTGAAATTTTCCAGGGGGCTGTCTATACTGTTACTACTGAAATGTTACTGGGGTCTGTCTATAGTGTTACTACTGAAATGTTACTGGGGTCTGTCTATACTGTTACAACTAAAATGTTACTGGGTTTTGTCTACACTGCTGTAAATGAAATCTTACTGGGGTCTGTCTATACTGCTGCAAATGAAATGTTACTGGGGTCTGTCCTACTGTTGCTACCAAAATGTTACTGGGGTCTGTCTATACTGCGGCAAATGAAATGTTACTGGGGTCTGTCTATACTGCTGCAAACTAAATGTTACTGGGGTCTGTCCCAACTGTTACTACTGAAATGTTACTGGGGTCTGTCTATACTGTTACAACTGAAATGTTACTGGGTTTTGTCTATACTGCTGTAAATGAAATGTTACTGGGGTCTGTCTATACTGCTGCAAATGAAATGTTACTGGGGTATGTGCTACTGTTGCTACTGAAATGTTACTGGGGTCTGTCTATACTGCGGCAAATGAAATGTTACTGGGGTCTGTCCTACTGTTGTTACTGAAATGTTACTGGGGTCTGTCTATACTGCTGCAAACTAAATGTTACTCGGGTCTGTCCCTACTGTTACTACTGAAATGTTACTGGGGTCTGTCTATACTGCTGCAAATGAAATGTTACTGGGGTCTGTCAATACTGTTACTACTGAAATGTTACTGGGGTCTGTCTATACTGTTACAACTGAAATGTTACTGGGTTTTGTCTATACTGCTGCAAATAAAATGTTACTGGGGTCTGTCATACTGCTGCAAATGAAATGTTACTCGGGTCTGTCCCTACTGTTGCTACTGAAATGTTACTGGGGTCTGTCTATACTGCTGCACATGAAATGTTACTGGGGTCTGTCCCTACTGTTGCTACTGAAATGTTACTGGGGTCTATCTATACTGCTGCAAATGAAATGTTACTGGGGTCTGTCATACTGCTGCAAATGAAATGTTACTGGGGTCTGTCTATACTGTTGTTCCTGAAATGTTACTGGGGTCTGTCTATACTGCTGCAAATGAAATGCTACTGGGGTCTGTCCCTACTGTTGCTACTGAAATGTTAGTGGGGTCTGTCTGAACTGCTGGAACTGAAATGTTACTGGGGTCTGTCCCTACTATTGCTACTGAAATGTTATTGGGGTCTGTCTGAACTGCTGGAACTGAAATGTTACTGGGGTCTCTGCCAAGTGTTACTACAGAAATATTAAAGGGGTCTGTCTATACTGTTACTACTGCTGAAATGTTACTGGGGTCTGTCTATACTGCTGCAAATGAAATGCTACTGGGGTCTGTTCCTACTGTTCTTACTGAAATGTTACTGGGGTCTGTCTATACTGCTGCAAATGAAATGTTACTGGGGTCTGTTTCTACTGTTGTTACTGAAATGTTAGTGGGGTCTGTCTGAACTGCTGCAAATGAAATGTTACTGGGGTCTGTCTATACTGCTGCAAATGAAATGTTACTGGGGTCTCTCTATACTGCTGCAAATGAAATGTTACTGGGGTCTGTCCCTACTGTTGCTACTGAAATGTTACTGGGGTCTGTCTGAACTGCTGGAACTGAAATGTTACTGGGATCTGTCCCTACTGTTGCTACTGTAATGTTAGTGGGGTCTGTCTGAACTGCTGCAAATGAAATGTTACTGGGGCTGTCTATACTGCTGCAAATGAAATGTTACTGGGGTCTGTCTATACTGCTGCAAATGAAATGTTACTGGGGTCTGTCCCTACTGTAGCTACTAAAATGTTACTGGGGTCTGTCTATACTGCTGCAAATGAAATGTTACTGGGGTCTGTCCTACTGTTACTAATGAAATGTTACTGGGGTCTGTCTATACTGCTGCAAATGAAATGCTACTGAGGTCTGTTCTACTGTTGCTTCTGAAATGTTACTGGGGTCTGTCTATACTGTTGCTACTGAAATGTTACTGGGTTTTGTCTATACTGCTGTAAATGAAATGTTACTGGGGTCTGTTCCTACTGCCGCTACTGAAATGTTACTGGGGTCTGTCTATACTGCTGCAAATGAAATGTTACTGGGGTCTGTTCTACTTTTACTACTGCAATGTTACTGGGGTCTGTCTATACTGTTACAACTGAAATGTTACTGGGTTTTGTCTATACTGCTGTAAATGAAATGCTACTGGGGTCTGTCATACTGCTGCAAATGAAATGTTACTCGGGTCTGTACCTACTGTTGCTACTGATATGTTACTATGGTCTGTCTATACTGCTGCAAACGAAATGTTACTGGGGTCTGTCCCTACTGTTGCTACTGAAATCTTACTTGGGTCTGTCTATACTGCTGCAAATGAATTGTTACTGGGGTTTGTCCCTACTGTTGCTACTGAAATGTTAGTGGGGTCTGTCTATACTGCTGCAAATGAAATGTTACTGGGGTCTATCCCTACTGTTGCTACTGACATGTTACTGTTGTCTGTCTATACTGCTGAAAATAAATGTTACTGGGGTCTGTACCTACTGTTGTTACTGAAATGTTACTGGGGTCTGTCTATACTGCTGCAAATGAAATGCTACTGGGGTCTGTTCCTACTGTTGCTACTGAAATGTTAGTGGGGTCTGTCTGAACTGCTGCAACTGAAATGTTACTGGGATCTGTCCCTACTGTTCCTACTGAAATGTTAGTGGGGTCTGTCTGAACTGCTGGAACTGAAATGTTACTGGGTTCTCTGCCTGGTGTTACTACGGAAATGTTAAAGGCATCTGTCTATACTGTTACTACTACTGAAATGTTACTGGTGTCTGTCCATACTGCTGCAAATGAAATGTTACCGGGGTCTGTCCTCCTGTTGCTACTGAAATGTTACCGGGGTCTGTCTATACTGCAGCAAATGAAATGTTACTGGCGTCTTTCCTTACTGTTACTTCTGAAATGTTACTGGGGTCTGTCTATGCTGCTGCAAATGAAATGCTATTGGGGTCTTTCCCAACTGTTACTACTGAAATGTTACTGGGGTCTGTCTATACTGCAGCAAATGAAATGTTACTGGGGTCTGTACCTACTGTTGCTACTGAAATGTTACTGGGGTCTGTCTATACTGCTGCAAATGAAATGTTACTGGAGTCTGTCCCTACTGTTGCTGCTGAAACGTTACTGGGGTCTGTCTATACTGCTGCAAATGAAATGTTACTGGGGTCTGTCTGAACTGCTGGAACTGAAATGTTACTGGGGTCTGTACCTACTGTTGCTACTCAAATGTTAGTGGGGTCTGTCTGAACTGCTGGAACTGAAATGTTACTGGGGTCTCTGCCTAGTGTTACTACGGAAATGTTAAACGGGTCTGTCTATACTGTTACTACTACTGAAATGTTACTGTGGTCTGTCTATACTGCTGCAAATGAAATGTTACTGGGGTCTGTCTATACTGTTGCTTCTGAAATGTTACTGCGGTCTGTCTATACTGCTGCAAATGAAATGTTACTGGGGTCTTTCCCTACTGTTACTTCTGAAATGTTACTGGGGTCTGTCCATACTGCTGCAAATGAAATGTTACCGGGGTCTGTCCTACTGTTGCTACTGAAATGTTACCGGGGTCTGTCTATACTGCAGCAAATGAAATGTTACTGGCGTCTTTCCTTACTGTTACTTCTGAAATGTTACTGGGGTCTGTCTATGCTGCTGCAAATGAAATGCTATTGGGGTCTTTCCCAACTGTTACTACTGAAATGTTACTGGGGTCTGTCTATACTGCAGCAAATGAAATGTTACTGGGGTCTGTACCTACTGTTGCTACTGAAATGTTACTGGGGTCTGTCTATACTGCTGCAAATGAAATGTTACTGGAGTCTGTCCCTACTGTTGCTGCTGAAACGTTACTGGGGTCTGTCTATACTGCTGCAAATGAAATGTTACTGGGCTCTGTCCCTACTGTTGCTACTGAAATGTTAGTGGGGTCTGTCTGAACTGCTGGAACTGAAATGTTACTGGGGTCTGTACCTACTGTTGCTATTCAAATGTTAGTGGGGTCTGTCTGAACTGCTGGAACTGAAATGTTACTGGGGTCTCTGCCTAGTGTTACTACGGAAATGTTAAACGGGTCTGTCTATACTGTTACTACTACTGAAATGTTACTGTGGTCTGTCTATACTGCTGCAAATGAAATGTTACTGGGGTCTGTCTATACTGTTGCTTCTGAAATGTTACTGCGGTCTGTCCATACTGCTGCAAATGAAATATTACTGGGGTCTGTCCCAACTGTTGCTACTGAAATGTTAGTGGGGTCTGTCTGAACTGCTGGAACTGAAATGTTACTGGGGTCTGTCACTACTGAAATGTTAGTGGGGTCTATCTGAACTGCTGGAACTGAAATGTTACTGGGGTCTCTGCCTAGTGTTACTATGGAAATGTTAAAGGGGTCTGTCTATGCTGTTGCTACTACTGAAATGTTACTGGGGTCTGTCTATACTGCTGCAAATGAAATGTTACTGGGGTCTCTTCCTACTGTTACTACTGAAATGTTACTGGGGTCTGTCTATACTGCTGCAAATGAAATTTTACTGGGGTCTCTCCCTACTGTTACTACTGAAATGTTACTGGGGTCTGCCTATAACGTGCTTCCCACACAGACTATAGCTGGTCCTGGTCATGGTGTCTTGGTCTTGTAATGCCACCTCCTCTGAAGCCTCCCCCTCCTCCTCCTCCAACAATGAAAACATTCTTGGCAAATGGTTAAGCTTTGGTCCCTCTTGTGGCAGCCCCAGATTATCACCCAAAACGGCACCATAGGATTGCCTGCCTCCCCCCCCCTCTAAAACCTGGCCACAGTTCCGCAAGCCAACTACATTCAACCGGGGTCGTATTCCACGATTATCCCTAGCTGAAGCTTTCAGCCGAGCGGTAAAGCAACAGCGGCTTCCTTCTTATTGGTGCAGATAATAATTACATATTGATTTGTACAGCTGAGGAAGGAATAGAGATGACTATAGAACACAGCATCCCTGCAGAGCTGGGCACAAAGTAGTAGCAGGCACATATCCTGGGTGGAAGCAGGCCAGCTGAGATCAACATATTCCCAGACTGATTTAGGACTGATTGATGAGGCCTTTACTTGTGATCATCTTTGGTAATTCCTGACAAATATGAGTGGTATAGCCAGAAACTTGCATTGCAAACACTTTGAAATCGTCAACAGAAAACATGTGAATGAAGCCTTTCCATATCTCTGATTGAGAGGAGGCGGAGTTCCAACTTTTAGTTCCTACAATCTCCTTTTCATTGCTATCGAATGCCCCTCCTATCTCAGAAAATACTAGCATTTCCACATTGCTGTTGTCGCTTCCACTTTTGTTCTGAGGCTTCACTGTGGTCCATTGCCTCTTCTTCGCATCTGAAGGTTTGATTTTGCCCATGGAGGCACAATTCAAGGTGGAGGTGCGGAACCCAGCCTGAACCTGGGCCCGCTAACATGGTTCCCACACAGACTATAGCGGGTCCTGGTCATGCTGTCTTGGCCTTGTAATGCCACCTCCTTTAAACCCTCCCCCTTCTCCTCCAACAATGCAAGCATTCTTGGCAAATGGTAAAGCTTCGGTCCCTCGTGCGGCAGTTCAAGAATTTCACCCTAACCGGCACAATAGGAATGCACCCCCCCCCCCCCCCCCCGTCCCTCTTGATCCTGGGCACATTTTTGAAAACCAAAGAAATACAACCGGGGTGCTATTCGATTATCCCTAGCTGAAGTATTCAGCCGAGCGATAGAGCAATTGCGGCTTCCATCTTGTTGGAGCAGATAATACTTACATAGTGTAGTGACATGCTGAGGTAGGAAGAGAGCCGACTCTCGAACACAGCATCCGTGCAGGGCTGTGGACAGAGTAGCAGCAGGCACCTATCGTTGGTGTAAGCCAGCTGAGAGCCACATACTCCCGGTCTGATTTTGGACTGTTGGAAGAGGCCTTTACTTGTGATCATCTTTGGTAATTCCTGACAAAGATGAGTGGTATAGCCAGAAGCTAGCATTGCTACCACTTTGCAATGGTCAACAGAAAACATATGAATGAAGCCTTTCCATATTTCTGATTGAGATGAGGAGGAGTGCCGACGTTTAGTTCCTAGAATATCCTTTTCATTGCTATCAAATGCTCCTCCTCTCTCAGAAAATACTAGCTTTTCCACATAGCTGTTGTCGCTTCCACTTTTATTCTGTGGCTTTACTTTGGTCCATTGGCTGTTATGCGGATCTGAAGGTTTGATTTTGCCCATGGAGGCAAAATCCACGGTGGAGGCCCGGAACCCAGCCTGAACCTGGGCCCGCTAACATGGTTCCCACACAGACTATAGCGGGTCCTGGTCATGCTGTCTTCGCCTTGTAATGCCACCTCCTCCCGCTTGGGGTCAGGGGGTCAGCAATGCGCATCATGTATTTTCTCTCGTGTTTCCACAGTTATCGGAGAAACTTGTTTGGGCCAAAGGAGAGGAGCGTAACTGCATTAACCCCTTAGTGACGGCCCCATCGGGAAACTACGTCCTCAGTAAGTGGGCTTTAATCCTAGAGCACATAGTTTTATGCGTCCTCTTAGGATTAATGCCCACTTGCCTGAGGACGTGACCGCTCCATGCTGTCGGTGCACGCAGGTAGCCTACAGCATGGAGCTGAATAATAAAGCCAACAGCAGCACTCACATGGATTCTCACCAGACTGATCTCAGTCGTTCTACTGCAAATGCAGTGAGGAGCAGATAGATGCAGCAGCCCAGCTTGGTCTGGATCACGATCCGATAGCCAGTAGAAGTGTAAAACAAAGACCAGGCAGCATCAGATGAATTTTTCAAGATAGCTTCAAATTCTTTATTCCTCCATCAAAGGAAAACCTGCGATGTTTCAGTCACTATCGTGACCTTTCTCAAGCATGGGGACCATGCTTGAGAAAGGTCACGATAGTGACCGAAACGTCACAGGTTTTCCTTTGATGGAGGAATAAAGAATTTGAAGCTATCTTGAAAAATTCATCTGATGCTGCCTGGTCTTTGTTTTACACTTCTACAGCATGGAGCTGTCATCCCGGGATGCGGGCAGTACCCCCCAGCATTGCGATCGGCGCTATCCAATGGATAGCGCCGATCGCAATAAAGTAAATAAAACAGTGAAAAAAGTTAAAGATTCAGCTGCCCTGATGGATCGGATCCATCAGGGCAGCTGAAAATACTCACCCGCCTTCTCCGCGCTGCCCCCGAAGATCTGGTCCCCCCGGACCCGCCGCCGGTCTTCTGCGCATGCACGCCAGACGATGACGTCACACACATGCGCAGAACCCCGGGAGCCCCCAGCGAATTTAAAATCTCCTGGCTCCTGGCTCCTGAAGGTAGCCGGGAACCAGGAGATGTTACCGGGGACCGCGGTGAGCGGTCCCCGGGCCAGCGATCGCCGCTATCCATTGGATAGCGGCGATCACGAAAAAGTTAAAAAAGTTTTTAAAAAGTGCTAGTTTCACCTCCCCTCAAGGATCCGATCCATGAGGGGAGGTGAAAATACTCAACTCGGTCCTCCCCGATGTCCCGGGACCCGAAGTCCGCATCTGCGCATGCGCGCCCGATGATTGACACAGAGGGGCTCGAGCCCCGGGAAACTTAAAATACCTCTGCTCCTGGCTGCCATGTGTAGCCAGGAGCAGATCGATGTCACTGCAGAGATGATCATTGTAATCCAATGGATAACAGTGATCATTTAAAGTAAAAAAAAGTGTAAAAAAGTTTTTTTTAAAAAGTGTAAAAAGTAAAAAAAAAAGTTTAAAAAAAGTTAAAAAAGCTTACGTCTCATCACCCCCCGCGGATCATATCTGTGAAGGAGGATGAAATGACGTACCTAAGGCCCGCGGATTTATCCGCAGGCCTTACCCCAGCTTCTGCGCACGTGCCCGTCGCCAAAATGGCAGGCGCAGCACAAAAGCCGTGGATTGCCAGGGTAATTTAAAATCTCCCTGCTCCTGGTTACAAAACTTAGCCGAGAGTCTGGAGATTTCACGGAGAGCCGCAGTGAGCGGTTCCTGATCACGTGTTCACCGTTATCCAATGGATAATGATGATCACGTAAAAGTAAAAAAAAGGTGAAGGTTCATCTCCCCTCACCGATGTGATCGGTGAGAGGCGATAAAACTTTTTAACGGAGGCCTCCGTATTTGCACCCCGACGTGATCTTCCTCCGTGAACTTTCCCGGATTCTGCACATGCGACCGCCGGCAAAACACCGGACACATGCGCAGAAGTCGGGGAGCCCATGAAATTTAAAATCTCCTTGCTCCCAGCAACTAATGGTCGCTGAGAGCCTGGAGCAGTGACCTTGTTGAGCGGTCGCCGGTCACGTGATAAAAAGGTAGCGTTCTACCTTTGGCCAGTCTCACATGACCGGATAGGAATTACGGATTCCACATGTGTCTGATCCGTGGTTTTACGCAGATCAATCACATTGGATTACAGAATTCCGCTCACATTAGTGGGTCGGAATTGTGTAATCCACTCGCAGAAAAGAGAATGCAGCAGGTTCTATTTTACCGCGGATATCCGCAACATAGAGCCCATTATGCTCCATGGTCGTGGATATACCAGCAGCCCATACGCAACTACCTTGTATACGGGCTGCTGGTACCCACGTCATCGCTAAGCGACGGTGCGGGAAATACAAACAAAAAAAAGTACTGTGCATGACCGCCTGTGTGAATAGGCAGTTATGCGCAGTACATTACGCGGCCGTATGCAGGGTCACAACCTGTATTGTAATTTTTTCCTACTGCTTTGCATAGATTTATTCAAAAATTGTAGAGTAAAAATACACAGTACACCCCTAGATAAATTCGTTAAGGGGTCTAGTTTTCAAAGTGGGATCATTTGTTGGGGTTCTCTGTCGTTTTGTCGCTCAAGGGCTCTACAAGTGGGCAATGGGGCCTAAATCACCTTCATGCTAAATTTCAGTTCTGAAAGCCACCGACCACTCCTTACATTTTGGGCCCCGTTGTGCATTTAGACATAAGATTAGGGCCACAATGGGTATGTCTCTGAACACGGGACAAACAGGGGTATCCATTTTGGGGTGCAAGTCTTCATTTATGTGTGTGCTGTACAAAAAAAAGCAGTTTTTAAAATGATTGAATTGCCAAAAAAACGAAAATTACATTTTTTCCCCTTTGCTTTGCTTGAATTCATTCAAAAACTGTGGGGTCAAAATGGGCAGTACACCCCTAGATAAATTTGTTAAGGGGTCTAGTTTTCAAAATGGGGTCACTTGTGGGGGTTCTCTTTGGTTTTGGCTGCTCAAGAACTCTACAAATGTGCTATAGGCCTAAAACGCCTTCAAGGAAAATTTATGTTCTGAAAGACACTGACTACTCCTTTCATTGTAGGCCCCGTTGTGCATCCAGACATAAGATTAGGGCACAATGGGTATATGTTTGAACACAGGAAAATTAGGGGTATCCATTTTGGGGTGTAAATCCTCATTTTCATGGGCATTATAGGAAAAAAATATGTCTTTAAAATGACATATTTGCAAAAATATGAAATTTTATTTTTTCTCCTCTAAATTGAATTAATTCCTGAAAAAAAACCGGTGGGGTCAAAATACTCATGACACCCCTCAGTGAATACATTAAGTGGTGTAGTTTTTAAAATGGGGTCATTTGTGGAGGTATCTATTATTCTGACTCCCATGAGCCTTTGCAAACTTGGCTTGGTGCAGGAAAACAAAGTGTTCCTCAAAATGCTGAAAAGTAATGTTAAAGTTGTACGTCATCTAAATGGTTAAAAAAAAAACCACAAAAGTTTTTTAAATGTGCATTCAGAATAAAGTAAACAGATGGAAATATATATCCTATCAAAAATTTGTACAGTATGTTTGGACATATTTGAGATATTACAGTTGAAAATGTGAAAAAATGACAATTTTTTCAAATTTTTTCCAATATTGGTACTTTTAATAAATATACACAAATTATATCGGTCTCTTTTTACAACCAAAATGAAGTACAACATATGGCGAAAAAACAATGTCAGAATCATTTGGATATGCAAAACCTTTACGGAGTTATTCTATGTTGAACGACGCATGTCAGATTTCCATAATTTGGCTCTGTCACTAAGGCGCAAACAGGCTTCGTCACTAAGGGGTTAACGTTACAGGGGTCTGCCTATACTTCAGCTGCAGAAATATTACAGGGGTCTGCCAATACTGCAGCTACATAAATGTAACTGGGGTCAGTCTATACTGCTGCAACTAAAATGTTACTGGGGTCTGTCTATAGGGTAACTACAGAAATGTTACTGGGGTCTACCTAGACTTCTGCAACATCACTGTTATTGGGGTCAGCTTATACGTTTGCTACAGGAATACTACAGGGGTTTGTGCATAGTATGGCTGCACTAAGTTCTCACATCGCAGTGTTCTACGTATCCGGCCCAAAAAAAGAAAAACAGTGTGACTGGGCCATGCTGTGTGGGCTGAAGCCCACCTGTATTTTATGTGACGTTAGCTCTGCTATCCCGGGCACTGCAATGGGATATAGTAATGTACCGTCGGTGGGTTCCAGGGAGCCACCCATGCTGTGGGTGCACACAGATTTCCCATAGCTGAGTTGTACCTGCCTGTGACTATTATTAAAAAATATCCAGTCTGACTGGGGCATGCAGTGTGGGCCGAAGCCAACCAGTATTTTATCTGACGTTAGCTGAGCTATCCGGGGCACTGCAATGGGATTTCTTTATGTTTTGCCGGCGGCTTCCTGGGACCCACCCATGCTGTGGGTGCACACAGAATTCCCATGGCGGAGTTGTACCTGCCTGTGTCCATTTATAAAAAACCCCAGTCTAACTGGGGCATGCAGTGTGGGCCGAAGCCCACCTGTATTTCATCTAACATTAGCTCAGCTGTGCAGGGCACTGCAAAGGGATTTATTTATGTACCGCCGGTGGCTTCCTGGGACCCACCCATGCTGTGGGTGCACATGGAATTCCCATTGCGGAGTTGTACCTGCCTGTGTCTATTTATTAAAAAAAAACAGTCTGACTGGGGCATGCAGCATGGGCCGAAGCCCACCTGTATTTAATATGACATTAGCTCACCTGTGCAGGGCACTGCAATGGGATTTATTTACGTACCGCCGGTGGCTTGCTGGGACCTACCAATGCTGTGGGTCCACACAGACTTCCCATAGGGAAGTTGTACCTGCCTGTGTCTATTTATAAAAAAACCCAGTCTGACTGGGGCATGCAGTGTGGGCCGAAGCCCACCTGTATTTTATCTAACGTTAGCTCAGCTGTGCAGGGCACTGCAATGGGATTTATTTATGTACCGCCGGTGGCTTCCTGAGACCCACCCATGCCGTGGGTCCACACAGACTTCCCACAGGGGAGTTGTACCTGCCTGTGTCTATTTATAAAAAAACCCAGTCTGACTGGGGCATGCAGTGTGGGCCGAAGCCCACCTGTATTTTATCTAACGTTAGCTCAGCTGTGTAGGGCACTGCAATGGGATTTATATATGTACCACCGGTGGCTTCCTGGGACCCACCCATGCTGTGGGTCCACACAGACTTCCCATAGGGGAGTTGTACCTGCCTGTGTCTATTTATAAAAAAAACCCAGTCTGACTGGGGTATGCAGTGTGGGCCAAAGCCCACCTGTATTTAATATGACGTTAGCTCTGCTGTCCAGGGCACTGCAATGGGATTTATTTATGTACCGCCGGTAGGTTCCAGGGAGCCTCCCAGGCTGTGGGTGCACACGGAATTCCCCACTGCGGAGTTGTACCTGCCTGTGACTATTTATAAAAAAAAACAGTCTGACTGGGGCATGCAGTGTGGGCCGAAGCCCACCTGTATTTTAGTTGACGTTAGCGCAACTATCCGGGGCACTGCATTGGGACAAACTAGAGGAGCAATACAGCGCTAATGAGACATGCACAGCTACATTAGCATTGTAGTCCGCTCTAGGCCCACGATTGCTGACGGTTTGTGCAGAGGCCTATGTCCTGGGTGCAGTGAAAGTCCACTTCCTGCCTATGATTGCTGAAGCTGTGGGCTGAGGCCTATGTCGTGGGCACGGTGCAAGTCTGCCATGTTTGGCCGCTCAGATTTATTAATTGTTCATGTCTTGGTTTGCCTAGGACCCACCTATGCTGTTGGTGCCCACTTAGTTCCTATCATGGTGTTTGACCTGTCTGGCACAAAGACACTGACTCACTTGGGTAGGGGGCAGAGTGCAGATGGCTTTCCCCTTGCGGTGTCGATTGAGCTATGCGACACCTTGACAGAATGAATACTGTGTGGGCACATGGATTCCCCATTGCTATGCCCACGTTTGCAGCTCCTGACGGAGGTGGCACAGGATTGGAATGAAGATCCAACGTCATTTTCTCATTGATTCTGTACAGCATTGTGGGCTATCGCCCCGCCCCTTTTAAAGAGGGTCGCTGCCTGGCCCTGCCAACCCTCTGCAGTGTGTGCCTCCGGTTCCTCCTCATGGCAGACGCACTTATCAATAGACAGGAGGGTTATGTGGCTATGCAGCCAGCGTGTGGCATGAGGGCAGCTGAAGGCTGCGCAGGGACACTCTTGTGTGCGCTGCGGACGCAGGGTCGTGCGGGGGGGTTGGGCAGCATGTAACCCAGGAGAAGAGGCAGCGGTGTGTCCCGCAGGCAGTGATTGTGCTTTGTTGGAGGTAGTGTGGTGCTTAGCTAAGGTATGCCTTGCTAATGAGGGTTTGTCAGAAGTAAAAATTGTTGGCGGGGGCTCACTCTTGCCGCTATTGTGGCTTAATAGTGAGACCTGGGAACCTGAGATGCAGCCCAGCATGTTGCCCCTCGCCTGCCCTATCCGTATCTGTGTCGTTTCCATCAATTTTGTTGGTTTTGAAGATTTGCACAAATGAAAACCTTAGCGGCATTGGCGATATACAAAAAAGCTTGAGTCGCCCATTGACTTCAATGGGGTTCGTTACTCGAAACGAACGCTTGAGCATCGCGGAAAGTTTGACTCGAGCAACGAGCACCCGGGCATTTTAGTGCTCGCTCATCTCTACATGGTAATAATAAACTGAAGGGTTAATAAAGTTAATACTTTGCTCTGAAACAAAACTTTACTTGTATAAGATGAGTTTGCCATACATTCTGTGTTTGATTGTTGTAATCAATTTAATTTTTCTATTTTATTTTTCTTCTATATCTTGGATTTTCCAAATGGTACAGTACTCAATACTTTTACCAAGCATGATAATGGGGTATCTAATTCGACAGGTATGTAAACAGCTTATACTGTAAATGTGTGTCTATATGCTGCAAAGTTGACTTCCAACTTATTCACATGATCAGTTTTTATGACAGACGAGATTGTGAATGTTCTTACCTCAATGAATTATAAAAAGACCCACCATCACTTCTCTGAAAGCAAGTGTATTTTCTTTTGTAGTACAGGATGTTTTTCTCTAAGTGCAACACTTATTTTGGCTTGTAATTGGTGTGTACTCCTTTGCAAGAGTCTAGTGTATCAATGACCCATGTCCTGTTCCCCACCGTGGGTGTATTGTCAGGCAACCACACATTTCTAGAGAAGGTAGGCTCATTTATCAAATTTAAGAGTAAGGGTGGCGTCACACAGGTGTATTTGCACATGCAAGATTTACTTGCGCAATAGGCATAGAATAGAACCCACTGATCTCAATGGGTTTGTTCACATACATGTATTTTTCTTGTGCATTACAGTAGTGCAAGAAAACCCAGCAGAATGTGCTTTGACTAATGTGCACCAAAAGTCCCCATGTAAGTCAATGGGGAAGCACTAATGCACACACAAAAAAGCCTTGTTCGTTCTGCAAAAGCACTACGCGCATGCGCATTCAAATACGCATGTGCCCGTTTGACGCCGACCTAAGATTGCCCTTGTTGCAGGTTCAGAAGTTGGAGGTCGTAGCTGGCCACGTTCAACTTCTGGGACAACTCTGTAGGACTTTTGTAGGATGATAGTCAGGTACATAAGTATAATTAACCAAAAACATAAAAAAATAGCCATATACCATATATACTCGAGTATGAGCCGATCCGAGTATAAGCCGAGTCGATAAGTTTTACCACAAAAAACTGGTAAAACTTATTGACTCGAGTATAAGCCTAGCTAGACTTGAGTATATACTAGGTTAAAAAAAAGTAATACTCACCTCCCAGCCGGCGTCTGTGTCCCCGGCGCGATGGTCTCCCTGGCGGTGCGGCAAGCTACTTCAGACTTCTCCTCGCTGTCATCTCCCTGCTCGGTATTCAATTCCCCTGCCGTCAGCGCTGTAAAAGGAAGCACTGTGATTGGATCGAGCACCAGCCAATCACAGCAGGCGGGGAAATTCAAAGCTGAGCAGGGAGATCCCAGAGGGGAGAATTCTCAAGCAACTTGCCGCACTGCCGGAGAGACCATCACGCTTGGGACACAAACGCAGGCCGGGAGGTAAATATTGCGGGTTTTTTTTTCATGCTTTCTTTTTTACCTCACTCGAGTATAAGCCGAGAGGGGCTTTTTCAGCATAAAAAAATGTGCTGAAAAACTAGGCTTATACTTGAATATATATGGTACTTACTATTGTTTAACATAGGGGGTCAAGTAATGCACAATATCCCTCAGCAGTTTGGCTGTCTGCATCCTATCAGTAGGAGTACAGGTGCAAGTTACTGATAACAACCACTCCCACATCCTCCCTGTATGGAGGGGGCAGCTGCCCAGCACCATACTTGCACATAAGTAAAAAATGTAGATAGGGTGTCAGGCAACACAGTACATGTAGTGCACCATGCAGGCTCACAACCTATTAGTAACGCCATATATCAAACCAGCAGGCTTGTGATAAGGATCATCATTATCACATAAGATTTTTGCATCTTGCGCAAAAAATTAACTAAAAAGCAATTAAAAAGTTTTATGTACCCTAAAATTATGCCAATAAATAGGTCACAAAAAAGAACTCTCACAAGGCTGAATTTACAGAAAAATAAAAAAGTTATGGGTCACAGAATATAGTTCTTTGAAAGTAGTAAAACCTAAAAAAACCTACATTTTGTATCACCGCATTTGTACTGACCCGCAGAATAAAGTTAACATGTCCTTTTTGCTATACTATCAACACTGTAAAAACAAATTCCAAATAGCGATGTAACAGTTGTGTGGGTTTTCTTTATTATTTTACCCCAGCTGAAAATGTTTACATTTTTTCAATACATTATATGGACATTAACTAATATTATTAGAAATGGTGAATTTTTTTAAGGTGGAAAATCCTCACTGAATGACTTGTAGGTACAAATAAACCCAATAATGCATATGTACTTGTCCTGAACAATGCAATCTTTAAAAACCTAAACAATTATTTCTCTCTTTCAGATAATATTAACTTCTACCTCTCCAGTCCATGGTTGACCAAGTTCGTCCCATCAGTCTACACTGTGGTGTTCATTGTCGCTCTGCCTCTACATTTAATGGCAATTCTAATGTTTGTATTGAAGATAAGAATCAAGACACCAGCAACAATATATATGCTGAACTTGGCGACAGCTGATCTGCTCTTTGTTGCTGTGTTGCCTTTCAATATTGTCTATAGATTCTCTGGAAACAATTGGCAAATTGGGGATGGCATGTGCCGAATTGTCACTGCGACATTTTACTGTAACATGTACTGCTCCATCCTGCTCATGATGAGTATCAGTGTGGACAGATACATGGCTGTAGTGTTTCCAATACGTTCTCTTTCCTGGCGCTCAATGAGACGGGCATGGCTAGTATGTGGCTTCATCTGGCTTGTATCCATGGCTGGCACTGCTCCTCTGCTGCTCAACAAGCAAACTGCTAACATAGAATCACTGAACATTACAACTTGCCATGATGTGCTGGAATTAGAAGACCAACTGAACTTCTACATGTACTACTTTACCACCTTTTCTTCAATTTTTTTCTTGTTTCCGTTGATTATTATTGTCTTCTGTTACACTGAAATTGTCCGAACCTTAAGTAAAAGCTCCAAGAACATTGGGAATTCTTCTAAGAAGACAAGAGCTATTATCTTAACCATTATAGTCCTTATTGTGTTCATAATTTGCTTTGCTCCAACAAATATCATATTCCTAATACATGTTCTGGACTTCCTTCATGAATATTCCGATTCTCTATATTTCATATGCATTCTGTGGGGCTGCATCAGCAGCATAAGTAATTGTCTTGATCCTCTAATCTATTACTATGCATCATCAATGTGTCGAAATTATGTATCTAGTCTATTATGCTATAAGATGTCTGATAAACTGCAAACCAGACACCAGCTCCAAACACCCAAGCAATCCTGTACAGAAAGTTCATTTATTAAGTGAAATGAGTTTTATACTGGACTACAAGTATTTGCTATGTAAATTTTGATGACTATATGAATCTAAATGTAGTATTAGGATATTCGCGCTCAGTGCATGCCCATAAACTACTGCTCGGTCTTTCTTCGTTTTCAAATATACTATTTAATGCAGAGAAGGATATGCAGTTTTGCCATAATACCTGTAGTGCATGACCACTGCCCTGTAAAAGGGATCTATTACAGCAGCTGTGTCCAGTGTGCAACTAACTGGAAAAGACATAGGGTTCTCCCAATGCAAAACAGACTCTGACTATAATTGGATTAATATTATACTATATGGCCTCCATTAATGATATACTCATGTACCATGGTAGCAATGTAATGCAGAGCTCCGATATAGGGACATCCCTCATCTTGACTATGTGTTTTAGTAAAACACAAACAATATTGATAAGGGCGAGTGTATTTCATTTGAGCCCTTGGACATGCAGCCAGTTTAGCCTTGTGGACATAGCCCAGTCTTCCAGTTCTTATGTCACTTTCTGTGATAATAAGTTTAGAATTCTTTAACTCCTTAATGGCGGGTCCATTTTAAGACCTAATGACTGACAATTGTTTTTTGCATTGTTGCATTCCTTGAGTCATAACTTTGAATGTTTCTGTTATCATAACCGTATGAGGGCTTATTTTTGCAGAACAAATTGTATTATTCTCTGGGTCAGCGCGATTTTGGCGATACCAAGTTTATACAGTTTGTCTATGCTTTACTATTCTTGTACACTGGAAACATTTTTTTTTTTAGATTTGTTTTTGTGTTGCAGTACTCTAACAGGCATAGCATTTTTATTCTTCCATCAGCAGTTCTCCATGAGGGCATGTTTTTTGCAGGATTAGTTCTAGTCTTCATTTATCCCATTTTTGGGAACGCACAGTACTGTGTATAGGTTTTGGGCAGGTATGGAAAAATGCTGCAAAGTAAGAATGCTTTCAAAAATATAATAAGGGAGAAATACTTAACTCGGTTGCCTGGGTTGCGTAACACCATGGCACCAGACCTGATGTACATTTCAGCATATATGTCTTCGTTAATAGGTATTTCTCCCTTATAGTCTAAATGCATGTACAAAAATATAATTTTTTATATATGCTGCTCAATTAGTTCGCACTTTACTTGGTATTCTATCTATAACCTCTAGCGGGTAATATATTGATGTACTTGTCTTGGGATTCTTTACCTGTGGCTCAATGTTTTTGCTATGGTGACTCATCTTTCTAGATAATATTTTTGTGTTTTCAATAAAATATTGCTTTGATATGGCATTTTTTTGGACAATTTTTCTTTGGTAAATGATATTTGTACTGGTTTGACCCTTTACCTTATTGTTACCATAATGTTATGATATAGTGTTTTTGTGTTCCACTAGATTTTCTATAGGTATTATTTCTCATTATCTGGCTGCCAAACACTATAATAAAACTCTCAAAAGTGTCCTGGAGTATATATGGTATATGGCTATTTTTTTTATGTTTTTGGTTAATTATTAGAGATGAGCGAGCACCAAAATGCTCGGGTGCTCGTTACTCGAGCCGAACTTTTCACAATGCTCGAGGGTTCGTTTCGAGTAACGAACACCATTGAAGTCAAGGGGCGACCCGAGCATTTTTGTATATCGCCGATGCTCGCTAAGGTTTTCATTTGTGAAAATCTGGGAAATTCAAGAAAGTGATGGGAACGACACAGAAACGGATAGGGCAGGCGAGGGGCTACATGTTGGGCTGCATCTCAAGTTCCCAGGTCCCACTATTAAGCCACAATAGCGGCAAGAGTGCCCCCCCCCCCCTCCCAACAATTTTTACTTCTGAAAAACCCTCATTAGCAAGGCATACCTTAGCTAAGCACCACACTACCTCCAACAAAGCACAATCACTGCCTGCAGCCTTCAGCTGCCCTCATGCCACACGCTGGCCTCATAGCCACACCACCCTCATGTCTATTTATAAGTGCGTCTGCCATGAGGAGCGAAAAGATTGTTTAGGTATCGCTGCTCTCCGCTGGTGGAAAAGAGAAGTCTGGGGAAATCCAGGCTTTGTTCATCTTTATGAGTGTAAGCCTGTCGGCACCGTCAGTTGACAGGCGGGTACGCTTATCCATGATGATTCCCCCAGCCGCACTAAAAACCCTCTCTGACAAGACGCTAGCTGCAGGACAAGCAAGCACCTCCAGGGCATACAGCGCAAGTTCAGGCCACGTGTCCAGCTTCGACACCCAGTAGTTGTAGGGAGCAGAGGCGTCACGGAGGACGGTTGTGTGATCGGCTACGTACTCCCTCACCATCCTTTTACAGTGCTCCCGCCAACTCAGCCTTGACTGGGGAGCGGTGACACAGTCTTGCTGGGGAGCCATAAAGCTGTCAAAGGCCTTGAAGAGTGTTCCCCTGCCTGCGCTGTACATGCTGCCTGATCTCCGCGCCTCCCTTGCTACCTGGCCCTCGGAACTGCGCCTTCTGCCACTAGCGCTGTTGGATGGGAATTTTACCATCAACTTGTCCGCCAGGGTCCTGTGGTATAGCATCACTCTCAAACCCCTTTCCTCTTCGGGTATGAGAGTGGAAAGGTTCTCCTTATACCGTGGGTCGAACAGTGTGTACACCCAGTAATCCGTAGTGGCCAGAATGCGTGTAACGCGAGGGTCACGAGAAAGGCATCCTAACATGAAGTCAGCCATGTGTGCCAGGGTACCTGTATGCAACACATGGCTGTCCTCACTAGGATGATCACTTTCAGGATCCTCCTCCTCCTCCTCAGGCCATACACGCTGAAAGGATGACAGGCAAGCAGCATGGGTACCCTCAGCAGTGGGCCAAGCTGTCTCTTCCCCCTCCTCCTCCTCCTCAACACGCTGAGATATAGACATGAGGGTGCTCTCACTATCCAGCGACATACTGTCTTCCCCCGCCTCCGTTTCCGAGCGCAAAGCGTCTGCCTTTATGCTTTGCAGGGAACTTCTCAACAGGCATAGCAGAGGAATGGTGACGCTAATGATTGCAGCATCCCCGCTCACCATCTGGGTAGACTCCTCAAAGTTTCCAAGGACCTGGCAGATGTCTGCCAACCAGGCCCACTCTTCTGTAAATAATTGAGGAGGCTGACTCCCACTAGGCCGCCCATGTTGGAGTTGGTATTCCACTATAGCTCTACACTGCTCATAGAGCCTGGCCAACATGTGGAGCATAGAGTTCCACTGTGTGGGCACGTCGCACAGCAGTCGGTGCACTGGCAGATTAAGCCGATGTTGCAGGGTCCGCAGGGTGGCAGCGTCTGTCTTGGACTTGCGGAAATGTGCGCTGAGCCGGCGCACCTTTCCGAGCCGGTCTGCCAAGCGTGGGTAGCTTTTCAGAAAGCGCTGAACCACCAAATTAAAGACGTGGGCCAGGCATGGCACGTGCGTGAGGCTGCCGAGCTGCAGAGCCGCCACTAGGTTACAGCCATTGTCACACACGACCATGCCCGATTGGAGGCTCAGCGGCGAAAGCCAGCGGTCGGTCTGCTCTGTCAGACCCTGCAGCAGTTCGTGGGCCGTGTGCCTCTTCTCTCCTAAGCTGAGTAGTTTCAGCACGGCCTGCTGAGGCTTGCCCTTCGCTGTGCTGCCGCGCCGCGCGACACCGACTGCTGGCGACGTGCTGCTGCTGACACATCTTGATTGCGAGACAGAGGTTGCGTAGGAGGAGGAGGAGGAGGATGGTGGTTTAGTGGAGGAAGCATACACAGCCGCAGATACCAGCACCGAGCTGGGGCCCGCAATTCTGGGGGTGGGTAGGACGTGAGCGGTCCCACGCTCTGACTCGGTCCCAGCCTCCACTAAATTCACCCAATGTGCCGTCAGGGAGATATAGTGGCCCTGCCCGCCTGTGCTTGTCCACGTGTCCCTTGTTAAGTGGACCTTGGCAGTAACCGCGTTGGTGAGGGCGTGTACAATGTTGCGGGAGACGTGGTCTTGCAGGGCTGGGACGGCACATCGGGAAAAGTAGTGGTGACTGGGAACCGAGTAGCGTGGGGCCGCCTCCGCCATCATGTTTTTGAAAGCCTCCGTTTCCACAAGCCTATACGGCAGCATCTCCAGGCTGATCAATTTGTGCACGTTTAACGTTTGAGCGTGCGGGTGCGTGGCGGCGCACTTGCGCTTGCGCTCAAACAGTTGCGCTAGCGACGGCTGGACGCAGCGCTGAGAGACATTGCTGAATGGGGCCGAGGACAGCGGAGGTGAGGGTGTGGGTACAGGCCGGGAGATGGTCGTGCCTGTGTCCTGAGAGGGGGGTTGGATCTCAGTGGCAGGTTGGGGCACAGGGGAAGAGGCAGTGGTGCAAACTGGAGGCGGTGAACGGCCTTCGTCCCACCTTGTGGGGTGCTTGGCCATCATATGCCTGCGCATGCTGGTGGTGGTGAGGCTGGTGGTGGTGGCTCCCCGGCTGATCTTGGCGCGACAAACCTTGCACACCACAGTTCGTCGGTCGTCTGCACTCTCAGTGAAAAACTGCCACACCTTTGAGCACCTTGGCCTCTGCAGGGTGGCATAGCGCGAGGGGCGCTTTGGGAAACAGTTGGTGGATTATTCGGTCTGGCCCTGCCTCTACCCCTGGCCACCGCACTGCCTCTTCCAACCTGCCCTGCTGCTGCACTTGCTTCCCCCTCTGAAGACCTGTCCTCAGTAGGCTTAGCAAACCAGGTGGGGTCAGTCACCTCATCGTGCAGCTGCTCTTCCTCCGAATCCTCTGTGCGCTCCTCCCTCGGACTTACTGCCCTCACTACTACCTCACTGATAGACAACTGTGTCTCATCGTCATCGTCCTCCTCACCCACTGAAAGCTCTTGAGACAGTTGCTGGAAGTCCCCAGCCTCATCCCCCGGATTCCGGGAACTTTCCAAAGGTTGGGCATCGGTCACGACAAACTCCTCCGGTGGGAGAGGAACCATTGCTGCCCATTCTGGGCAGGGGCCCGAGAACAGTTCCTGGGAGTCTGCCTGCTCCTCAGAATGTGTCATTTTAATGGAGTGAGGAGGCTGGGAGGAAGCAGGAGCAGCAGCCAGAGGATTCAGAGTTGCAGCTGTGGACGGCGTAGAAGACTGGGTGGTCAATAGATTGCTGGATGCACTTTCTGCCATCCACGACAGGACCTGCTCACACTGCTCATTTTCTAATAAAGGTCAACCGCGTGGACCCATTAATTGTGAGATGAATCTGGGGACCCCTGAAACTTGCCTCTCTCTAAATACCGCAGCAGTCGGCTGCGATACACCTGGACCAGGAGCTCAGCCTGTGCTCACACCCTGACTTGGGCCTCGCCTGCGTCCACGTCCTCTAGGCCTTCCCCTACCCCTCAGCATGGTGTATTACGAGATTAGCAGAAACAGAACACTGTAATTAAATGTGCCGCTTATTGGCCTGTGGTTGGAGGCTGACTTCGCATACATAACGCACTGCAGAGCAGGCAACAATTATGCGCAAGGCTGGGTATTAATTCACCAACTACTACACCCAGCAGACACGCTGTAAATGGAAGGCACTGACAGGCAGGCCAAATCTTGTATATTTTTTAACTTGGTGGGAACAACCACACTGCCTGTGATATGCACTGTATTTCGATTGCCCTGTTGGAGGCTGACTTCGCGTACGTAACGCACTGCAGAGACAGGCAAAAATTATGCGCAAGGCTGGGTATTAATTCACCAACTACTACACCCAGCAGACACGCTGTAAACGGAAGGCACTGACAGGCAGGCCAAATCTTGTATATTTTTTAACTTGGTGGGAACAACTGCACTGCCTGTGATATGCACTGTATTTCGATTGCCCTGTTGGAGGCTGACTTCGCGTACGTAACGCACTGCAGAGGCAGGCAACAATTATGCGCAAGGCTGGGTATTAATTCAACTACTACACCCAGCAGAGACGCAGTAAACTGAAGGCAGTGACAGGCAGGCCTAATATTGTATTTTTTGGAAGTTTTTGTGAAAAAGCCAAAAAAAGTGGTAGGCCTTAAGTATTTTGCTTCTATTTTTTTAAATGGTGAGCTGAAACACCAGACAGCGTATATTATGTATACTGTTTCCCTCTGGCGCTATGACGGCGGTGATGTAACGGGCACAGCAGAGCCAGGAAACAATTTTGCGCAAGCCTGTAGTGAGACGTAGGTGCGTATGACTGAGCCAGTGGAATTCACAGCGCAGAAGCAGTCAAGTGGCCAAAGGCCAGTGGTAGGCCTTAAGTATTTTGTTTCAATTTTTTAAATGGTGAGCTGAAACACCAGACAGACCCTGTATGCAGCGTATATTATGTATACTGTTTCCCTCTGGCGCTATGACGGCGGTGATGTAATGGGCACAGCAGAGCCAGGAAACAATTATGCGCAAGCCTGCTGTAACGCTTAGCTGCGTATTAATTATGACTACTACCCCCAGCAGACACGCAGTACACTGAAGACGGTCACAGGCAGCCCAAATATAGTATTTTCCCCCACAATTTTTGGGAAAAAGCCCACTGCCTATATAGCCTGTATTCCTCTTTCCCTGCCTCACCAGTACTGCCCCTATACTCTGTAAAATGACTGCAGACTGAGGACGCTATGGTCTGCACGCCCGATATACAAAAAAAAAATAAATTGTGCAACACTGCTAAAAGCAGCCTCAACAGTACTGCACACGGTCAGATGTGGCCCTAAGAAGGACCGTTGGGGTTCTTCAAGACGAATATAACACCTAACACTCTCCCTATAGCAGCTACAACAAGACAGCACTTTCCCTGATCTCTGTCAGAATGCATCTGTGGCGAGCCGCGGGCGGGGCAGATTTTAATACTCGGGTGTCACCTGATCTCCCCAGCCACTCACTGCAGGGGGGTGGTATAGGGCTGGAACGTCACAGGAGGAAGTTGTAATGCCTTCCCTGTCTTTCTATTGGCCAGAAAAGCGCGCAAATTTCTCAGAGATGAAAGTGAAAGTAACTCGAACATCGCGTGGTGCTCGTCTCGAGTAACGAGCATCTCGAACACCCTAATACTCGAACGAGCATCAAGCTCGGACGAGTACGCTCGCTCATCTCTAATGACTACTAATGCTTAAATAAAGACAGTTGTCTTCTTTTCCCAGCTTTGGATGAAAGTAAACTCCCTTCCCCTCCCTTTTTTTAGCTCCCATGGGAGTTTCCAGCGTATCTTGGCAAAAGATACAGCCAGACCTATCTTGGGACGCAGCATATAAAATTGGTCACCAATGTGCTATTTTTGCCAGCACAATTTTTTATGTGGCCAAAAATCGTTCATCTGAATGAATACATTGGAATCCAATGCTTCAGATGGTTGCAATTGTCTGATTTTTGTACGCAGCTAAATAGCTGCGTATATATGGTCGTGAGAATAAGTCCTCAATACTACAAAATGCCAGTGATTGCCTATCTGGAGTCTCTAACACCATGTCATATTCCTATCTAAAATGGAATCTCTGAAAAACTGAACTTCTTGTGTTTTCTCCATCTACTAACTGAGTGTGAGTGATCATAACTCCTAGGCAGCGTGCCTGCTGTCTTGGGGTCATCTTTGAGTCTGAACTTTTCCTCATATTTCAATCACTTGCTTGCTCGGGTCACCTGCATCTCAAAATCATTTCCAGAATCTGCACTTTTCTGAATTGCGAAGACATCAAAACCTCTCATTGTTGCCCTTGACCACTATCAGCGTGATTACTCTTCCAGATTTGCCCGCACTAAACTCTCCCCTCCCCAATTAATCCTGAATGCAGCCACCAAGCTTATCTTTTTTCCAGTCACTACACTGATGCCTCCAGCCTGTGCCAGTCACTGCACTAGCTGACCGTCAAATATAGAATACAATTTAAACTCCTCCATGAAGCACTCCACAGTGCTGTGCTGAACCTTCCACTTACATCCCCAAGATTTTTCCAGAGTGGCAGCAGTTCTCTGGAATGCACTACCCTATACTATTAGGTTAATTCCCAACACCTACAGTTTCAAGCGTGCCCTAAAAACACATCTTTTTAGGGAGACCTAACATACTTTCCAATCTAACTATAAGAACAAAAAACTGGGTATAGCGCTCACAGGATCCGGGGTATAAAATTCAGAGATTGACGAGAATAAAGTATAAAAGTCCTGTCTTTAATGTCATGCTACGCGTTTCGGCTAGCAAGCCTTTTTCAAGCAATACAGAAAAAAAGAGGTGCACATATATATATAGTATACAATAAACAGCTCCTACCTTGCCAGACACCAACTGCATGTGGGAGCTGGTGGGAGGAGTTAGACATCATTTCCCTGTCACATGATCATTGAGTCACATGATACCATGGAACGCTACAAGCGTTCCAATATTACATAGTAAGGAATGCCTGTAAGCGCTATACCCAGTTTTTTGTTCTTATGGTTTATGCTTAAGTGAATACTTCTCCCTGTGAGGAATGTTAACTTGCTCTTCAGTGATCGGCTGGATTACGGATGGGGTTTATGATTATGTGCCTGCCTGGAGAATAGGTGCTAGTGGGTCCCCTTTAGTTTAAATGTGTATCCCACTTAGCACCAGGTGAGTTGATTGCTTTCTTGCTCACCTATTTATTTACTGCCTATAACGGAGCACTGTTTTAATTCTTGTTTTTTTCCAATCTAACTATTCCCCATTTACCCTACTATCACACTCCCCCTGGAAACCTGACCCCTTTTTTCTGGTGTTCTGCATTCACATCCTATTGTACTTCTCATCAGAGATACAGCTGTATGTATACTACCATATATATGTGCAACGTCCAAGCAGAGGTGTGCCAATGTGGGGGAGATCAGGGGCAAACAAGATGGATGTCACAGGTGGCTCTGCGATCTTTCACTGCAATGGTGACTAAAGGCCTGGCTCAGTCATGCACAGTGGCAAATAGGGAATACTACGGTTAGCAATTATTAATGGAATCAAATGGTTAATGAAGAAATAATTGTTGCGAGTCCTGATAGCTTTGATCTGCAAACTCTTTTTGTTATTTCACCTTTTAGTAACACTCACAAACAACAAATGCTGTTCATCAATAATGGCAGAAGATATTGCTTTGCATAGACAATAATGTTGATCCAAGTTCCACTTTAATACAAATAAGGGAGATGGAATAAATCCTCCACAGTGCCAACTATTGAAAGGCAGCATTCCTTTAAGTCAAAGTCAGACTTTTTATACAAGCCTTATACAATGACCAGGAATTACAAGCAAAGCCAGACTCCGTCCCAGGCCTCTCACTAGCAAAGCCAGACTCCTACTGCACACTGATGAAGGGCAAAAACCCTGAAACAGCTGTCTGTGCATGGAGTCTGGCTTTGCTTGTAATTCCTGGTCATTGTAACAAGGCTTGTATAAAAAGTCTGACTTTGACTTAAAGGAATGCTGCCTTTCAATAGGTGGCACTGTGGAGGATTTATTCCATCTCCCTTATTTGCATATTACCCAGAGGAGCGTGCGTGGCCATTTGAGTCTCCTCACTTAGTTTATAGTATATAGTTGCTCTCCCTATGGAGAAAAGAGCGTTTCTGACCACTATAGTACAATACAGTTTAAACTTCAACACTCTCTCTCTTTGCATTTAATGGTTACTCAGTAAAAATTCCCTCAGTCCTAGTTTTCTGAGGGTTGATTTCTTGAAGATTACTAAGCAGTTGATGAAGTTATTTTAGAGATGGGCCTCTTTCACTTTCTCTGACTTTACTTTTAACAAAAAGTGAAAAGCAGCCGGACCGGTACGATTGCAACGATACAAAAATTCTTTTTTTTTTTTTAGGTTTTTCCACTTTTCTGCAATAAAAACCCTTTTTTTGGAAATCTTTTTTTTTCTAAATCGCTGCATTCAAAGTCCTATAATTTTTTTTTCCATGAACGGAGCTCTGTAAGGGCTTTTTTTTGCAAGATGAGCTATAGTTTTTATTGTTTCCATTTTAGGGTACATACACCTTTTTTGATCATTTGTATTGCATTTTTTTCATGTTTTTTGCTGTGCAGGATAAGAAGCATGTTCAACTTATTGTACGCATCGTTAAGGACTAGAGATGAGTGAGCACCAAAATGCTCGGGTGCTTGTTGCTCGAGTCAGGAGCTGCAAACGTGGGCATAGCAATGGGGAATCCATGTGCCACACAGTATTCATTCTGTCAAGGTGTCGCATAGCTCAATCGACACTGCAAGGGGAAAGCTGTCTGCCCTCTGCCCCCTACCCAAGTCAGTCAGTGTCTTTGTGCCAGACAGGTCAAACACCGCGATGGGAACTAAGTGGGCACCAACAGCATAGGCGGGTCCTAGGCAACCCAAGACATGAACAAAAAATTGATCTGAGCGGCGAAACATGGCAGACTTGCACCGCACCCACGACATAGGGCTCGGCCCACAGCTTTAGCAATCCTAGGCAGGAAGCGGACTTTCACTGCACCCAGGACATAGGCCTCTGCACAAACCCTCAGCAATCGCAGGCCTACAGCGGACTCCAATGCTAGCGTAGCTTTGCACGTCTCATTAGCGCTGTATTGCTCCTCTAGTTTGTCCCAATGCAGTGCCCCGGATAGTAGAGCTAACGTCAGATTAAATACAGGTGGGCTTCGGCCCACACTGCATGCCCCAGTCTGACCGGGTTTTTTTATAAATAGTCACAGGCAGGTAGAACTCCGCAATGGGAATTCCGTGTGCACCCACAGCATGGGTGGCTCCCTGGAACCCACCGGCGGTACATAAATATATCCCATTGCAGTGCCCTGGACAGCAGAGGTAACGTCAGATTAAATGCAGGTGGGCTTCAGCCCACACTGCATGCACCAGCCTGACCGGGGTTTTTAATACTTAGACACAGGCAGGTACAAATCCCCTATGTGAAGTCCCTGTGGACCGACAGCATGGGTGGCTCCCTGGAACCCACCAGCGGTACATAAATCTATCCTATTGCAGTGCCCTGGACAGCAGAGCTAACAACAGATTAAATGCAGGTGGGCTTCGGCCCACACTGCATGCCCCAGTCAGACTGGGGTTCTTTATAAGTAGACACATGCAGTTTCAACTCCGTGTGGACCGACAGCATAGGTGGGTCCCAGGAAGCCACCGGCGGTACATAAATAAATCCCATTGCAGTGCCCAGCACAGCTGAGGTAACGTCAGATTAAATGCAGATGGGCTTCGGCCCATACTGCATGCCCCAGCCTGACTGGGGTTTTTAATACATAGACACAGGCAGGTACAAATCCCTAATGTGAAGTCCCTGTGGACCCATAGCATGGGTGGCTACCTGGAACCCACCGGCGGTACATAAATAGATCCCATTACAGTGCCCTGGACAGGAGAGCTAACGTCAGATTAAATACAGGTGGGCTTCGGCCAAGAATGTTTTCATTGTTGGAGGAGGAGGACGGGGAAGTTTTTGAGGCAGTACGTGTCCTGTCCCCGTATCCGTGGTTATATGCACCTTACCAGTAACCGCATTGGTGGGATAGTGGTCGCGACTGTGGACCTATTAGCGCGGTTTTATTCCGTTGGTTTTCGGAATGTGGCCAGGATTAAGTGGGCCGTGGTGGGGGGCTTTCTTATTGTGTCGTTTAAGGTGAAATTCTTGGACTGCCGCCAGACGGACCACTGCGGAAGCATTTGCCAAGAATGTTTTCATTGTTGGAGGAGGAGGACGGAGAAGTTTTTGAGGCAGTACATGTCCTGTCCCCGTGTCCGTGGTTATATGCACCTTACCAGTGACCGCGTCACTGAAAAGTTGTCGCGCCTGGGGAACCAAGTAACGCGGCCTCGCCACCATCAGGTCTTTGGGAAGCCTTCGTTTCCACTACCCTGTAACATTGCAGTAGCAGCAGTATAGGCAGAGCCGAGAATTAGTAACATTTCAGCGGTAAGAGTATGCACAAACCCCTGTAACATTTCATTGGCAGCAGTGACGACAGACCCCAGTAACATTTCATTTGCAGCAGTATACACAGACCCCAGTAACATTTCAGTAGTATCTGTATAGACAGACCCCAGTAACTGTTCAGTAGTATAAGTCTAGACAGACCCCAGTAACATTTCAGTTCCAGCAGTATTGACAGACCCCAGTAACATTTCAGTAGTATCAGTTGCGACATGCCCCAGTCACATTTCAGTAGTAGCAGTATAGTCAGACCCCAGTAACAGTAACGTTGAAGCAGTATGGGCAAAGCAGCAGATAAACATTTCCCTGGCAGCAGTGTAGGGAGAGCAAAGTATTTGTAACATTTCAGTAGTAGCAGTATAGTCAGACCCCAGTAACAGTAACGTAGAAGCAGTATGGGCAAAGCAGCAGATAAACATTTCCCTGGCAGCAGTGTAGGGAGAGCAAAGTATTTGTAACATTTCAGTAGTAGCAGTATAGTCAGACCCCAGTAACATTAACGTTGAAGCAGTATGGGCAAAGCAGCAGATAAACATTTCCCTGGCAGCAGTGTAGGGAGAGCAAAGTATTTGTAACATTTCAGTAGTAGCAGTATAGTCAGATCCCAGTAACAGTAACGTTGAAGCAGTATGGGCAAAGCAGCAGATAAACATTTCCCTGGAAGCAGTGTAGGGAGAGCAAAGTATTTGTAACATTTCAGTAGTAGCAGTATAGTCAGACCCCAGTAACAGTAACGTAGAAGCAGTATGGGCAGAGCCCACTATTAGTTACATTTCTGTTATAGCAGTATAGACATGCCCCAGTAACATTTCCGTCGAAGCATTATGGGCAGAGCCCAGTATTAGTAAAATTACAGTAGTTGCAGTATACACCAACCAAGGTAACATTTCAGGAGCAGAAGTATCGGCAGACCGAAGTAACATTTCTATTGCTGAAGTATAGTCAGACCCCTGTAGCATTACTGTGGCAGAAGTATAAGTAGGCAGAACAGAGTTACATTTCTGTAGCAAAAGTGTAGGCCAACCCCAGACACAGTGGTGTAAGTGGTGTACCATGAGTGCAGGCGAAGCCCATAAAAATTACTTGGATTACATTGTAGGCGAGGGCCCGAAAAATTGGTGTACCGACAGTACAAATGTACCCCAGAAAAATTGCCCATGCCCAACCCAGAGGGCAGGTGAAACCCATTAATCGCTTAGCGTACTGTCTGTGGCTTAATTTTTAACTAGGCCTGGTGGCAGCCCAGTCAAAATAAAAATTGGTTCAGGTGGAAGTTTCAATGCTTTAATGAGAATTGAAACAGATAAATATTATTTAGAAAAGTTATATGAGCCTTTTGGCCCACAGAAAAATTGCCCATTCGCGGTGATTACGAGAGGTTTCAGGAGGAGGAGCCGGAGGACGAATATCATACACAGATTGACAAAGGTCTTTAGGTAGCGCTGCTGTCCGCTGGTGGAGAAGAGAAGTCTGGGGAAATCCAGGCTTTGTTCATCTTTATGAGTGTAAGCCTGTCGGCGCTGTCAGTTGACAGGCGGGTACGCTTGTCTGTGATGATTCCCCCAGCTGCACTAAACACCCTCTCTGACAAGATGCTAGCCGCAGGGCAAGCCAACACCTCCAGGGCATACAGCGCGAGTTCGGGCCACGTGTCCAGCTTTGACACCCAGTAGTTATACGGAGCATCACGGAGAACGGTGGTATGATCTGCTACGTACTCCCTCACCATCTTCTTATAGTGCTCCCTCCGACTCAGCCTGGACTGGGGAGGTGTGACACAGTCTTGCTGGGGAGCCATAAAGCTGGCAAAGGCCTTGGAGAGTGTTCCCCTGCCTGCGCTGAACATGCTGCCTGATCTCCGCGCCGCCCCTTCTACTTGGCCCTCGGAACTGCGCCTTCTGCCACTAGCGCTGTCAGATGGGAAGTTTACCATCAGTTTGTCCACCAGGGCCCTGTGGTATTGCATCACTCTCAAACCCCTTTCCTCTTCGGGAATGAGAGTGGAAAGGTTATCCTTATACCGTGGGTCAAGCAGTGTGTACACCCAGTAATCCGTAGTGGCCAGAAAGCGTCTAACGCGAGGGTCACGAGAAAGGCATGCTAACATAAAATCAACCATGTGTGCCAGGGTACCTGTACGCAACATATGGCTGTCCTCACTAGGAAGATCACTTTGAGTATCCTCCTCCTCCTCCTCAGGCCATACACGCTGAATGGATGAGAGGCAAGCAGCATGGGTACCCTCTGCAGTCGGCCCATCTGTCTCTTCCTCCTCAGGCTCCTCCCTCTCCTCCTTCTCCTCCTCCACGCGCTGAGATATAGACATGAGGGTGCTCTGACTATCCAGCGACATACTGTCTTCCCCCGCCTCTGTTTCCGCCCGCAAAGCATCACCATTCCCCTGCTATGCCTGTTGAGAAGTTCCCTGCAAAGCATAAAGGCTGATTATGCTTTGCAGGGAACTTCTCAACAGGCATAGCAGGGGAACGGTGACGCTAATGATTGCAGCATCGCCGCTCACCATCAGGGTGAACTCCTCAAAGTTTCCAAGGACCTGGCAGATATCTGCCATCCAGGCCCACTCCTCTGTAAAGAATTGAGGAGGCTGACTTCCACTGCGCCGCCCATGTTGGAGTTGCTATTCCACTATAGCTCTACGCTGCTCATACAGCCGGGACAACATGTGAAGCGTAGAGTTCCACCGTGTGGGCACGTCACAAAGCAGTCGGTGCACTGGCAGATTAAACCGATGTTGCAGGGTGCGCAGGGTGGCAGCGTCCGTGTTGGACTTGCGGAAATGTGCGCTGACCCGGCGCACCTTGCCGAGCCGGTCTGCCAAGTGTGGGTAGCCTTTCAGAAACCGCTGAACCACCAAATTAAAGACGTGGGCCAGGCATGGCACGTGCATGAGGCTGCCGAGCTGCAGAGCCGCCACCAGGTTACGGCCGTTGTCACACACGACCATGCCCGGTTGGAGGCTCAGTGGCGAAAGCCAGCGGTCGGTCTGCTCTGTCAGACCATGCAACAATTCGTGAGCCATGTGCCTCTTCTCTCCTAAGCTGAGTAGTTTCAGCATGGCCTGCTGACGCTTGCCCACCACTGTGCTGCCGCGCCGCGCTACACCGACTGCTGGCGACGTGCTGCTGCTGACAAGTCTTGATTGCGAGGTAGAGGTTGCGTTGGAGGAGGAGGAGGAAGGTTTAGTGGAGGTGGCATACACCGCCGCAGATACCAGCACCGATCTGGGGCCTGCAATTCTGGGGGTGGGTAGTACATGAGCAGTCCCAGGCTCTGACTTGGTCCCAGCCTCCACTAAATTCACCCAGTGTGCCGTCAGGGAGATATAGTGGCCCTGCCCGCTTGTGCTTGTCCTGGTGTCCGTTGTTAAGTGGACCTTGCCAGTAACCGAGTTGGTGAGGGCGCGTACGATGTTGCGTGAGACGTGGTCATGCAGGGCGGGGACGGCACACTGTGAAAAATAGTGGCGACTGGGGACAGGGTAGCGCGGGGCTGCCGCCGCCATCATGTTTTTGAATGCCTCAGTTTACACCAGCCTGTAGGGGAGCATCTCCAGGCTGATCAATTTGGCTATGTGGACATTTAAAGCTTGAGCGTGCGGGTGCGTGGCGGCATATTTGCGCTTGCGCTCCAACGATTCTCTTAGCGACAGCTGGACGCTGCGCTGAGAGACATTGCTGGATGGGGCTGAGGACAGCGGAGGTGAGGGTCTGGGTCCAGGCCAGGAGACAGTCGTGCCTGTGTCGTGAGAGGTGGGTTGGATCTCAGTGGCAGGTTGGGGCCCAGGGGGAGAGGCAGTGGCGCAAGCTGGAGGCGGTGAACAGCCTTTGTTCCACCTTGTGGGGTGCTTGGCCACCATATGCTCCCCAGCTGATCTTGGCCCGACAAAGGTTGCACACCACTGTTCGTCGATCGTCCGCCGTCTCAGTGAAAAGCTGCCACACCTTAGAGCACCTTGGCCTCTGCACGGTGGCTTGGCGCGAGGGGGTGCTTTGGGAAACAGCTGGTAGATTATTCGCTCTTGGCCTGCCTCTACCCCTGGCCACCCCACTGCCTCTTCCAACCTGTCCTGCGGCTGCAATTGCCTCCCCTTCTGAAGACCTGTCCTCAGTTGGCTTATCACACCAGGTGGTGTCAGTCACTTCATCGTCCAGCGGCCCTTCCTCCAAATCCTCTGTGCGCTCCTCCCTCGGACTTACTGCCCTCACTACTACCTCACTGATAGACAACTGTGTCTCATCGTCATCGTCCTCCTCACCCACTGAAAGCTCTTGAGACAGTTGCCGGAAGTCCCCAGCCTCATCCTCCGGACCCCGGGAACTTTCCAAAGGTTGGGCATCGGTTACGACAAATTCCTCCGGTGGGAGAGGAACCATTGCTGCCCAATCTGGGCAGGGGCCCGAGAACAGTTCCTGGGAGTCTGCTTGCTCCTCAGAATGTGTCATTTTCATGGAGTGAGGAGGCTGGGAGGAAGGAGAAGCAGCAGCCAGAAAATTCAGAGTTGCAGCAGTGGACGGCGTAGAAGACTGGGTGGTCGATAGATTGCTGTATGCACTTTCTGCCATCCACGACAGGATCTGCTCACACTGCTCATTTTTTAATAAAGGTCTACGACGTGGACCCAAAAATTGCGATATGAAGCTGGGGACCGCAGAAACTGTCCTCTCTCCTACTCCCGCAGCAGCCGGCTGCGATTCACCTGGACCAGGAACTCGTCCTATGCCCACACCCTCACTTGGGACTCCGCGTCCTTGACCGCGTCCACGTCCTCTACCCCTACCCCTCAGCATGCTGGATTAAGAATCGAGCAGAGACAGAGCGGTGTAAAAATGTTTGTGAATTATTGCCGCGCAGTTGGTGGCTGCCAGCGGTAATATAACGCAAAATGAAGCCAGAGATAAATTATAAGGAAGGCTGCACTTAGGCCTTGCTGTGAACTATGCAGTTTGGATGGACGTGAAGTCCCACAGGCCACGCAGGCAAATGCACTGGCTCTCCGGTAGCCGTAAAAATGAATTTTTAAAAAAAATCTCCTTATTTTTCTATGCAATGCAGGCTGAGGCTATGCAGTGTGTATTGCACTTTCAATCTATGGGCGTCGGGCAGACCGTGAACTTCTGAGACAGCACACGTATAACAGAGCGTTGTAGAAAATGTGTGGTTTCTCGTCGTACACTTAGAGGCAGACTGCAATGAGGCAACCCAAAGTGCGGACAGAAATATGTTTAAATGAAGGCTGCACGCAGGCTTATCTGTGAACTATGCAGTTTGGATGGACGTGAAGTCCCACAGGCCATGCAGGCAAATGCACTGGCTCTCCGGTAGCCGTAAAAAGGAATTTAAAAAAAAAATCTCCTTATTTTTCTATGCAATGCAGGCTGAGGCTATGCAGTGTGTATTGCACTTTCAATCTATGGGCGTCGGGCAGACCGTGAACTTCTGAGACAGCACACATATAACAGAGCGTTGTAGAAAATGTGTGGTTTCTCGGCGTACATTTAGAGGCAGACTGCAGTGAGGCTACGCGAAGTGCGGACAGAAATATGTTTAAATGAAGGCTGCACGCAGGCTCTGCTGTGCAATACAGAGGTACTACAACTCCCAGCAACCACGGAGTTAAATGCACACGGTCACAGGTTGCCCTAAGAAGAACCGTTGGGGTACTTGTAGACAGGATTCTACACTACCACTGTCCCTGCCTGACCAATACTGCCCCTATACTCAAGTACAGACTGCAGCCTGAGAACGCTACAGCCAGCACGCCCGATATACATAAAAAAAATTGTGCAAAAGGGCTCACAGCATCCACTACAGGTACTACAACTCCCAGCAACCACGGAGTTAAATGCACACGGTCACAGGTTGCCCTAAGAACCGTTGGGGTACTTGTAGACAGGATTCTACACTACCACTGTCCCTGCCTGACCAATACTGCCCCTATACTCAAGTACAGACTGCAGCCTGAGAACGCTACAGCCTGCACGCCCGATATATATTAAAAAAAAATTTGTGCAAAACTGCTCACAGCAGCCACAACAGTAATGCACTAGGTGAGCTGTGGCCCTAAGAAGGACCGTTGTGGTTCTTGAAGACGCTAACACTGTCCCTATAGCAGCAGCAGCAGCAGCACTTTCCCTGATCTCTCTTAGCATGTGTCTGTGGCGAGCCGCGAGCGGGGCAGATTTAAATACTCGGGGGTCACTTGATCTCGCCAGCCACTCACTACAGGAGGGTGGGATAGGGCTTGAACGTCACAGGAGGAAGTTGTAATGCCTTCCCTGTGTTTCTATTGGCCAGAAAAGGGCGCCAAATGTTAAATAATATAGATAATTATAAAAAATTATCACATGACCCCATCGAAACCATTCACAAAAATTTAAAAAAATTGGTAGAAGAGGCCCTTTTAAATAATAGCCTCACTAAAAAAGAAGCGGTTTTTATTACCTCTATCGAACCTGAGACTCCATTTTTATACCATTTGCCTAAAGTGCACAAATAAACAAAAAAAACCACCAGGGAGACCCATTATTCCTGGGGTGAACTCCGTGACGAGTGGTTTAGCAGAATATATAGATAGAATTTTACAAAAATATGTTTTAACCCTTCCAACTTTTTTAAAAGACACAGGTCACCTTCTAAGTTTAATAAAAGATTTTAAATGGGAAAATGATTATTTATTATGCACTTTAGACGTAGAATCCCTATACACTTGCATCCCCCATCAATTAGGAATTTTAGCCGTAAAAAACTTCTTGGATAATGACCCTTTAATGCCCACTAGTCAAAAAAGATTTATTTTAGAAGCTATAGATTTTTTATTAACCAATAATTATTTTACTTATAAGAAATTTTTTTATTTACAAACGCAGGGTACGGCAATGGGATGTAAAGCCGCGCCTGCGTTAGCTAATCTATACATGGGTTTTTTCGAACAAGATAAAAATATTAATGATAACATTGTTTTATATCGTAGATTTATAGATGATATTCTATTAATATGGAGAGGCTCGGAATCGAGCCTCCTCTTGTATATAGGAAATTTAAATAGGAATAATTATAATTTAAAATTCACACATAATTTTAGTCGTAATGAAATAGTATTTTTAGACTTAGTTTTAATACCTTATTCTGATAAATTAATTAGCAAGACACATTTAAAAAAAATTGATAAAAATTCTTACCTCGACTACCGCAGCTGTCATGCGACTAGCTGGAAGAATAATATACCCTACAGTCAGCTAAAAAGAGTGAGACAAAATTGCTAACATGACGATGATTTTAATAGACAAGCACAAATCATCAAAGATCGGTTTAAAGAAAAAAGATACCCTCTAAAAATAATAGAAGACGCACATACAAAATTAATTGCCCCACAAAATTATGAAAGAAAAAACGCAGAAAAAATCTTTAGGCCTTAGTCAGATGGGCGATTTTTCGCGCGATTTGCGGATTGCATGACGGATGCGCATCCGCAAATCGCGTGACCGGTGCGCGCAAGTCGCCCGCAAATCGCCCGCAAATCTGCTCCTAGCCGCGGTTCATTAGAAACGGGCCGGAGCTGTCCAGCGCATTGCATTCAATGGAGACGGCAATACAGCCGTCTCCATTGAAAGCAATGCGCTGCGGGCGAGCCCGGGATGAATTGTCGGTAAGGGCTTAAATATATAAGCCCTTACCTGCAATTCATCCTAAAATGTGTTAAAATAAAAAAAAAATTGTATACTCACCTTCTGCCGGCAGCCGGAGCTCCGCACGGCCGTCCTGCAGTGGGTGTGAAGGGGGTGTGAGTCAGACCTGCCCCCTGATTGGCTCAGCGCTGAGCCAATCAGAGGCATGCCTCACTCACACCCATTCATGAATTCATGAATGGATGTGAGTCAGACCTGCCCCTGATTGGCTCAGCGCTGAGAGGCAGCAGTCACTCACCCATTCATGAATTCATGAATGGGTGTGTGAGTGTTTTCAGCCTCTGATTGGTCAGGGCTGTGACCAATCAGAGGCAGATCATTCAGCAGGCGGGGATTTTAAAGCCCCGCCGGCTGAATAGTGCCAAGAAGCAGTTCAGGAGAACTGACAGAGGCCGCGGCTGGACTCCGGCTGCAGCGGAAAGATGAGTATACAATTTTTTTTTATTTTAACACATTTTAGGATGAATTGCAGGGAAGGGCTTATATATTTAACCCCTTCTTGACAATTCACCCCGCGCACGCCGGCAGCCCATTGCTTTCAATGGAGCGGCTGTATTGCCGCTCCATTGAATTCAATGGGCAAACATCGTTCTTCTCTGCCACAGCTGTTACAGCTGTGGCAGAGAAGAATGATTTGTCTTCTATATGTTCTCAATGGGGTCGGTGCTGCTGCCGCTGGCCCCATTGAGCGTATATACAGAAGAGAACAGGAATCGCAGATCGCAGATAGGTGCGATCTGCGATTTTTTGTTCTATAATTTATCGGACGAGCGCATAAAAAGTGCTCATGTGTCCGATACCATTGCAAAGCAATGGTTTTAAAAAATCGCCGGACGCATGCGCATGCGCAAATCGCGGCTAAAAACGCCCGTCTGACTAAGGCCTTAAAAAGCAAGATAAGAAAAATCCAATGTTTATAACGAGATTTAATAATGATAATAAAAAGAATAAGAAATATTATCAATAAACACTGGCCAATACTACAGAGTGATCCTTTTTTAAAAAATTTTTTAGATATAAAACCGACCTTAATTTTTAAACAAAATATAAATCTCCAAAATCTAATCGCTCCCTCCAATCCCGACAAAAGTAAAAATAGGAATAAAAATGAACATGATAGTTCACTAAAAACTGGAGTTTTTAAATGTTATCAAAAAAACTGTAAGTGTTGCCCTTTAATAACACATAATAAAATAGAAGTATTTAATGATAATAATGTGAGTTTTAAAATCTCCCAAAAACTAAATTGTAACACCTCAAAAGTCATCTATCTTATTGAATGCCCTTGTAGATTAAAATATATAGGAAGAACAATAAATAAATTAAAAAACAGGATCGGAAATCACAGTCAGAACATCCTAAAAATTTTTCGTAATCATAGCCTATCCAGACACTTCTTCGATATACACAATGGAGATGTGTCAAAAATGTCAGTGACCCCACTGGAGAATATAAATTCCCGATCCATTGCAGCACTAAGAAGAAAGGAAATGTTCTGGATTTATAGGCTTAATACTCTTGTTCCTGCAGGGCTCAACGAAATGCTGGAAAAAGTATGAATATAAAAATTTAGAAAAATTATAAAAGTATATTCTATCGGGATTTTTATAGAAAAAATTTTTTTTTTAAAAATTTTTTTGAAAAATTTTTTTTTACTATACAAAAATTTTTTTTTCAGTATATAACTCTTTGAATCTTTAATGATGATTATTACAACACATTAGATAAATGAATTGTCGGGATAAAATGTGTTTATATAAGATTATATGAATGTATGAGTATTAGAGATGAGCGAACGTACTCGTCCGAGCTTGATGCTCGGGCGAATATTAGGGTGTTCGGGATGTTCGTAACGAACACCACACGATGTTCGGATGTTCGGGTTACTTTAACTTTCTTCCCTGAGAAATCTTTTCTATATGCGCTCAATGGGGCCGGCGGCAGCAGCGCCAACCCCATTGAGAACATATAGAAGACAAATCCTTCTTCTCTGCCACAGCTGTAACAGCTGTGACAGAGAAGAATGATGTTTGCCCATTGAATTCAATGGAACCGGCAATACAGCCGACTCCACTAAATGCAATGGGCTGCCGGCGATCGCGGGATGAATTGTCGGAAAGGGGTTCTCCTGCCCCTGAGCCAATCAGAGGCAGCCCTCACTCACCCATTCATGAATTCATGAATGGGTGTGAGTGAGGGCTGGCCTCTGATTGGTCAGGCTGTGACCATTGAGAGGCATCTTATTCAGCAGGCGGGGATTTTAAATCCCCGGCTGCTGAATACTACTCACAGCTGTTCAGAGCAGTTCAGGAGAACTGCAGCCTGCCGCGCTGAACTCCGTCTGCCGGCACCAGGTGAGTATATATATATTTTTTATTTTTACACATTTCTGGATGAATTGCAGGGAAGGGCTTATATATTTAACCCCTTTCCGACAATTCATCCCGCGATCGCCGGCAGCCCATTGCATTCAGTGGAGTCGGCTGTATTGACGGCTCCATTGAATTCAATGGGCTAACATCGTTCTTCTCTGCCACAGCTGTTACAGCTGTGGCAGAGGAGAACGATCGTTATGCTGACAGTGGGGGGGGGGGGTGTCTCACTCTTGCCGCTATTGTGGCTTAATAGTGGGACCTGTGAACTTGAGATGCAGCCCAACATGTAGCCCCTCGCCTGCCCTATCCGTTGCTGTGTCGTTCCCATCATTTTCTTGAATTGCCAAGATTTTCACACATGAAAACCTTAGCGAGCATCGGCGAAATACAAAAATGTTCCGGTCGCCCATTGACTTCAATGGGGTTCGTTATTCGTAACGAACACCCGAACATCGCGGGAAGTTCGTTTCGAATAACGCGAACCCGAACATTTTGGTGTTCGCTCATCTTTAATGAGTATATTAATTTGTTTAGAGGTTTTCTATAGTCATTGTAAAATTTACCAGATGATATTTTAGATTATAGGCTATTTATATAGAAACATATTAAATATTATGATTTTTATTTAATATATCATATTTAAACAGTGGTAGTATATAAAATTATTATACATAAATCAATAGAGATAAAGGATAAAAACTACTGAATTGGGTTTGATCCTTTTGGTAGAACGATCGTGATTGGTACTAATTGTCGGAACGTATAGACATGTATTAATAAAGTTTATAGTGAAAAAAATCTTTGACCCGCAAAAAAACGAGTCAAGGAGAGACGTGATTACGTCAATCTGACTTTCCCAGGTAGCGGGATCCCCGCCCAAAGATTCTGAGAGAACGGCATGCACCGTTAATTGCATATGGACTGGTAAGCCAGTTTTTTAAATAAATGTATAAATAGATGTATTAAAAAAATTTTTATTTGAGCTTGAAAAAGGCGACAAGCAAGTCGCAGAAACGCGTAGCTCAGCAAATTGTATGTTAAATAAACAGATTAATTTAAAATTAATCAAGTGGAACCTTCCTGCTTTTCCCGTGAGCGCAAGTATTACTTTTCTTTTTTCTGTTACGATATTTGACGGACCCCAATTAAAAAATTTTTTTGGGTGTCCGTGCTATATACTATGCAGCTCTCTACGGATAAGGGATATAGCTTCTTGATTTTTACACGCCTTCCAGGATTTCGGTGCCGGTGAGACTTAGGTTTGCAACTTGGTCTCACCTGAGCACCTGGTGAGTAATTGCCTTACTCTACTTCGCTTGAGACTATTTGAATTGTATTTTCTGGCGCTCTCCTCTTACACATTACTTCATGCCTTCTGTTTCTTTTCATAAACAAGCCATGCTAACCTGTAAAAAAGGAAATGTCTCACCAGATAATGATGTATTGGTGAAATAAAGGTTTTATATTAACACCTTCAGTGGCAGGTTTAGGTAGTTTTCAGCTCATTTCAGTGCAGCAAGCTCTGGAGATTTTCCGGGCGTGCCACTAATGGGGTTAAAGGGGTTGTCCAAAATGATTTAAGAGTGGGTGCGAGGAGTGTAGCGCAGAGTGTTAGGGCAGCAGAAATGCAGTCCTAAGCTCTCATTCATAACCTGAAGGTTGCGGGTTCAATCTCCACTTAGTTTGGGTGTCTGGCTCAAGGTTGACTCAGCCTGTAAGAGTCAATGGCGGGAAATAACTTGACACGAGTCCTGGTAGCTTTTCAATAGTCAACAGGAAGTGCACAGTTTACTGCAGCTCTCAAGTGAAGAACACAATACAAAAATGGCAGTCTGGAGCAAGACAATCAATCTTGCAGTAGACAACACAGTGAAACACAGTTGAATTCTGAACACTTCAACATTCTCTCCATGTGACACAGAAGAAATTCCCACAGGCCTAGTTATCTTTTGGGATTACTGGAAAGTGATTAACGCAGTTTTTAGATGAAGATTTTGGTGGACTTTTTGACTATTCCTGGTTTTGACTTCACAAGGTGTTTTGTGTAACTCACTGTTTAAGTGGACTGGGTCTCAAATTCTCTACTCCTCACTGCTGTTAGGCCAGGAAGCTGATGAATCCAACCTCCCTGCTGGACAAATGCATGTTGTAACTGCTTGCTCTGCTGACCTCCTCCTACACGTCCTCCTCTGACAACCTCCTAAGCAGACTCTTCTCTCTAACTCATGCTTCACTTTCTGTCTTGCTCCTGCACCTTTTCTCCTCTCCTCGCCCTCAGCATAGAGGCTCACTATCTAGTTTCCCGCTCTGAACTCTAACTACACCCCTTGTCCAATCAGTTAAGACATGACCTACAGCCAATTAGTAGCCTGCTGTTGCCAAGCTTTTAGCTTAGGAAGAAGGGGTAAACAAGGTTTCTCTGATGTACATCACTTGCTATGTCTCCTTGAAGCACATAGCAAAGTGTGACAGGACCATAATTGTGTGGCTATTCTGGAGGATCCTCTGGGCCACTACACAACTACACTCCGTAGCGGCAAGTGTAGATGCCTATACGGCTGTCTGTTTTTCCCCTAAAGATGGGGGAAAGAGGCAAAAAATTAAATCTACACCAAAAGATAATCACAGATGTAGATCAGTTATTTTCTTCACTGATCAGAGTGCTCAGTGGTCTCAGGATGTAGCCAAGGAGATGTGTGATGATAAAAAAGCAGCAAAAAAACAAACTTCTCCAATATTATTTTGTGGTCTAAATGTACATCCTGTGTAGCCCTGGGATTCCTTTGCGACAACAGAAAAAATTAATCAGAAGGATGCAGAATCATATCTAATGTGCATAACCAGCTTAGGTCTAATACCAACATAATAATATATATCAGTACTGAGGCTGATCACATTTCACAGAGAATATTTCTGAATATGAAAATCTGTCCCTGGATGTTTTTCAATGAAATTTAAGAAAAAAACTAGTGTTGCAATCGTTTTCCATTTAATATAGATAACAATTTGCGTGGAGATCCAATTTGCTTACCCATGTAGACGGCGGCATTATCATCATGCTGCACTGTAGTTGTCTGTATGAAAATATCTGACAGCCGACAGTATCAGAATACTACTGGACTCCCTCCAAGTCTTCTCTAAAGACGGCAGCAGGTTTATTAATCATGAAAAGAAAAACAATCATAGGGCTATGCGTACAACTGAAATAAGGATCATGCTACATGAACGCAAATTTAAGAAAATTAATTAAAAAACTTTCACAGATGTACTTGTGGAGGTATAGTACTCAGTATTAACTCCTTAAGGACATGGCCTATTTTGGGCTTAAGGACGCAATGATTTTGGGGATTTTCATTTCCACTTTTCAAGAGCCATAACTTTTTTATTTTTCCGTCTATACATGGCTGTATAAGGGCTTGTTTTTTGTGTGGCAAACTATACATTTTATTGGTACTATTTTTGGGTGCATATAATGTCTTGTAAAACTTTTATTATTATTTTTTTGAGAGCAGGGAGGAGAAACACATCATTTCTGCCATTGTTTTTTAATCTTTTTATACAGCGTTAATCATACTGCATAAATGACACAATAAATTTTTTCTGCGAGTCAGTACAATTACAGATACCAAAAACATACCTTTTTAGGTTTTTCCACTTTTGCACAATGAAAACCCCTTTTCTTGGAAATTATAATTTTTAAATCGTTGCATTTAAAGTCACATAACTTTTTTATTTTTCCATGGACGAAGCTCAGTGAGGGCTTGTTTTTTTTGCGTCACAAGCTGTAGTTTTTATTTGTAGAATTTTGGGATACATATGGCTTTTTTGATCGCTCTTATTGCGCTTTTTGGGAGGTAAAATGAATAAAATAAGCATTTTGTGTCCATTTTATTTATAGTTTTGCTGCACAGAATAATTAGCATGCTCAAATTATAGTACAGGTAATTATGGACACAATCATACCACATATGTAGGGTTTTTCTTAAATTTTTATTTTTTTTCATAGAAATAGGGGAAAATAAGCAAAAAAAATTTTTTTTATACTATTTCTTTTATTTACACTGTTTATGTCCCTGAAGGGGACCTGATCCACAGCAACTATGATCGCTATTTTAAGGCATTGCAGGACTTCTGTATTGCAATGCCTTATCACTCGTAATAGCGGTCAAAGGCAATGACAAAGCAGGATACCTGTATCTGGTGTCTTGTTGCCATGGCAACCTATCGGCCCTCCATGATTACATTGCAGGGGTCCGATGAGGTCACAGATAGAGCACCCTCCCTCTGTGAACCCTTTACATGCAGCGATCTACATAGATTTCGGCATGTACGGGGTTAACAGCGGGGGGTCGCTGTTCTTATGCACCCCCACTGTTTCAGCGGTAACTACCGGTAACAGCCGACTCCTGTTGTCGGATGGTGCGAGATCTCTACTGATCTTGCGCTATTCACGTGACATAAGGTTACGTCATTTTGCGTTATGTACCCCACTGCTATGACATAGCCTTATGTCATGTGGCGTTAAGGGGTTAATCATATTACATTTCTTTTTGTAGTGGGTATGGAGAACAAGGCTGTAGCCTTATAATTGATTTGGGGGAAAGTGAATTGGTGTGATCAGTCACCAATCATTTTTAACCAGTGCTATGAGCTCTAAATGTAAAACCCAAAGAACTATTCTAGGAAGTATCTTCCATTTAATCTCATCTTTGCTCTTGCTATACAACCAATGTTCTTACTAGAACCATAGACAAGTAGTCATCCATTTAGACCAATGGAAATTAGTGTCATTAGAGTTTCCAGGTTTTAAAGTAGGTAAATAAAGCTTAACCCTTTAAAGGAAATGTCTCACCAGATAATGACCCATTGGTAAAATAAAGGTTTTATATTAAAGAGGTTGCACAAGATAATTTAAGAGTGGGCACGCAGAGTGTTAAGGCCTTAGTCACACGGGCGTTTTTTCGCACGATTTGCGGATCGCATGACGGATGCGCATCCGCAAATCGCGTGACTGATGCCCAAAAATCGCCCGGAAATCTGCTCCTAGCCGTGTTTCATTAGAAACGGGCCGGAGCTGTCCAGCGCATTGCATTCAATGGAGCCGGCAATACAGCCGGCTCCATTGAAAGCAAAGCGCTGTGGGCGAGCGTGGGATGAATTGTCGGGAAGGGCTTAAATATATAAGCCCTTCCCTGCAATTCATCCAGAAATGTGTTAAAATAAAAAAAATATATATACTCACCTTGTCCTGGCAGCCGGAGTACAGCGCGGCCGTCCTGCAGTGGGTGTGAAGGGGGTGTGACTCAAAGCTGCCCCTGATTGGCTCAGCCTGAGCCAATCAGAGGCAGGTCTCACTCACACCCATTCATGAATTCATGAATGGATGTGAGTGAGACCTGCCTCTGATTGGCTCAGCGCTGAGCCAATCAGGGGCAGCTTTGAGTCACACCCCCTTCACACCCACTGCAGGACGGCCGCGCTATACTCCGGCTGCCGGGACAAGGTGAGTATATATATATTTTTTTTTATTTTAACACATTTCTGGATGAATTGCAGGGAAGGGCTTATATATTTAAGCACTTCCCGACAATTCATCCAGCGCTGTCCGGCAGCCCATTGCTTTCAATGGAGCCGGCTGTATTGCCGGCTCCATTGAATTCAATGGGCAAACATCGTTCTTCTCTGCCACAGCTGTTACAGCTGTGGCAGAGAAGAATGATTTGTCTTCTATATGTTCTCAATGGGGTCGGCGCTGCTGCCGCCGGCCCCATTGAGCGCATATAGAGAAGAGAACAGGAATCGCAGATCGCAGATAGGGGTGATCTGCGATTTCTGTTCTATAATTTATCGGACGAGCGCATAAAAAGCGCTCATGTGTCCGATACCATTGCAAAGCAATGGGTTTAAAAAATCACCGGACGCATGCGCATGCGCAAATCGCGCGAAAAATCGCCCGTCTGACTGAGGCCTAAGGCAGCAGAAATGCAGTCCTAAGCTCTCACGACCTGAAGGTTGCGGGTTCAATCCCCGCTTGGTTCAGGTGGCCGGCTCAAGGTTGACTCAGACTTCCATACTTCCGAAGTCAATAAAATCAGTAACCCAGCTTGCTGTGCGGTAAAAGATGACTGGGGAAGACAATGGCAAACCACCCTGCAAAAACATTGTGCCAAGAAAACATCTCGATGTGACATCACCCTAGGAGTCTTTCATGACTCAATGTTTGCACCAGGGGACTTTACCTTTTACCAAGATAATTACAAAAAAAAAAAGGTTCTCTATGGCAGAAATTACCAAACAAGCTGCTTTCACATCTGTGGCAGGGATTCCATTTTCCTGCTCAGCTATGGGAGCAGGAAAGCAGAATCCCCTGGCCGATGGGTTTTATCTTATGATGGAACTGAACAGTGCAGCACGAACCCGATTGGTTATAATCGAATTCATTTGGTCTCCGGTATATTACTGGAAAAACAAGCACTGCATATATATAAAATTACATTTTATTAGGGGACTTAAACATGCAATCGTTTGTTTATTATGCCCTGCATTGCCAGTGGAAGGCCTTAATATTCTTGAATATATGCCAGGCCTGAGAACCCTCATTTTGGTGTGTCAGCTGTTTTACACAGCCAATTCTCACTGAGTATGGATTGAGCTTGGCTCTCATATAGTGTATGGACAAGTGTGAACATCTTGGCAGCACTGACATTGTTGATTTGATTATATGACAAATGTTAGGATGTGCTGCTGGGATCTGTTGTACTATAATGTTCCTACTAGCAGCATATCTCTCAGGTGGTTGAGGGTTAATTGAGCTGGCTGGGTGTGGTGATCTCCTGCTAGCCAATCCCCTGGGTCTGAGCTCATATATAAACCTAGCTCCTATCAGTGTCTATCTGGGTTCCAGGGTGAGCAGTCATGAATCGTTGTCTGTTGCAGCTTGCTGTGTGATCTGTGTCTTGCTGGTTCATGCCCGTTTGTATGTTTTTTTTCTGTCAGTTTTGTGTTAGCTTGCCATATGACCTGCGATCTGCGTCCTGTCCTGTTGCAGCTTGCTGTATGAACTGTGTCCGGTTCTGCTGGACTCCTGGTTAGTGTAGCGACTAGCAGTATAACCAGGAGCCGTGAAGTGGCCTTCTAGCTTCCATGTTTTGTACAAAATATCAACTAATACCTGCTATTTACATTCAGCTTATCATTTGTTATTAGTGTTTGCATTGTGACTGCTGCATGGTGTGCTTTCTCCTTTGTGTGTCCTGTTGTTCTGTCCCTGTCATGTGGCATGTGTATATCTCCTGTTCTGGTGCATGGTTCCTAGGATCAGCTAGGGCCCAGATCCGAAGACCGCTGGGCCGCCCTTTATTGGGGCGAATCCCCCGCTTAGGTAGGGCCATGCCATTCTCCCTTGTAGTACAGGGCCAGTTGCCTTAAACCTGTGTGTATCCGTTCTCCTTGATCACGATCATGTGGGCCCCGTGCTAAGTTTGCCCACACGATCGTAACAACAACATAGACCTTTGCATATTATCTTACTGCTCAGGCATTATTTCCTGCATAGTTTCCCATATAGTTTATGTGGCCCTAGTCTTTGTGTGACTTCCCAGCAGCTCATGAAGTAACCATATGGCACCAAAGCAACTTCTGGCAACAAGTAAAGAAATGGAAAAGTTGTAAATTTTATAGCAATTGCTCTGCCACCCTTGGTGACCTTTTCCTTCCTTACTTGGCATTTTAGCTCTCTGCTTTCCATTAGTCATTATCTTTCTTCTTCCTCTCCTTTTTCAACAATAGTAGTATAGTTTTGGAGACATGTTCCTTACCAATACTAGGACTCCTGTTAAAGAGGAGGAGCTGAGCAGATTTCTATATAGGGTTTTGGAAAATATTTAGTATAACTAGTAATTTAGTCCTTTTAACCTCTGCTCATTCTGAACTTAGAGGTCCTATCAGTGATTGACAGTTATTTCTCTATGCACAGACAGCTGTCAATCCCTGATTGCGATTGCTAACCTCTAAACTCAGAGGTTAGAATACCTAAATTACTAGTTATGCTGAATCTTTTCCCAAAAAAACTGAATATCAATCTACACAATTTTATTAATTGAATAAACAGATGACTTCCAATCACATCCAATGTGTGTGTGATTTATAAGCTTCTTAGAGCTTGAATATGAACAATTAATTTGGATACCTAAAAACATACCAATTAGCGAATATTTGCCCTAACAAATTTGACGCTCAATGTAGGACTGGAGTGTTATCTCTTCCAAAGGCAGCTATTCCAGATGGAAGTGTTTCTGCATTCTGGAATGGACGGATTAAGGAGCTCCACAAAATAGGTAAGAAAACTTTTTTTATTACGAAATTTCATCCGTCCCTCCCCAGAATGCACTAACATTCCATGATTGCTAAGGAATGTCACTTCCTTTGTAATACGACCCCCAGTTTTAAAGAATCTGATAGACAGTATATTTTTGGGCAAGAAAACTGTATGTAAATGGTGAACTGGTGTCAGGAGTGTATGTGTAGTGTGAACCTGTCACAAAAGGACATTTTTGAGTGTTATTGTTTTGACTCTGAGAATGTGCATGATTTTTACACCAGACTGTTCTTGCTAAGAAAAGCTTTAGAACTTGGTAACAACTAGGAGAGCGTATGTACCCTTGTGTTAAAATATATATTGCCCCAGGATAAGAGAGTGGATGAAAGCTACAGTAGAAATTGAATAAATCTGAGGGGAAAAGCTAGGAAAAAGTTTGCTATGTGCTCAAAATAATAATAATCTTTATTTGTATAGCACCAACATATTCTGCAGCACTTACAGGGGGAAGACAGAAAGACAAAAGTACAAAAATTACAGAACCACGGTTACATTTTTTTTTGGAGACAGAGTTCTTTATTCTTTCTTACTGACTACGTTGACCGTGCGGGGTAAATAATACGTCATTTTGATAGATGCTGTGACACCAAATATGTTTTTTTGTTTTATAATTTAGATTCTTTCATTATAAATATGGCAAAAGAGTTACAAAAAAATAATTATTACTTTTTATTTATTTGAATAATTATTAAAACTTTTTAAAACTCATTTCTATATTTTTTTGTGTCCTTAAAGGGGACAAGAACTTGCAATGCTTTGATCACTCCTGCAGTATGATGCAATGCCATAGCATTACATTATACCATGATCTGACAAGCAATCTATCAAGCCATCCCACAGCCATGGCTTGATAGGCAATCAGCAATAGCAGCCATGGGGCCCTTCAGAAGGCCCTGGCTGCCATTGCAACCGTACTGCAACCTGCAGTGCAGGACCCCTGAACATTGGTTGGGGTATTTAAATACTGTTATCAGAATTGACTGTGGCATTTAAATGCTTAACAGCTCCAGTGATCGGAGCAGCTTATCGGAGCTGCGGTGGGTGGGTGTCAGATGTAAGAAACAACTAGCACCCGCATTGTATGGAGCGGGATCAACCCGCAATCTCCCTTCTTACACACCCTGAACCTGCAGAACGTAACTGTATGTCCTGGAGTGTTAAGGGGTTAATGGTACAGCTACAAGGGGCATAAATGCTGAAAATTTGACATCAGAATTGACATGCAGTGCAAATTTTTAATCCACAGAATGTGAATTTTCTGCTGATTTTTACTGCATCCCTTTCAATTAGCAAAGTGAAATCTCCAACAAATGCACATCAAATTCCATGATAAACATATGGAGATTTTGTTCCAAATTCATTAAGGATTTTGCCACTGATTTAAAGCAAAACTTGGGGAAAATTTCTTCTATGAAAATTCTGTCCTTTGCGGCCATGTCTTAATGGTAATGATGAATAGAGATGAGTGAGATGCTTGGTACTCGAGTTGAACACCTCGCGGTACTCGAGTCAATTTCATTTCCCCTCCCCGTATGTTTAGCGCCATTTTCTAGCTAATAAACATGCGGGGAAGGCATTACCACTTCCTGCTGTGATGTGCCAGCCCACTGCACGCCTACAGCAGTGATTGGCTGGGCCGATCAGGTGACCACTGAGTACTTAAAGTGGTGTCACCCGCGGCGCACCTCAGACGCATGCTGGCAGAGGTTAAGGAAAGAGCTGCAGCTGAGATAAGGAAAGTATTAGAGTAGGGATCCTCTCTTCAAGAACCCAACAGTCTTTCTTAGGCCTACTCCTCATTGTGTGCATTACGTTTTTTAGTGGCTGGGAGCAGTAGTGCATCAATTAGTTTTTCAAGCATCTTGGCCTGTGCAGACTATCTAACATATCCCATTCGCTGTGTGGGGTGAATTATCCAGAGCTCTTATTGCTAAACAGTGGCATAATTTTTTTCTGGGGCTGTGCAGACTATCTCCCATATCTTATTCGCTGTGTGCGGTGAAGAGGCTGGATTTCTCATCGCTAAAGAGTGAGCTAATTTTTTTTCTGGGCCTGTACAGACTCCCTCACATATCCCATTCGCTGTGTGCGGTGAAGTAGCCAGAGTTTTCATAGCTAAACAGTGGCCTATTTTTTCTGGGGGTGTGCAGACTATCTCACATATACTGTGTGCGGTGAAGTAGCCGCAGTTATCTGCACTATCCACTGGGTTACTTTTTTCTGCCACTCCATACAGCTTCTGTTATCTACAAGTCTCTGTGAGCAGTAAATTACGCCTAGCTATCAGCGCAAGACAGCGGTTTAATCTTTTCTGTCACAGCATAGAGCCTCCGGTATCCACAAGTCTCTGTGTGCGGTGAATTAGCCCCAATTCTCAGCGCTATACAGTGGGTTAATTTATTTGGGCCCTGCTCTAACCTTTATCTGACATGATGAAGAGTAGGGGTAAGAGTGTGGACACGGAAGCGGGCGTCCAAGTGAGGGTGTGGGCACAGGCCGAGGTCCTGGGCAGGGTGAATCACAGCCAGCTGCAGAGGGATTAGGAGAGCGCCACGTCTCTCTGCTCCCCAGCTTCATATCACAATTTGCGGGCCCGCTTGGCAGATCTTTATTACAAGCACAGCAGTGCGAGCAGGTCCTGTCGTGGATCACAGATAACGCGTCCAGCAATGTATGGGATCCCCAGTCTTCCACGTAGTCCACTACTACCGGGCTAGGGACTGCACCTCTGAAAAACATGATGGCGGCGGCGGTCCAACGCTACTCTGTCCCCAGTCGCTACTATTTTTCCCAGTGCGCCGTCCCCGCTCTACAATAGTACGTCTTCCGCAACATAAACCGTGTCCTCACCAACGTGATTACTGGGAAGGTCCACTTAATGACAGACATGTGGACAAGTATTGGCAGGCAGGGATACTATATCTCCCTGATGGCACATTGGGTGAACTTGGTGGAGGCTGGGACCGAGTCAGAGCCTGGGACCGCTCACGTGCTACCCACACCGAGGATAGTGGGTCCTACCTTGGTGATGGTTTTTGCGGCATATTATGCCACCTCCTCCAAACCCCCCCTCCTCCTCCTCTGCCACCTCCACCTCTCAATTAAGAAGTGGGAGCACGTCACCAGCAGGCGGTAGCGCGTGGTGCGGCAGCACAGTGGTGGGGAAGTGTCAGCAAGCTGTGCTGAAACTAATCAGTTTAGGTGACAAGAAGCACATGGTCCCCGAGCTGTTACAGGGTCTGACGGAGCAGACCGACCACAGGCTTTCACCGCTGAGCCTCCAATCGGGCATGGTCATGTGTGACAACGGCCGTAACCTGGTGGCGGCTCTGCAGCTTGGCAGCCTTACACACGTGCCATGCATGCCACATCTTTAATCTGGTGGTTCAGTGGTTTTTGAAAAACTACCCCACTTGTCTGACCTGCTCAGCAAGATGCGCCACGTGTGCGCACATTTCCGCAAGTCCACCACGGATGCTGACACCCTCAGGACACTGCAACATCGGTTTCAGCTGCCAGAGCACCGTCTGCTGTGCGATGTGCCCACATGCTGGAATTCTACGCTGCACATGTTGGCCAGGCTTTACGAGCAGTGAAGAGCAATTGTGGAATACCAGCTGCAACATGGCCGGTGGAGTGGTAGTCAGGCTCCGCAGTTCTTCACAGAGGAGTGGACATGGATAGCAGACATCTGTCAGGTCCTCGGAAACTTTGAGGAGTCTACCTAAATGGTGAGCGGCGATGCGGCCATAATTAGCGTTACCATTCCTCTATTTTGCCTGCTGAGAAGTTCGCTGCTAAGCATAAAGGCCGTCGCTTTATGATTAGAACAGGAGATGGGGGATGACAGTATGTCGCTTGATAGCATGACCACCCTCACGTCTGTATCTCAGCACGTTTTGGAGAAGGAAGAGGAGGGGGAAGAGACTGCTGCCTACACTGCAGAGGGTACCCATGCTGCTTCCTTCTCATCTGTTCAGCGTGTATGGGCTGAAGAGGAGGAGGAGCATCCTCCTAGTGAGGACAGTAATGTGTTTTGCGTACTGGGACTCTGGCACAAATGGCTTACTTCATGTTAGGCTGCTTTTCCCGTGACCCTCACATTAGATGCATTCTGGCCAACACGTATTACTGGGTGTACACTCTTCTCGACCCACGGTATATAGAGAAACTTTCCACTCTCATTCCCGAAGAGGAAAGGGGTACGAGAGTGATGCAATAACACAGGGCCCTGGTGGAAAAAGTGATACTAAAGTTCCCATCTGACAGCGCTAGCGGTAGAAGACGCAGTTCCGAGGGTCAACTAGCAGGGGAGGTGCAGGGATCAGGTAGCATATCCAGCGCAGGCAGGGGAACACTCTCCAAGGCCTTTGCCAGTTTTATGGCTCTCCAGAAAGACTCTGTCTCCACTCCCCAGTCTAGGCTGAGTCGGAGGGAGCACTATAAAAAGAGGGTGAGGGAGTACATAGCTGATCGTACCACCTTCCTTCGTGATCCCTCTGCTCCATACAACTATTGGGTGTCAAAGCTGGACACGTGGCACGAACTTGCGCTGTATGCCCTGGAGGTGCTTGTCTGCCCTGCCGCTAGCGTCTTGTGTGAGAGGGTGTTTAGTGCAGCTGGGGGAATCATCACTAATAGGTGTACCCGCCTGTAAACTGACAGCGCTGACATGCTTACACTCATTAAGATGAGCAATTGCTGGATTTCCCCAGACTTCTCTTCTCCACCAGTGGAAAGCAGCGGATCATAAAGATTATTTTCGCTGCAACAGGAGAAATATGCATCCTCTATCACCCCAAAAAAGGGGAGAAGTAGGTTGGTCTATTTCTCTCGGATATTTCTCCTCCTCCTCCTAAAACAGCATGTCATCACGCTGAACTGCCAATTTTTCTGTGGGCCAAAAGGCTCTGTTAAAACCAATTTTTTTGGAGGGCTGCCTCCAGGCTCTGTTTCAAATTAAACAACAATGAGCTGTATCTTTACAAAATGTTTATGGGTTTTAACCAAGGTTTGAGAGGTCTGCCTATACGCTTGCAGCTGAAAGGTTTGAGGGGTTCACCTATACTCTTGCTATAGAAATGTTTGAGGGGTCCACCTATACACTTGCTACTGAAAGGTTTGAGGGGTTCGCCTATACTCTTGCTACAGAAATGTTTGAGGGGTCCGCCTATACACTTGCTATTGAAAAGTTTGAGAGGTTCGCCTATACTCTTGCTACAGAAATGTTTCAGGGGTCCGCCTATACACTTGCTACTGAAAGGTTTGAAATGGTTCGCCTATACTGTGGGTGCACAAAGGCTTTCCAATTGCGTTGTTCAGCTATCTGACACATACACATAATGAATTAGGCAGAGTGTGCCGAGGCCGAGGTCCTGGGTGGGGTGAAACTCTGCCATGTTTAGGCAAACTCTTTTCTTCCTGTTTAATACTGTCCTTGGGTTTCACAGGCTCGCATATGCTGTGGGTGCACAAAGGTTTCGCAGCGCGGTGTCCAGCTGTCTGGCACAAATACACTGTATGACTTGTGTAGGGTGCAGACAGCTTTTCCATTGCGTTGTTCAGCTATCTGACACATACACAGAATGAACTGTGTGGGGACACATGGGTTTGCCATAGCTATATAACTCACGGCACCATGGGTCACACAAGGTGCAGGCTGCTCACACAAGGTGGTGATTAGCCTTGGTTGTAGCTAGTCTGGTGCTTATCTAAGATGTGCCAGCACGTGTGCCTTGTTGCTTATAGTCTGTCTCAAGTAAATTGTTAGGGGGTTGACCGCCAGGCTCTTGCCACCAGTTTGGCTTATAGTGCGACCTGGCAGCCTCAGATGCACCCATGCATGCTGCCCCTGCCATTCCCTATCCGTTTCTGCGGTGTTTCTATGACTTTCTGATGTTTTCAAGTGTTTCACACAACCTCCCCTATGCGGAGTATCGGTCAGCTTGAAATGGGGTTCATAACTCGAAACGAGCTCTCGAGCATTGCGAAAAGATCGACTGGAGTAACGAGCACCCGAGCATTTTGGTACTCGCTCATCTCTAGTAATGAATAGATAATAAGAGGATCAAAACGGAAAGTTGATTTGTACCACAATGTGTAAACATTTAAAGGGCTTTTTCCATGAAAAGAAGTTATCACATACCCATAATGTTTGAACTTGGCTACACTGCATTCGGAAAGTCTTCCAACTCTTTCACTTTTTTTACATGTTATGTTGTCGCCTTGTGTAATTTTTTTCCCTAAAGTTTTTCCCAATCATTCTGCACTCAATACCCCATAATGACAATGTGAAAACAGAATGTTACAAATCTTTTTCAATTTTTTTAAAAACGAAAAACATTCTGCATTGACATAAGCATTCAGAGCCCTTGGTATTACACTTCAAATTTAGCTTTGGGGCTTGTCATTTCTCTTGATCTTTGAGATGTTTCTACACCTTGATTGGAGTTCACCCGGAGTAAATTCAGTTGATTAAAAAGACACATCCCTGTCTATATTAGGTCTTACTGATTACAATGCATATCAGAACCAAAACCTAGTCATGAGGAGGGAAGAACTGCCTTTAGAGCTTGAAGATGGGATTGCATGTTAGTTTTAGATTTTGTACAAAGTTTTTCTTACTTTCTGTTTTTAGTCTGCAATTATGGGGTGCTGAGTGTAGAATGATGGGAAAAGACTTGAAATTTCTTTTAATTTACACAAGAGCACAACATTAAAAAAAGTGAAAGGGTCTAAAATACGTTCCAAATGCACTGTATTCTGTGGCAGTCCCAGCTAAATGAATGGACCAGTTGTCTATATGCGTGACTCCATTCATAACTCCATTCATTTGGTGACCTTTGTGACCTCCATTCTCGTGATTGGTGGAGTTTCAGGGGTCGGACCCCAACTGATTAGGTAGTTATTCTGTAGGTGCGGAATAAATTCTTTGCATGAGACAATTTCTTTAAACTCAAAACAGACAAAATTTAGTAAAAGGCAGTGATTATTTACTAGAGGTAGAGAAGCTGGTATCAGGACTGGCCGCAGTCTTTCGCTTTTAGATACCAGACAAAGGTCAAGCAAAGATCAATAGGAAATTGCATTTGTTCTGGATTTGAAGGGTGCCTACTCCCAAGCCAAGGAAAAAGAAACAGATCAAAGAAAGGTGCAAGAATAAACTGTATATAATAACTATCTACATTAATACAATGCTATGGAATGTTGTAACGTAAATCATTTTTTGTTTAAAAAAAGGTTTCTTTACTTTTTAAAAGTAGTAAAACATAAAAGAACTATAAGGCTGGGTTCCCACGGGGCGGAATTGCGGCGGAATTTCCATGCAGACTTTCTGTATGGAAATTCCACTGGCAATTTTTATCCCAGGATAAAGCAGCAAAGTGGACATGATTTGCAAAAATCTTGCTCCCACAGTGCGGAAAAGCTGTTGCTAAAAGGTCCTCAAAAATGGTGAAATTGCATTTTACTCTCATTTTATCTCACTTACAAAATGTTAAACATTTTCAGTTCATTGTATGGCACATTAAGTGGCACTATTAAAAAAATGCAAATCATCCCACCAAAAAACAAGCCTTCAAATTGCTACGTTGATGGAAAAATAAAAACATGGTTCATGAAAAGTGGAAATGAAAAATAAAAATAAAATTTAAAATCTCTGTTGTTGAAGATGTTAACATGCACTAGATCGCATGTCTAAAACACAAGGCCCGCAGGCCGAATCCGGCCCGCTGCCTCATGTTATGTGGCCCGCGGCGTGCCGACTGAACCACTGAACCGATTACCAGCTGGGGTGCCGCAGCTCCCCGCTGGTAATCACGCTGTTAGTGCTGATCCCGACGCACACTCTGACGTCAGTGTGCAGCCGGGATCATCCTCCCCTGAGTCCCCTGCTCATCAGTTCCGTGGGAGAGGACTCGGGGAGGAAGCGTGCTGGGCGTACACACTGACGTCAGTGTGCATCTGAGCTCAGCGTGAGCACAGGGGGAGCAGCGCTAACAGCAAGGAGGAGGTAAGTATATGGGTTGGCCGGGAACTATTATTACTGAGGGGGGCTTATTATTATTACTGAGGAGGGCTTATTATTATTACTGAGGGGGCTTATTATTATTACTAAGGGGGGCTTATTATTACTACTGAGGGGGGCTTATTATTATTACTGAGGGGGGCCTATTATTATTACTGAGGGGGGCTTATTATTATTACTGAGGGGGGCTATTATTACTGGAGGCTTATTATTATTACTGAGGGGGGCTTATTATTACTACTGAGGGGGGCTTATTATTATTACTGAGGGGGGGCTTATTATTATTACTGAGGGGGGCTTATTATTACTACTGAGGGGGCCTATTATTATTACTGAGGGGGGCTTATTATTATTACTGAGGGGGGCTTATTATTATTACTGAGGGGGGGCTTATTATTATTACTGAGGGGGGGTTAATGTTGCTATGGGGGTATTACTACTGAGGGGGTTAATATTACTAATTAGACCACTGTGGGAGTCGTTATTTTTACTGGGGCCACTATCAGGATCACTATTAGGGCTCGTTCACATGGGCGTAATCGTATTTCGGTCACACAAACGCACTGTGTATTTGCGCAATCAAAAATCGCTTATGCCTGTATATTTGGGCACGTAAAAATGACCGCAGATGGGCCCACTGAAATAGTGCACAAATATGCAGTGAATACACAGGTTTCCTGCGCATTCACCACATATTTGCGCGCCCCATTCACTTCAATGGCCTATCGGGGTGCGTAGTATGCAACAAAATACGTCATGCTGTGTGAAAATATACACCTCTGAATGAACTCATTGAAATCAATGGCTTCTATTCACTGCATATTATGGAAGCAAATACTCTTGTGTGAACAGGCTCTTACTATACTGTCTTACAATCGGCCCTTTGAAGGTCACTATTAGCCTGATGTGGCCCTCGGTGAAAATGAATTTGACACCCCTGCACTAGATACAACAAAACAAATGTTTTTATTTTCTTTTTGTTTTTGTTTTTTTGCTGTATTTTTAAACTTGAATTTTAGGACCTTTGCTACAAAAATTTTGGTCTCAAGTTGCATAACTTAAAAAATCTTGATACATTTATTGATTACCTTGTGGACCTAGAATCCTAGTGCAAGACTAGACTATAACGTTTCTTTTTGAAAAATTACCTGTAAAAACAGAGAAAATAAAAAAATGTTCATAATAAAGGCTGTTTGTACAAAGTAGATTAGTACAAGGCCTTAATACCGATGTCCTTAGAAGTTATTGTTGTACTTTAGAAGTACATGGGGTGATTTCCATTTTGACGAGTTCTCAATTAGAGATGAGCGAGCACCAAAATGCTCGGGTGCTCGTTACTCGAGACGAAATTTTCGCGATGCTCGAGGGTTCGTTTCGAGTAATGAACCCCACTGAAGTCAATGGGCGACTTGAGCATTTTTGTATATCGCCGATGTTCGCTAAGGTTTCCATAAGTGAAAATCTGGGCAATTCAAGTGATGGGAACGACACAGCAACGGATAGTGCAGGCGAGGGGCTACATGTTGGGCTGCATCTCAAGTTCCCAGGTCCCACTATTAAGCCACAATAGCGGCAAGAGTGGCCCTCCCCCCTCCCAACAATTTTTACTTCTGAAAAACCCTCATTAGCAATGCATACCTTAGCTAAGCACCACACTACCTCCAACAAAGCACAATCACTGCCTGCATGACACTCCGCTGCCACTTCTCCTGGGTTACATGCTGCCCAACCCCCCCCCCCCCAGCACGACCCAGTGTCCACAGCGCACACCAAAGTGTCCCTGCGCAGCCTTCAGCTGCCCTCATGCCACGCCACCCTCATGTCTATTTATAAGTGCATCTGCCATGAGGACGAACCGCAGGCACACACTGCAGAGGGTTGGCACGGCTAGGCAGCGACCCTCTTTAAAAGGGGCGGGGCGATAGCCCACAATGCTGTACAGAAGCAATGAAAAATATAATCCTCTGCCACCGCCATCAGGAGCTGCACACGTGGGCATAGCAATGGGGAACCTATGTGCCACACACTATTCATTCTGTCAAGGTGTCTGCATGCCCCAGTCAGACCGCGTTTTTTTATAAATAGTCACAGGCAGGTACAACTCCGCAATGGGAATTCCGTGTGCACCCACAGCATGGGTGGCTCCCTGGAACCCACCGGCTGTACATAAATGTATCCCATTGCAGTGCCCTGGACAGCAGAGCTAACGTCAGATTAAATGCAGGTGGGCTTCGGCGCACACTGCATGCCCCAGTCAGACTGGGGTTCTTTAGACGTGGACACATGCAGTTACAACTCCGTGTGGACCGACAGCATGGGTGGCTCCCTGGAACCCACCGGCGGTACATAAATATATCCCATTGCAGTGCCCAGCACAGCTGAGGTAATGTCAGATGTTTAATGCAGGTGGGCTTCGGCCCACACTGCATGCCCCAGTCAGACTGGGGTTCTTTAGAAGTGGACACATGCAGTTACAACTCCGTGTGGAGCGACAGCATGGGTGGGTCCCAGGAAGCCACCGGCGGTACATAAATATATCCCATTGCAGTGCCCAGCACAGCTGAGGTAATGTCAGGTTTAATGCAGGTGGGCTAAAAATTACTAGGATTACACTGTAGGCGAGGGCCCAAAAAATTGGTGTACCAACAGTACTAATGTACCTCAGAAAAATTGCCCATGCCCAACCAAGAGGGCAGGTGAAACCCATTAATAGCTTTGGTTAATGTGGCTTAATTTGTAACTAGGCCTGTAGGCAGCCCAGTTAAAATAAAAATTGGTTCAGGTGCAAGTTTCAACACTTTAATGAGCATTGAAATGTATAAACATTGTTTACAAAAGTTATATGACTGAGCCTTGTGGGCTTAAGAAAAATTGCCCGTTCGGCGTGATTACGTGAGGTTTCAGGAGGAGGAGCAGGAGGAGGAGGATGAATATAATACACAGATTGATGAAGCTAAAAGGTCCCCGTTTTTGATGGTGATAGAGAACGATGCTTCCATCCGCGGGTGCAGCCTACGTATTGTTTAGGTATCGCTGCTGTCCGCTGGTGGAGAAGAGAAGTCTGGGGAAATCCAGGCTTTGTTCATCTTTATGAGTGTAAGCCTGTCGGCACTGTCGTTTGACAGGCGTGTACACTTATCCGTGATGATTCCCCCAGCCGCACTAAACACCCTCTCTGACAAGATGCTAGCCGCAGGACAAGCAAGCACCTCCAGGGCATACAGCGCGAGTTCAGGCCACGTGTCCAGCTTCGACACCCAGTAGTTGAAGGGGACAGAGGCGTCACAGAGGACAGTCATGCGATCGGCTACGTACTCCCTCACCATCCTTTTACAGTGCTCCCGCCGACTCAGCCTTGACTGGGGAGCGGTGACACAGTCTTGCTGGGAAGCCATAAAGCTGGCAAAGGCCTTGGAGAGTGTTCCCCTGCCTGCGCTGTACATGCTGCCTGATCTCCGCGCCTCCCCTGCTACCTGGCCCTCGGAACTGCGCCTTCTGCCACTAGCGCTGTCGGATGGGAATTTTACCATCAGTTTGTCCGCCAGGGTCCTGTGGTATAGCATCACTCTCGAACCCCTTTCCTCTTCGGGTATGAGAGTGGAAAGGTTCTCCTTATACTGTGGGTCGAGCAGTGTGTACACCCAGTAATACGTAGTGGCCAGAATGCGTGTAACGCGAGGGTCACGAGAAAGGCATCCTAACATGAAGTCAGCCATGTGTGCCAGGGTACCTGTACGCAACACATGGCTGTCCTCACTAGGAAGATCACTTTCAGGATCCTCCTCCTCCTCCTCCTCAGGCCATACACACTGAAAGGATGACAGGCAAGCAGCATGGGTACCCTCAGCAGTGGGCCAAGCTGTCTCTTCCCCTCCTCCTCATGCTCCTCCCCCTCCTCCTCCTCAACGCGCTGAGATATAGACATGAGGATGCTCTGACTATCCAGTGACATACTGTCTTCCCCCGCCTCCGTTTCCGAGCGCAAAGCGTCTGCCTTTATGCTTTGCAGGGAACTTCTCAAGAGGCATAGCAGAGGAATGGTGACGCTAATGATTGCAGCATCGCCGCTCACCATCTGGGTAGACTCCTCAAAGTTTCCAAGGACCTGGCAGATGTCTGCCAACCAGGCCCACTCTTCTGTAAAGAAATGAGGAGGCTGACTCCCACTACGCCGCCCATGTTGGAGTTGGTATTCCACTATAGCTCTATGCTGCTCATAGAGTCTGGCCAACATGTGGAGCGTAGAGTTCCACCGTGTGGGCACGTCGCACAGCAGTCGGTGCACTGGCAGATTAAACCGATGTTGCAGGGTCCGCAGGGTGGCAGCGTCCGTCTTGGACTTGTGGAAATGTGCGCTGACCCGGCACACCTTTCCGAGCAGGTCTGACAAGTGTGGGTAGCTTTTCAGAAAGCGCTGACCCACCAAATTAAAGACATGGGCCAGGCATGGCACGTGCGTGAGGCTGCCGAGCTGCCGAGCCGCCACCAGGTTACGGCCGTTGTCACACACGACCATGCCCGGTTGGAGGCTCAGCGGCGAAAGCCAGCAGTCGATCTGCTCTGTCAGACCCTGCAGCAATTCGTGGGCCGTGTGCCTCTTCTCTCCTAAGCTGAGTAGTTTCAGCACGGCCTGCTGACGCTTGCCCACCGCTGTGCTGCCACGCCGCACGACAACGACTGCTGGTGACGTGCTGCTGCTGACACATCTTGATTGCGAGACAGAGGTTGCGTAGGAGGAGGAGTATGGTGGTTTAGTGGAGGAAGCATACACCGCCGCAGATACCAGCACCGAGCTGGGGCCTGCAATTCTGGGGGTGGGTAGGACGTGAGCGGTCCCAGGCTCTGACTCGGTCCCAGCCTCCACTAAATTCACCCAATGTGCCGTCAGGGAGATATAGTGGCCCTGCCCGCCTGTGCTTGTCCACGTGTCTGTTTTTAAGTGGACCTTGGCAGTAACCGCGTTGGTGAGGGCGCGTACAATGTTGCGGGAGACGTGGTCATCATGTTTCCACAAGCCTATACGGCAGCATCTCCAGGCTGATCAATTTGGCTATGTGCACGTTTAACGCTTGGGCGTGCGGGTGCGTGGCGGCGTACTTGCGCATGCACTCAAACAGTTGCGCTAGCGACGGCTGGACGCTGCGCTGAGAGACATTGCTGGATGGGGCCGAGGACAGCGGAGGTGAGGGTGTGGGTGCAGGCCGGGAGACGGTCGTGCCTGTGTCCTGAGTGGGGGGTTGGATCTCAGTGGCAGGTTGGGGCACAGGGGGAGAGGCAGTGGTGCAAACCGGAGGCGGTGAACGGCCTTCGTCCCACCTTGTGGGGTGCTTGGCCATCATATGCCTGCGCATGCTGGTGTTGGTGAGGCTGGTGGTGGTGGCTCCACGGCTGATCTTGGCGCGACAAACCTTGAACACCACAGTTCGTCGGTCGTCTGCACTCTCAGTGAAAAACTGCCAGACCTTTGAGCACCTCGGCCTCTGCAGGGTGGCATGGCGCGAGGGGGCGCTTTGGGAAACAGTTGGTGGATTATTCGGTCTGGCCCGGCCTCTACCCCTGGCCACCGCACTGCCTCTTCCAACCTGCCCTGCTGCTGCACTTGCCTCCCCCTCTGAAGACCTGTCCTCAGTAGGCTTAGCAAACCAGGTGGGGTCAGTCACCTCATCGTCCTGCTGCTCTTCCTCCGAATCCTCTGTGCGCTCCTCCCTCGGACTTACTGCAATTACTACTACCTGAGTGATAGACAACTGTGTCTCATCGTCATCGTCCTCCTCACCCACTGAAAGCTCTTGAGACAGTTGCCGGAAGTCCCCAGCCTCATCCCCCGGACCCCGGGAACTTTCCATAGGTTGGGCATCGGTCACGACAAACTCCTCCGGTGGGAGAGGAACCATTGCTGCCCATTCTGGGCAGGGGCCCGAGAACAGTTCCTGGGAGTCTGCCTGCTCCTCAGAATGTGTCATTGTAAAAGAGTGAGGAGGCTGGGAGGAAGGAGGAGCAGCAGCCAGAGGATTCAGAGTTGCAGCAGTGGACAGCGTAGAACTCTGGGTGCTCGACAGATTGCTGGATGCACTTTCTGCCATCCACGACAGGACCTGCTCACACTGCTCATTTTCTAATAAAGGTCTACCGCGTGGACCCATTAATTGTGAGATTAATGTGGGGACGCCAGAAACGTGCCTCTCTCCTAATCCCGCAGCAGTCGGCTGAGAAACACCTGGATCAGGAGCTCGGCCTGTGCCCACACCCTGACTTGGGCCTCCGTGTCCTCGCCCGCGTCCACATCCTCTAGGCCTACCCCTACTCCTCAGCATGGTGTATTACGAGTAGAGCAGAAACAGAAAGCTGTAATAAAATGTGCCGCTTATTGGCCTGTGGTTGGAGGCTGACTTCGCTTACGGAACGCATAGCAGAGCCAGGAAAGAATTTTGCGCACGCCTGTAGTGAGACGTAGGTGCGTATGACTGAGCTAGTGGAATTCACAGCGCAGAAGCAGTCAAGTGTCCAGAGGCCACTAGTAGGCCTTAAGTATTTTGCTTCTATTTTTTGAAAGGCAGAGGTGAGACAGCAGACAGATACTGTAGGCAGCGTATATATGTATAATGTTTCAATGTGGACAGGATGACGGCGGTGATGTAACGGGCACAGCAGAGCCAGGAAACACTTTTGCGCACGCCTGTAGTGAGACCTAGGTGCGTATGACTGAGCTAGTGGAATTCACAGCGCAGAAGCAGTCAAGTGGCCAAACGCCACTAGTAGGCCTTAAGTATTTTGCTTCTATTTTTTGAAAGGCAGAGCTGAGACAGTAGACAGATACTGTAGGCAGCGTATATATGTATACTGTTTCAATGTGGACAGGATGACGGCGGTGATGTAACGGGCACCGCAGAGCCAGGAAACACTTTTGCGCACGCCTGTAGTGAGACGTAGGTGCGTATGACTGAGCTAGTGGAATTCACAGCGCAGAAGCAGTCAAGTGTCCAGAGGCCACTATTAGGCCTTAAGTATTTTGCTTCTATTTTTTGAAAGGCAGAGCTGAGACAGTAGACAGATACTGTAGGCAGCGTATATATATATACTGTTTCAATGTGGACAGGATGACGGCGGTGATGTAACGGGCAACGCAGAGCCAGGAAACACTTTTGCGCAAGCCTGCTGTAACGCTTAGCTGCGTATTAATTAGGACTACTACCCCCAGCAGACACGCAGTACACTGAGGACGGTCACAGGCAGCCCAAATATAGTTTTTTCCCAAATTTGTTTGAAAAAGCCCACTGCCTATATAGACAGTATATCTCTTTCACCTTTCCCACTGTCCCTGCCTCACCAGTACTGGCCCTATACTATGTACAATGACTGCAGACTGAGGACGCAATGCTCTGCACGCCCAAAGAAAAAAAAAAAAGTGCAACACTGCTAAAAGCAGCCTCAACAGTACTGCACACAGTCAGATGTGGCCCTAAGAAGGTCCGTTGGGGTTCTTCAAGCCTAAAATAACTCCTAACACTCTCCCTATAGCAGCTCCAGCAAGACAGCACTTTCCCTGATCTATGTCAGAATGCATCTATAGCGAGCCGCGGGAGGGGCAGATTTAAATACTCGGGTGACACCTGATCTCCCCAGCCACTCACTGCAGGGGGGTGGTATAGGGCTGGAACATCACAGGGGGAAGTTGTAATGCCTTCCCTGTCTTTCTATTGGCCAGAAAAGCACGCTAATGTCTCAGAGATGAAAGTGAAAGTAACTCGAACATCGCGTGGTGCTCGCCTCAAGTAACGAGCATCTCGAACATGCTAATACTCGAACGAGCATCAAGCTCGGACGAGTACATTCGCTCATCTCTAGAGGTGAAACTTTACTTTTTTAAAAACTTTAAAAACTTTTTCGCGATTGCCGCTATCCAATGGATAGCAGCGAGCGCGGGCCCGGGGACCGCTCACAGCGGTCCCCGGTAACACCTCCTGGTTCCCGGCTACCTTCAGGAGCCGGGAGCCAGGAGATTTTAAATTTGCCGGGGGCTCCCGGGCATCTGCGCATGCGCGTGATGTCATCTTCTGGCGCACATGCGCAGAAGGCCGGCGGCGGTTCCGGGAGGACCAGATCTCCGGGGGACACCGCGGACAAGCCGGGTGAGTATTTTCAGCTGCCCTGATGGTTCCGATCTATCAGGGCAGCTGAATATCTACATTTTTAACCACTTTTATTTACTTTATTGCGATCGGCGCTATCCATTGGATAGCGCCGATCGCAATGCCGGGGGGGACTGCCCACATCCTGGGATGACAGCTCCATGCTGTCGGCTACCTGCGGGCACCGACAGCATGGAGCTGTCACGTCCTCAGCCAACATGGCTTTAATTCTAAGAGGACGCATAAAACTACGTCCTCTAGGATTAAAGCCCACTTGCTGAGGACGTACTTTCCCGATGGGGCAGTCGTTAAGGGGTTAACTCCCATTGATTTTAATGGGAGTTGGAATCAACTGTCCCAAATCACGATGGTTTTGGTGAAATCAGTCAGATCCTGACCTGAACTGATTATTCCACTAATGATTCATGACTACCTGTGAATCCCCCTTTAGCAGGAATCACCTCCCCAAATGTTTCCTGTAGCTGCAAATAGGATTTGCACAAAATTGAGAAGAAATCTTGGTCTCTTCCTTCCCGCAAATGTGTTTCAGTTCATCATCTTTGGGATGCCTTGCATGCACAGCTCTCTTGAAGTCCTGCCACAGCATCTCAATAGGGTTAAGCTCAGGACTCTGACTTGCCTGCTCCACAACACAAGTCTTATTTTCCAAGTTGATTTACTTGTGAGCTTAGGGTCATTATCTTGTTGCATCACCCAACCTTTCTTGAGCTTGAGGTAATGCACTAATGCCTTTACATTCTCCTGTAAAAGTTTTCAAGTTCAGGATCCTCAATTACAAGGTGTTTTAGCCCTGAGACAGGAAAGCAGCCCCAAACCATAATACTCCCTCCACTATGCTTCACAGTTGGAGGAGGTTTTGGTGTTGGTGCAGGTGCAGGTGCAGTGTTCTCCCACCCTCCTTTCCCCCAAAGATAGCATTGTGCATTTGTTGTAAAGCGTTCCACTTTCACCTCATATGTCCATAGAACATTTTCCCAAAACATTATATAACATCCAGCTGGTCGTGAGCAAACCAGGGATGAGCTACAATGTTTTTTGGACAACAGACATTCTTGTTCAGTGATTTCAAATAGTGGACACATGAACAGAGTTTTTTTAGTTTCAAAAGCTTTCTGTGGGTCTTTTGCTGTTACCTTTGTTTTTTTTCTCACCTCTTTCAGAATTGCCAATTTTCACTTGCTGTGATTTTTGTAGTGACCCAGAGTTGTCACTACATAAGGAGCATGTACCTAGTTTATTTGAATAATTCTAGTTCATTTATTAATGTATATATTTTATTCAAATGTGTGTATGTCACTTAAATGTTGCAGTAGTTAGAACAGATTTGGTGATTGGAGGACCAACAAAGTCCTGTAGACTAGACCCCGGTCCAGTCCCTGAGCTCTATGATCAGGGGAGGACCTAGATACCATAAATAGCTCCACCCAACTTCTTGAAAGATCAATCAAGCCTAGTCTAGGAGAGAAGAAGAAGAGAAAAACAAGTTCAGTGAGTTAGAGATAGATTAGTTATTAATGCAGCGAGAAAGAAGGGTGTAGTTAAGAATAGAAAATATTAAAATAAGGAAAGAGAAAGAGAGCTAAAGAAAGAAGGTTATAAAAGAAAGAAAGGAAGATCTAAAAGAAAGCTGGAAAACAGAACAATTAAGGTCCATTTACATGGGACGAATGTCGGGCAATCGATACCCGACACTCGTCCCTGTGTTTCCTCGCTCCTGTGGTCCTGCACGGGAGCTAGCAGAGCAGGCTGGTTCACGGAGCAGCCAGCAGGGGGGCAGGACAGTGCAGGATATTTCTCTCCTCTAAACTCATCGTTTATGCAGCATAAAAGATCAGCGATAAGCTCATCGTTCAGCTTAAACAGTGGCTGTTCAGTAGTTAACAGCCGCTGTGTTATTTCAATGGAGAAGGGCGAGGAAGTGAGAGGAGAGAAAAATCTCCTACACTGCCCCGCCCCCCTGCTGGCCGCTCTGTGAGCAGGACATCTCTGCTAGCTCCCATGCAGGAGCACGGGAGCGAGGAAACACAGGGACGAGTGTCGGGCATCGTTTGCCCGACATTCATCCCATATAAATGGACCTTTAGAGACAGAGTCATTCATTTCAGTAACACCGACTTCCGATACATCGAAAATATAAACACTGGTATCTCAATTGATAACTACGGTGCATTGTTCCGTGGGCAGTATCTCCAATCTCCAAACTCTTCATTGCTTTGGATAAGAATTGCAAGTTGTTGTATTTTTTTTTTAAATCTGCTAATAATAGTGAGTATCAGCTGTTTCACCCTTTACCCCAACTCTTGGAGCTCCTTCTCACTAGGAATCACCTGCACTACACCACATGCTACACCAACCTCCAGGGGAAGGGGCTAGAACCCCAAACTTTGTTCATAGCACGACAAAGGTGGGAGTGCAACTACCTGGCTGCCCCTCACTCCAGCCTGCTACGGACTTGCGTTACGAACTACCACCACCATCATTTCTCATCCCCTGTTTTTCCCTTTTTACTTGTAGCTTATGGGAGTCAGAATCTATAGCTATACAGATAACATGTCATTTTTACCTTACTGTGAACACTGTAAAAACAAAACCCCTCACTTAGAAATTCACTCACTCATTTTGCCCCACTTAGAAATGTATTGCAGAAATGTATATGGTCTGTTAAATGGTCCCACTGAAAAATACAACTTGTTCTGCCAAAAACAAGAGCTCATGTATCATAGAATGGTAGAGTTGGAAGGGACCTTCAGGGTCATCAGGTCCAACCCCCTGCTCAGTGCAGGATTTACTAAATCATCCCAGACAGATATTTGTCCAGCCTTTGTTTGAACACTTCCATTGAAGGAGAACTCACCACCTCCCGTGGTAACCTGTTCCACTCATTGATCACCCTAACTGTCAGAAAGTTTTTTCTAATATCTAATTTGTGTCTCCTCCCTTTCAGTTTCATCCCATTGCTTCTAGTCTTTCCTTGTGCAAATGAGAATAGGGCTGATCTCTGCACTGTGACAGCCCTTCAGATATTTGCAGACAGCTATTAAGTCTCCTCTCAGCCTTCTTTTTTGCAAGCTAAACATTCCCAGATCCTTTAACCGTTCCTCATAGGACATAATTGGAGACTGCTTACCATCTTGGTAACTCTTCTCTGAACTTGCTCCAGTTTGTCCATGTCTTTTTTAGTGGGGTGCCCAGAACTGGACACAGTATTCCAGATGAGGTCTGACTAAGGAACAGTAGAAGGGGATAATTACCTTACGTGATCTAGACTCTGTGCTTCTCTTAATACATCCCAGAATTGTGTTTGCCTTTTTGGCTGCTGCATCACATTGTTGACTCATGTTCAGTCTATGATCTATTAGTTTACCCAAGTCTTTTTCACGTGTTGCTGCTTAGCCCAATTCCTCCCATTCTCTATGTGCTTTCTTCATTTTTCTTGCCCAGATGTAGGACTTTGCATTTCTCCTTGTTAAATACCATTCTGTTAGTCGCTGCCCACTGTTCAAGCTTTTCTAGATCTTTTTGAATACTCTCTCTCTCTTCCCTAGTGTTAGCTATCCCTCCTAGCTATGTAGTCAATGGAAAATAAAAAGGTTTGAGTTTTTGAAAGAAAATAAGAAAACAAACAAAAAGGACTGCAGTGGGAAGTGGTTAAACTAAAATGGCAATATTCAGATTGCATCCCCATCACCTCCCCTGTTTGGAAGACTACACCCAGGCTGTAAGAAGTAGTCTGATACCATCAGTACTCTAACATTCACTGCTCTGCTTGGACAGTCTACACACTATTCACAGGGAATATCTAGGAATAGGGGGAAATAATACCATCATGCAGACCACAGCGCTGCTACCACTGTCCTTACTTGGTGCATTCAGCCTCTTCTGTGCAGTACTCTGTGATAAATCATCATCAGGTAAGGCATCATGAAACCACATTGTGGAGCTGATTATCTGTCATTCTATTGTATAGTTAAAAGTTATGTTATGGGTAGAATTTCTGTTTAAGGGCTCATGTTTTTGTGTGGGTATGGCTGTGTATGTAACCTCGTTTTCATACGTGCGTGAAAAAAAACGTAGGCTGGGAAATAAAGATATACAGTGACTAATTAGCATTTTGCTAGGAAACAAACGTTTTGCATGTAATGGGTTGCGTAAGCTCTGCCTATTCACATGCATCCATAGAGTTCAATGGGGACTGTACGCGCGTATTTTCCCACTGTGTATCGACGCTGGTGTGCATGAAAGAATGAAAGTCCATTTACTTTTATTGCCTGCATTCACAGCGTATCATGCTTGTGTGTCACATCACGCCCGTGGACATTAGCCCTAGGGTGCATTCACACGGACGAGCTTTACACATGATTTCTGTCCAATAGCAAAAAGGACAGAACTTGCGCGTTTCAATAAATTTATTCACTAGTGATTTTTCTCTTGTAGCGATGCTGCGAAACTAAGAGATTGTTACGTGTCCTATTTCTGGGCAATTTCTCGTAAGGAATCACTCATTTTTTACTATGGGATCTTTAAAAAAAAAATTGACATTGAAATCTGTTGGAAGCAGTTACGATCTTTTCACGTGCATGAAAATCGCAATTAAATACAGATAGTCCCCAACTTGCGAACGTTCGATTTACGAACTTCGCAAGATGAGAACAATCTGTCCTGCACAGTATGATGTAATGCTATGGCATTACATCATACTGTGCATGGACCGGGCAGGCTTCTATCAAGCCTGATAGAAGCCTGTCCGGTCAGATCGTGGGACACTGTGCGGTTGCTAGGCAGCCGGGGGCCTTCTGAAAGGCCCTAGGGCTGTCTATGCAGAGAGCCTATCAAGCCGTGCGCTTGATAGGCACTCTGCATAGGTAGCCCTGAGGCCTTTCAGGAGGTCCCCGGCTGCCTATCAACCGCACAGCGTCCCGCGATCTCATCATGGGACGCTGTACGGGCCCCCTGAACGTCGGGTGCAGGCTGTTTCTTACAGCGGGCACCTGGCGGCAGCAGTTCCGACGAGCGGTGCAGCTCGTGGGAACTGCTGCCGCCGGGTGTCCACTGTAAGAACAGACTGCACCCAACGTTGCATGGAGCGGGATCCGACAACGATCATTTCCATACAACCATTTTTCAGACTTGCGAACAAATCGACTTGTGAACAGGCTCCTGGAACAGACCCTGTTCGCAAGTAGGGGACTATCTGTAGATGCAAGACGATGCGTTGTTCTTTTAAGCAAAAACACATCGTGCTTGCATCCAGAATCTCAAGCTTACATGTGTGGTATCGCTCTGAGTTTCTTGGACCGATATCACGCTCACCCCGTGTGAATACAGCTTTAGGAGAAGGGTTATCATTTTATTTCTTTTCCAATATGCTATAACCTGACTGCTTGTGCAACTGCCCCACTTTCCCAGGAAAATACTATTGATACCTATCCTCAGGATAGGTTGTCAATAGTTGATTGACTGGGGCCCGTCACTCAGGACCCCAGCCAATCAGCTGGTAGGGTGTCCACTGTCAGCACCGCAGTACACAGAGATTGGAATGCAGGCTGCTGCTCCGTCTCCAATATAGTGGCCGGCACTTGTAACTGCAGGCACAGCTATTATTTAAATCAATGAGAGCTGCACCTGCAGTTTGCAAAAATTATATATTTTTTTTAGGTTTAGGTTTTGAAAAATAAGGTTTTTGTTTTCATCACTGCATTCAAAGACCCATAATCTTTATTTTGCCTTGGACATGGCTGTAAGGATGTGTTTTTTGTGTGATGAGCTGTAGTTTTATTGGTACCATTATGGGGTACATATGACTTTTGTGAACACTGTTATTGTAAAGGTTGTGTTTAATTTATTGTACAGGTTGTTAAAAAAGCAGCAATACCAAATGTGTGTTTTTAAAACTTTTTCTTTTTACAATAACAATGACACCTGCAATGGGTGGGGTATATTAGTCAGCAAACAAACAGTCAGCTCTTCAAGTTGATGTGTTGGAAGCAAAAAAATAAGCAAATGTAAGGATTTGAACGATTTTTGTGATGGCTAGATCATTAGTTAGCAAATCTTCAAAATGGCAGGTTTGATGGGTATTCCCAGTATGCAGTGGTTAGTACCTGCCAAATGTGGTCCAAGGAAAGGACATTTGGTGAACTGGTGACAGGGTCATGGATATCCAAGACTGAATGCACATGGGGAGCAAAGGCTAACCCCCTCAGAAGAGCTGCTGTAGCATCCATGTCAACACACAGTATATCACAGTTTACCCTATATCAGACTATGTAACCGCTCACTATTCAGCGTGTCAATGCTGAGCCCTCACCACTGTGATGGACACCTACAATGAGCGTATGATCATCAGAACTGGACCATGGAGCGCTAGAGAAAGGCGTCCAGATCTGATGATTCAAGAGATGACATGTACATGGTTGAATGCATGTGTATTACTTACATAGAGTAGAGATTGTAACGTCCTGTAGAGATGCCACAGAAATGAACTTCGGGTATGACCGAAGGCCTTGTCATGGTGTAACCGAGTAGTAGCAGGGGGAATGCTTATGAAAGTATATATGTATATCACATCGGGACGCCACCGTTCCCACACTGTTATTCTATGCGGCGGAGTAATAAACACTGGACAAGTATATCATACCTTGGGTCCTTAGAAACAGTTGAGGCCCGGTAAAACTTTACTTGAATAAACTTTGTAAGCAGGTAATTACAGGTACATTCACGGCAGCAGTTACAGGCAAAAGCTTAGAGGTTGGGAGGCAAAAATCACACAGGAACAATATGGCCCTTTAGTCCACGTTATCTATATGTCACCAGTCCTGGACATTAAATATTTACTCCGGAGGAGGTAAAAAGACAAGAACCTCTCCATATACTCTCTGGCAACAAATCACTTAGAAGAACACTTAGCTTAGATGCACCTCGCATATTCTCCGCGTGGGTGTCACAATCACGTACCTCTGTGTGATGATCCTATTGGCAGACGGCTACACAGGAAAAATAAATGCCTGTAGTGTGAACTGATACCTGGTTTGTGTGAAGTGGGATGTTGGAGGTTGTGCGCTCTCTCTTTCTCTGGAATGGACTCACTCCTGTTACATCCACTTTACATGCGCTACAGGTAGTCGTTCCTCTTCCTCCATCTTCGCCAACATGGAAAAGGATGGTGCTCCCATGCGGCTCTGTGTTAGCTCCAAGCAACAGGTAAGATAGAACCCTGTTCCAACACAGATTGAAGAACACTCAACTCCACTCTCAGACACTCACATTTATAACCTCACTTGTACCACATGACACAGTGAGAATAGATACATTCAGCATACAGAGCTGACAGGCAATGATTTTAAAGGAGTTGACCCTTCAGACGCTGCAGCTGTGCAACACGCATACAGAAAATGACAAGACAGCTTTGCACAGTGCATCTACATAACACAATACATGTATGACAATTATGGAGGGGTCCAGGATGTTGTACTGGGAGACTACGGCATCAGAATGCACTTTGGGAAGAGCACAAGCTGGTGAAGGCAATAAATAATTTTCAGCTGGGAACCGTTGGGTCCTGGCATTGTTGTGGATGTTACTTTGACCCAAACCACCTACCTATAAATTGCTGGAAAGCAACTACAGCCCTTCATTGAAATGGTATTCCTCAACCCCTTAAGGACATGGTCTATTTTGGGCATAAGCACGCAACGATTCTTGGGGGATTTTCATCTCTACTTTTCAAAAGCCGTATGAGGGCTTATTTTTTGCGGGGTGAACTGTCTGATCTCCCCTGTCACGGATCTGATCCCTGAGGGGAGGTGAAATTACTTACATAAGGCCTCCGGCAATGTCCCTCGACGGGATCCTTATCTGTGGACCTTTCTCCAGCTTCGGCACATGTGCCATTCGCCAAAATGTTGGACGCAAGGGCAGATGCTGGGAGGGCCAGGGAAATTTAAAATCTCTTTGCCCCTGGCTACTAAAGGTAGCCGAGAGCCTGGAGCAGTGACTGACGGCTGCAGTGCGCGGTTGCCAGTCACGTGATCGTCGTTATCCGATGGATAATGGCGATCACATAAAAGTTAACAGACAGTAGAAGTTTGATGCTCCGTTTAGTTTCGGCCCTGTTGTGTATCCAGACTGAAGATTAAGGCCACATTCGGTATGTTTCTGAACAAGGGACAAACACCAAATGGCACACCACCGATTTTTTTTGTATGTTAATAAGGGGATGTCGCCATGATGTAGGAAGAAGAGGGCCAGAGATTTTGGTAGGGGGTAATGTGAAAACTTAGATGTAACCCGCCACCTCTGCCCAGAACACTCCCAGAAAATATGTAGCAGGGTCCTCTGTTCCATCCTGCATCTCCAACAGAGGGGGGCGAACTATGGGAATATCTTATGCAAGTGGGAGGACACTCTATACCACCTAGATAGAACCTTCTATCCAAATTCCTGAACCCTACTAGATATAGAAGAGGAATGTGTGATTGTAAAGATTCTTTCCCTTTTCTCAGGGGGTGAGTGTGATCCTCTGGTCCTCTTCCCATCTCTGTATGTACCCTGGTGGTGAGGTCTCTGGCTGTGTGTTAAGTATGCTATATACTCTGGTTACAATGTGCCTGGAGGGACCCTCTTCACAACAAATATAATCATACTGCGTTTTTGGATGTGCAAATGTACTAGGTCGAGGGAGGGATATGAGAAAGTGTCTAAGCTGGATCACCTGCCATAAGGAAAGCTGGTTATGGTTGGTCTTTCCCATTAACAAATCCACTGGTAGCCACTGGCCATCCTGTAGAAAATGTTCAGCTCGAAAGCTAGCTCCCGTGACCCAGTTGCGGAAGACTTTATCCTCATTGCCCGGCAGTAACACCGGGTTGCCCAAGACCGGGAACATAGGAGACGGCTTAGGAAAGATATCTTCCCTGGCAAACACTTTGGTAGCAATTAGCATCGTCGGGCCAATTGTGGGGTGTCTTGCCAACTCCACTGGTACCTGTCCATGTGTCCAAGGGAGCGCTACAAGTGGCATGGTTGCAAATGTTCGTTCTATGGCGATCCACAGCTTGAGGGCCGGATGCCTGTGCCAGTCTATTATGCATACTAAGTGACTCGCCTGATAATATCGGAGGAAATTTGGGAGGCCCATACCACCCTCCTTTTTTGGTTTAGACAAAGTATTCTGCGCTATATGCGATGGTTTGTCTGCCCATATAAATTTGGACATCAGAGAGAGTAGGTGTTGGAAAAATTGCCTCAGGACATGAATGGAAAGGGCTTGAAACAGGTATAACACTCTGGGAAGGATATTCATTTTTATAATGGCCCCTGTGCCGAACCACAAAAAAAGTGCCTTTGGTTCAGGCATTTAAGTCCTGCCTAACCTTATTTTGGAGTGTAGGGAAATTTGTGGAGTATAAATCCTCAGTTCCTGGTGTGTGATTAATGTCTAGGTAGGGAATATGGTCTCTTGTTCACAAAAATGAGAAGGCATCTTTAAGTTCATTTACTGTAGATTGAGGGAGGGAAATATTAAGTGCCACAGATTTATGATAATTGATCTTGAAATTAGATATGGTAGAGTATTGATTTATTTCCGGTAGTAGATTGGGTAAGGTGATTTATGGATTGGAGATGAGAAACAAGAGGTCATCCACGTAGGCCGCGATCTTATATTCCGTGCCCGCTAATATAATCCCTTGTATGTCCGGATTGGTGGAAATATGTCCTAGCAAGGGCCCCAGACACAATATAAAAATCTGAGCGAGAGGGGACAGCCATGTCTTGTCCATTTGTGATAGTAAAGGGGGCTGAGAGCTGGCCGTTTACCTTGACTGATGCCATGGGACATGAATATGGGACTCAAAAAGAGCCTCTGCCAGCTCAGTCTGTGTGATTGGGGCCTCCATTGCAACGATAGCCTCTTGTGAAAATCTACTTAGATTTGAACATTGGAGGTAGTCCTGAATTATAGCCCTTCGGCATTCCCTGTCCCGTTCAGATTGAGGGGGTGACAGGTTGTAGAGTGCCTGAAAGAACTCCCAAAATGCTTCAGATATCTGCTGGGGAATATGCAGAGTATGGCCGTTGGAATTGTTTATATGTGGGACATATGTTCTGGCTCCAGCGGTTCGAAGTGCCCATACTAGTGTGCAGCTAGGCTTATTAGCAAATTCATAAAAGTGGCATCTGCATTTTGCTAAGTTCTCCTTTGCCTGGCCCATGCAGAACGAACTGACCTTTTCTCTGAGTTGAATCAGCTCTGACCCTCTTGTGCCGTCCTGAGTAGTCTTATGAACTAGTTCCAAGGCCCGTATTTTTTCTAATAGTCCCTCGAGGTGTGCACTGCGCTCTTTCTTGACATGGGATCTGAGGCTAATACAAAATCCTCTAAGGGTGACTACCCACTACAGTTTTTTTTCACTGAGAAATTCGCAGCGTTTTTTTTTTTCTGCAGGGGTCTATGGGACTTGCAATGTTAAAATCGCGATCGTGCAAAATCGCGATTTCGTGGTAAATTGCGATTTTGAGCGATCGCGATTTTAACAGTGAAAAGAAACTGTAGTGGGTAGTCACCCTAAGGGCTCCTTTCCACTGGCGATAACGATAATCGCTGCGAGAAAATCGCAATGTTAAAATCGCATCGCTGCAAAATCGCAAGTTTTTGCGTTGCGTTGCGATGCGAGAATCTGTTTTGCCATTACACTGTATGTGCGAGAGAAAAATGCAAAACGCTGAAACAATCCCCCTGCTGCGACTTTTAATCCTCGCATCTCAGCTTGCCCTTAAACATCGCTAATGGAAAGGTTGTCATAGAACAACATGTGCAGGACTTTCCTGCGAGAGCTCACACTCTCGCATCGCACTGAAAATGCACGATTATCTCGCCAGTGGAAAGGAGCCCTAAGGATGCATTTATGTGCCTCCAACTTCGTCAGTGGGTCTACATCTGGAGTGTTGTTGTGCTCAAAATACATATTCCTTTAGTGTCCTCTCTATCTCAGCTGAGGTACCTGGGTCATGAACAAAGGATTCGTTGAGACAGCAATGCCACTCTCTGTGGATAGAGGGTAGCGTTAACATCAATGTAATCAGGGCATGGTAGGCGAATGGAATGTAATCTATTTTTGCTCAGACTAGGGTCGACAGAGATGAATGCTGAAGTAAAAAGTAGTTAATTCTGGAGTATGTGTTATGTGGAGAGGAAAAGAATGTATAATCCCTAATAGTAGGATTCAGGACCTTCCAGACATCTACCAGCTGGTGCATGTGGAGTGTTTTCTTGATCTTGTGATGCGCGGATAGTGACAGGCTATCGCTTTCCTTGGAGGTGTCTATGTGTGGATCTAATGTGATGTTGAAGTCTCCACCTAATACTAGGGTGCCCTCCTTAAATTCCCCCAAGCCCTTCAAAATCCTAAGAAAGACACCTGGTTAAAGTTGGGAAGGTAGACCGCTGCAAGTGTAACTGGTGTGCTGAGGAGATTACCTCTCAGGAAAAGGAATCTACTCTCTGGATCACTGGAGTTGGCGATGAGTATTGAGACACCTTTGGGTTTGGATTCAGTGTTCGTGCCGTGGTAGGCATGTGGCAACCTGGCATCGGAGAACGTAGGATGAGCGTTTGTACGAAAATGGGTCTCCTGAATGAAGGCCACCTGCGCTCTTCTCTTCCAGAACCTTTTTTCAGGAATGTTCAAGCCCTGTGCAATAATAGAGACAATCGTTGGATTAGCAGGATCCGGCGGCATATGCATCTTTGTAGTTTTACTCTTTGGAGTAAATTAAGTTAATGTTAAATTATAGCCCCCTATAGAGACTGTAATAGTAAAATGGAAGGGGGGGGGGGGACAGGAAAGAAGATAATAAAAAAGGAAAAAAAAGACACCAAAGGAAAAAACGGGAAACACACAAAACCTAAAGGCCTCCTTCCCACGAGCGTGACGGGCTCCGCCGCGTAATATTACACAGTGAAGCCCGTCACGGCGCCCCCCAGAGCCCCTATACTTACCTGCGGGAGATAGCGTGAAGCCGCTTCCCCGCCCACCGCCGTCGCGTCGTGTGACACGCCCACCGCGTCACGTGACGCGCCGGCCGCGTCAAATGACGCTGCGGCGGTAGGTGGGGAAGCGTTTTTTCACGCTATCTCCCGCTGGTTACAGCGGGAGATAGCGTGAACGGACGGCTTCCATTGACTGCAATGGAAGCCGTCAGCGCGTACAGCCCGTCCTCACCCGCAGCAAATAGAGCATGCTGCGGGTGAGGACGGGAGAAATCGCGGTGCGTAATTCCGCGGTGGAATTACGCATCGTGAGCATTGTGCTATTAGGTTCAATAGAACCTAATAGCAGGGGGCCACGCAGCGGATTTTTGCCGCAAATTTACGCGGCGTAAATCCGTTCGTGGGAAGGAGGCCAAACTAACCTAGTTGTTAGCAACTCTCTATTTAACAGGGGGCCTGATCCTTTACCACCAGAGGGTAAAATCAGGGCCCCTGATGCCGTACTTAGGGATATGTAGAAAGGCTTTGGGCAGATAAGGCTGTAATCGCTCTCTGAAAACAAATAGAAAAAAAGAGGAAAAATATGTCTCTGAGAAAAGAAAAGGAAAAAAAAAAGAAATCCACAGTATTGATCGTGCGAGCCGTGAAGCCGCAACCAGTATGTCCTAGACTGTAGGAGACAGTCGTTTTGCGAGAAGAGAGGGCAACTAAGGAAAAAATAGGTTTCTGCACGCCTGCCCCGCAATGTCCATGAAAAATGAAAATTTGAATTGATGGGAGCTCGAAAAATGAGAGGACGGAGCAGGATCCTGTGCTCCGATGCAGTTCAGTGTGATGTTCGGTGTGATTGGAGATCAGTACTCTTGAACTGTCGGATCAAGATCTGTGGGGTTCCTCATACTGCTCAGGAGAGAACCACTACTAGCCTGTGTTCATAGGATTGAGTTCTTGATGAGCGCTGGGTATTCAAATGTTTGCTGGAGCAGCGTCCATAGGCAAGGTTCAATCTGGAATCGGGAGTGGAGGTACCTCTAGAAAGGGGAATGCCCCTTCCAGATCTGTTGGTGCTTTGACCGTATAAAGACAGCCTCTGTTGTGGAGTATCAGATGAAATTGCTGACCCCACTTGTAGGTTGCGTCCGCTTTGCGTGCTGCATCCAACAGGGGACTGATCAATCTCTGGCTGTTTAGGGTCAGCTTGGATACGTCAGGTAGGATAGTAATCTCAGTCCTGTTAAAACTGACTGGACCTCGTTCCCACGCCAAGCGCAGAGTTTTTTCCTTTTGCCTGTAGAAGTGCACACGGCAGATAACATCTCCCGGAAAATTTGTGTTTCGAGCCCTTCCTCCTAACAGACGGTGGACTCTGTCCAATTAAATGCTCTGTCTTCACGGTGACTTAAAAGCTTATTAAAGATGGCTATAACACAGTCATGCAGCGTTTCTGGAGGAATGTCCTCCAGGAGACCTCTCAATTTTAGATTATTGCGGCGCCCCCGATTTTCGATATCGTCCAAATAAAGTGTCAGATCTCTGAGTTGCTTTTGCAGTTTTTTCATCGTGGTGGCAAGTTGTTGAAAGTCCATAGAGGGAGCAACTGTGGTCTGTTCCAAGGTATAACATGTTCTGCAAGATCCTGTACTGAGTGCTGCACAGCAGATATGGCCGACTTGTGTTTCTCCTCAATCCGCCTCAACAGCATTTCAAGGTCCAATTTAGTGGGTAACACATGCATCATGATCCAGAGCGCCTGTAGGGTCTGAGTGTCATCTAATGTCGGGTCAATTGAAATAAGCAGAAAGACGCACCTTGCTGGGGTTGGGGAGGCTGCTGTGTGGATGGTGGGAGTGGTAATACCCCCATGCTGTACTGGGCTGGGAGAACTGTTTGAGGGAAATGAGGGGCTGCATCCTTTTTACTGCTGCTCATGGGAGTGTGCACCTGTTTCTGTACTTTGTGTACTGTGGAACCTGCCTGCTGGGCTTCTGTGGTAATGTGGGCACCTGGAGAGTTGTCCGTCAGTGGTGCCCAGCTCCCTTCATTAACCCCTCTTGATGGCTGCTGGGCTTCAGTGGTAGCGTGGGTGCCTGAGGAGCCCTCTGGCAGCGGTGCCCAGCTTCCTCCACTAACCTCTCCTGATATCTGCCATATGGTCAGTGCAGTCAACAATCCAGTCTCTCCAAAGCGCTGGGAGGTTGGCTCCATGTGTCTGCCCGGCTCCATGTTGGAAGTCTCCCGCCCGGTCTCCGTGGCACCTGCTTCATGCAGGTACCTGCTCAGTGGCGTTCCTGATGCTGGCAGGGGGTCTCCTCTTCGCTTCCTTCCTCTTCTCATCTCAGGGATGGTAGTGGATCTGCTGGTTAGTGAGCTACTGTAAGTTAGAGGCAGCAGTGCTCCTCACTATGCGACCTTACTCCTCCATGCCTAAGCCACGCCCCTCCATCTTGCCCTCTTTATCATGAGGTAGTTTCGGAACAGTCTCATGATGCCTTTCGCTCTCTCCTGGGGGTTCGGTGGGAGGGGATGGTAGGGGGGGGATTGATAAGGGAGGGTTTAGGAGAGGGTGAGTGAAGTAGATCTGTCTGTTACGAGAGACAGACCAAGGACTGTTTTGCCTTATGATTGGCATTCCCCGTCTCTTGCTTGCATCCCTTCCATTTTTTAAGTGTTTTTTGCACCCCTTTCCTTGTGTCTTTCTACTTCAATTCTTTCCATCGCCATTATGTGAGTAAGTTGGGCCACCCCGTCTGCTATCTCGGGGAGCTTCTGTGAGAGCAAATGTTTTAGGATTGTGTGTTTGGCAGCTAGGAGGAATACATGCACCAAGGGTGGGATGGATTGTTGTTCGGTCATATCTGTTGTGGTTCGACATGGAAAAGTAGGGAGAGGCTGTCCACACCTATTTTTATCTTCCATTTGGTTTGAATGTATTGTGCTATACATCCCCAGATATTTTTGTTTGCGTGCATGAACATATGCCATGCTCAAAGTCTGTGGCAGGAAGGCCACATTTTGGGCACTTTACTAGTTGGTCAGGATTTATTGGCATGGCTGGTACGTTGAAACCATTAATGGCATGGTACATTATTTTGAAAAAGGACTCTCTCCACACCTCCTTCTGTACATGTTTGCATATCGTGTTGCAGCTTTGGAGAAGCATGGTCTCTAAGTCGTCATTTTGTATGACTTTTTTTCCATTGTGTAAAGAGTTTGTGTACCTGGCTCATTGAATTTGCCTGTAATGGTTTTCTGTATTCTTGATAGTGATGGTGTTGTATGCGACTGCTCTATGAAAGTATCAAAAATTGGTGACAGCGACTTCTCTTGCTGGATATGTCATTCTGCTTTGCAGAAGGAAAGAGCCTTATAGGAATTGGGAGGGGGTAGGTGGAATTTATGTTGAAGATTTAGTTGGGTGAGCCATCTTTGCTCTGTGTCATGCATGAAGTGGGTGGCTAGATTTGGGCCACTTACGTGCCATGTTTTGTATACCTTGTCACTTTGTCCCCTGTAAAAGTTGGGGTGACCTATCAGGGGTATATTCTTAGATATGAGGAAGGGGTGGGCATAGACGTTTCTTAATTCTTTCCAAGTGGTTATGGTGTCTCTTAGTGGCTAGGATTTCTTTATGTCCGCTGTGAGGGTTGCATAGGCTGTATGCAGGTAAGCAACTGAGTTCCAGGGTGCAGCTAAGTTGGATTCAATTTCTCTGTAGGAGTACGCTTCGGTCTTCTTTATCCAGTCTACTGTGTGGCAAGTTAGGCAGGCTATGTTGTAATTCTTATATTTGGAACGTTTTGTTCCTCCCTCCACTTTGTCCAGCATTAGCTTTTTGAGTGAGATGCAAGGTTTTCTGCCTGCACAAACAAACTTAGTGAATTCTGAGTTTAAGTGGGTCACATCTTGGTGTTTCAGCAGTAGGGGGATTGTCTACATTGGGTATAATAGTTTTGAGAAACTCATGATTTAATGAGGCAGCATCATCCCACTAGGGATACTGGCAAATATAGCCATTTCTTTAGTTCTTTCTTTAACCTATCGAAAAGCAGTGGATAGTTTAGCGTGTAGATGGAGCTTTGGCGTCGGTATGGTGGTCGGCCAACCGAGTGACGTCCATAACATAGTAGGACAAGGCAATCCTAGTTCTGGTATCTCACTTTTCAGGGCGGTTATTTTATAGCCTGAGAAGGCCCCATATTCAGATGCATTTCTGAGTGTTCTAGAAACAGTACAATGTCATCTGCAAATGGGGAAAGCTTTAATTCGTGGAAGCCTATATTTATGCCCTTACACACATCTGGCTTGGTCAATCTTTTGACTAGTGGCTTTAGCGCCTGATCGAATAGTAGGAGTGATAGCGGGCAACACTGTCTTGTGCCCTGTGGCGTTCAAATGGGGTTGACAAAAAAACGGGCATATGTATTCTGGCTTTGGGGTTGCAGTCTAGGCTGTCAATGTACATTCTAAAGGTTCCATCGCTGTTTATTTTGCTTAGCACCGAGTTCAGCCAGTCCCAGTTTACATTGTCCAATGCTCTTTCTGCATCCAGGACTAATAGAATCGGGCTGTGTTTCTTAGATTGGGGTGACTGATTTAGGCACACTCGTTGTATGGCATCGAGTATTGTCAGGAGTTTGCGGATGTTCGTGACTGTCGAGCAGCCTTTTACAAACCCCACTTGCGCTGGGCCTATCAGCGAGGTAATGTGTTTGCTAAGTCTGTCGCCATGATTTTAGACAATAATTTGATATCCTGATTGATGAGTGATATTGGGTGCTATGATTCTGTGAGTTGCACGTCTTTATTAGGTCTGGGGATTGGTTTCATATGTGCTAGGTTGGCTTGATCAGACTGCTTTCCAGTTTGCAGTATTTGGTTGAAGAGGTTTGTCAGCATGGGAGCTATCATGGTTTTGAGGGGCTTATAGAATTCCCCAGGATATTCATCTGGGCTTGGTGCTTTACCATTGGATAATTGTGTTATTGCCTGTTGGACCTCATCCTCTGTTATTTTTTCATTTAGTGACGCAAGTTGCATTTGACCTAGAGAGGGTAGCGAGACATTTTTTAGGAATTCTTTTCCATGTTCCGCATTGTTTGTCTGGGGCTTATATAGTGTTGTGAATTATTTCTGCAGTATTGTGTTTATTTGCCTCGGGTGTTTTGGGGGTTTGCCTGTTTTTATCTCTTATGGATGTTATGTGTGTGTTGGGATGCTGTCCTTTTACTAGTCTTGCCAGAAACTAGCCTGCTTTGTTGCTGTGTTTGTATAACTCGGCTTGTAGGTACTTTTGATGCAGTCTTTCTTTCCTATCTAGCCAGAGATCAAAATCAGCTTTAGCAGGATGTCTTTTTTTCTTTGTTTTGTGTTGTCTGCGCCTGATTGCGTAGATTGGACATGCATCCCATTATTTAACCCCAGATGATTTCGCTGTTTCCCAGAACAGGGTGAGGTTTGCCATGTGTTCTTTGTTGTGGTCCTATATTTGAAATGCTGCTAGGAAGTTTTTATCTTGGATTAAGAAGGATGGGAATCTCCATATGAAATAAGTGACTTTTTGGGCATTTATTTTGTAGCTTTATCATTACTGGTGCATGGTTGGAGATTACCATGTCTGGTATTTGTTTCCTGCACTTTGTGTACCAGATGTTGTGATAAGAGAATGTAGTCAGTACGCGACCATGATTGGTGTGCATGTGAGTAAAATAAATATTCCCTGCCGTCAGGATGTAAGTACCTCCGTGAATCACTTGGGTCGGCTATTTGTGTGAGAGGTTTCAGAATTCTGTCTCTATTGTGTACTAATTGTGATGTTCCCCGTCGGTCTTCTAGTACGTTCATTACTGTGTTTGTCTCCGCAGGCCACTTTTTGGTCCACAGGATCACTGTGGAGTATTTGTTCTATTTGTTTGAAGAAAAGTTTATTCTCTCCATTTGTGGCATAAATGTTGTATATGCTGTACTTGGTTCCCTCATGCTCATCCTCCTTATCGTTCCTGTCCGTAATCAGAGTGCCCTGGAAGGATTTGTTAATTAGAATGATGACCCCTGCTTTCCTATTCATGGCTGAAGATCCGACTACTGTGCCCACCCATGATTTTTTCAGATGATAGAATTCTTTCTCTAAGAAGTGTGTTTCTTGCAGCAAAACTAGATTGGGAATTTTTTGAGATGGTGCAACACCATGTTCCTCTTGTGGGGAGAGCCCAAGTCCTTAACGCTCCCCAACATGATATGCATGTTGTGGATTTGTTGGTTATGTAGGTTGTTACTGTGTTACCCTTGTTCTATTTGTTCTAAAAGATGTTCTGCTTTGGTTGTGGGGAGAAAAAAAGCGTGGAGTGGGCAAGTGAGTGTTGGAGAAGGTGTTTTGGAGGCCCACCTGGGCTGTTACCAGGTATATCCCTTTGGTTAAGGTATCCGCCTACTGCGTTGACAACAAAAATCAATAAAACAATATAACATTCTAGATAATTGTCCCAGTTCTATGAGAAATCCTATTGTAATGTGTTTGACTTCCCTTTTTTTCCCTAACTTGGGGGGAGCTGCTTCCACCATGGCGAGTATAGCAAAAACAATGTCACTTGCCACTCGCCTGTGTCTTGGCAGATACGTAGCATTCTATCCAGGCACAGGGCAGTAGTACCAAAGTCCCAGGAAGCTTAAAGGGGTTGTCCCGCGCCGAAACGGGTTTTTTTTTTTTTCAATAGCCCCCCGTTTGGCGCGAGACAAACCCGATGCAGGGATTAAATAAAACAAACAGATAGTACTTACCCGAATGCCCACGGTCCGGCGTCTTCATACTTACCTTGTGAAGATGGCCGCCGGGATCTTCACCCTCGGTGGACCGCAGGGCTTCTGTGCGGTCCATTGCCGATTCCAGCCTCCTGATTGGCTGGAATCGGCACACGTGACGGGGCGGAGCTACGAGGAGCCGCTCTCCGGCACGAGCGGCCCCATTCAGCAAAGGAGAAGACCGGACTGCGCAAGCGCGTCTAATCGGGCGATTAGACGCTGAAGATTAGACGGCACCATGGAGACGGGGACGCTAGCAACGGAACAGGTAAGTGAATAACTTCTATATGGCTCATAATTAATGCACGATGTATATTACAAAGTGCATTAATATGGCCATACAGAAGTGCTTACCCCCACTTTGTTTCGCGGGACAACCCCTTTAAGCAGTTCTTATTGCATGTCCTTTTTTTGCTTGCTCTAATCATGTGAGTTTGTGTGTATACTGACTGGGTCCTGAGCTTCTTGGGAAGAGGTAAACCGGTAGCATGGCATCCAGGGGGTGAAGGTGATGCTTGCTGTCGGCTTCTGTGAGGTTGGTCTGTCGTACTTGGTGGGTTTGCTGGTCCGCTTGTCGGTCCCTTCTTCGTGTTGTTTGTGGCGGTTCGAGGCAATAAGTCACTTTGTCTCATTGCGTTGTTTCCCTGGGCTGACTCTGCTGATTTTGGGCGTTCTGAAGATTCTTTAGGTCCCATCCTCCTTGAAGACTTTGAGGAGTGCTAGGTACTGTAGCTGGAAACAGATTTTCTTTCTGTGCAGTGTGGTGCAGATGTTGTTGAATGCACACCTTTAATTTGCCACTCCTGCCGAGAATTCCTCAAACAGCAATATTTTGTGGTTTCTGACATGGATTGGATGGCTTCTGGTTCTAAATGCCCTTATCAGAGCTGTTTTGTCGTTGAAGTCTCAGAAGCGCATGATTATTTGACGTAGTCTTTGTTGTGTTGGTCTTTCCTATATGGGCCCTCTGGCGGTTTGTGGTTTTGGACCTATACGGTGAACCCTTTCTATTCTGCAGTAGTATCCGAGGCCCAGTGCCTTTGGGAGTTCTGCAAATAAGGGAGATGGAAAAATACCTCCACAGTGCCACTGACTGTCTAGGTGCTCTCCCTAAGGAAAAAAGATAGAGTGAACAAGGGGGCGCCCTCTACATCTAGAGGAAAGAAGTTATCTACACTGACATAGAAGGGGGTTCAGCTGGTTACAGCTTGACTACTGATGCATCAAGGAACGAGCGCAATACATTTTTAATTGACCACAATTTGTTTTCTAAACAGATTTGCCTTTATGTGCATTACCTTATTTACATTAAGAAAACTGAAAATGTAAAGTTCTGAGTTAAGGTTTTTTTTTCTAAACGTGGCCATTATTGGCCCAATGTAAGAACCGATCATGCATGACAATTGGTGGTTTATGTTTGTTTCACATGGCTGATAATTGGTTTGGGATAAATGATTGTTACTTTGATCGGCCATTCCCATAGAGCCCGTTGTACAGTACATCTGCCTGTACATGGAGAGATGTACAGCTGACCAGTAAGTATTTTTACACTTACTAAAAGCCGATCTTGCTGCTTTCAGTCAAACGAATAAATCAGTCAAGCAAATGTCAATTAGCCATTTGGGTGTCAGAGATTTAAACAGAGAGGGGCTTATTTACTATTCAAAATACGACAGTTTACTGGTGAAAAATGTGCCAGAAAACTGTCTTACATGCTTGCACCACAATTTTGGACAGTTTTTCAGACTTGTCCAAAAAATGGGATGGTCTAAATTGCATCAAAAATTGTGCCAAAATTTTGGTGCAATTTTGGTGTAAACTAAGCCAAGTAATAGGTGGTCTAAACTTAGACTAGACAGTCTTAAAATTCAACAAATTTATCATTGAGGTATCGAGCACAATTTTAAGACTGTCTAGTATAAGTTTGCACTCTAACTTTTAGACAGTATTAGTAAATAAGCCCCATAGATCTTACAAAATTCAACCTAGATATCCTTGCTATGTAATCAAAATGTTCCTTCAATCATTTTAAACAGATTGAATTGCTGCAAACCACAACCCCCTTGAGCTACTATTATGCATGTCTAAAATGCAGAGACAACACATGTATCTCCTACCCAACCTTGATATTATGTATCTGCGTAGTTTTTTTCAGGGACCTTGCATTTCTACCAATACAGTATATTGCTTGTTGCACAAGCACTGTATGACATAGATAACTTCTTTATTATAAATTGTTTACATCAACGTCAGATAATCTGGATCCTATTCCATTATTGGTACAAAAAAAAAACTGAATGAAAGCCTAGCATGGATCCATCACATGACAGACATGAACAATTCCTATTGGTCCCCACCAGTCGAGACCCCACCTGGTCCCCAGGCCATTTCATTGTGAGATGTCCCAGTTAAGTGGCGGTTGATCGTATTATAGACCTAGGTGCAATACCTGAACTGGTGAATGGAGTTGGGGCAGGCAGCAGACAGGAGATTGTCAAACTAACAAGCAAAGATCAGGAGCAGAAAAACACAGGAAAAGCAAGATTCACCAAAGTCAGAAACCGGAGACACTATATGAACAAGATAGCACCTTAAGCTGCACCAAAAGACAAACAACTTAGTGACCTTTCTTAGGCCGCCTTCACACTGGCGATAGGCTTTCTTGTGATACGAGAGTGAGTGAAAACGCTTGATAATGAAATCAACGATTTTCAATGGTTTCATTCTCATTTGCGATGTCTTCACTCAACCCTTGCAGCGTTAAGAAAAATCTGTGCTATCGACCATTGTTTTCAATGGGGCCAGTGGCAGCAGCGCTGGCCCCATTGAAAACATGGGGAGTACCTTGCACTCCCCTGTCACAGCTGTTGCAAAGGTCCACAATGCTATCCCATTGCTTTCAATGGGGCTGGCGCTGCCCCATTGCAGCAATGCTATTCGGGGAAGGGCTTGAAATAGAAGCCCTTCCCTGAACATTATTCCTAGCTGTAAAAAAACAATATATAATATAATTAACTCACCTAGACAAGCTGTCTGGCTCTTCTGTCCGGCCCTGGCAGTCGTGTTCTTGAGGCTGGCGATTGAAAAATCCCCACTTCCAGAAAGTGCTGCCTCTGACTGGCTGACTGCTTTACTAATCAGAGGCAGTGCCCAGCCATCACTGAATGACAGCTGAGCGCTGCCTGTGATTAGGCACAGCACTCAGCCAGTCAGAATTTTGCGCTAAGCCATTCATTGATGTGAAGACATCGCAAATCAGAATGAAACCATTGAAAAGCATTGGTTTCATTATCATGCGTTTTCACTCACTCTCGCATCGCAAGAAAGCCTATCGCCAGTGTGAAGCCAGCCTTTGGGGGAATATGCCTGATACAACTAGAGATAGGCCATGTTTGGCAGGGAAAGAATTAAAAGGCCTAATGTGCACCCTTGTAAGTACAAGCATGTGCGTACGGACTCCCTCCAGTCAGCGGACAGAAAGAACAAACACCAGAGCTGGATGTCTGCAAGGGACCAGTGAAGAATGCACATCGTGGCTGCCAGTGGGAGGAAGGAAGTAAAGATTGCAGCTGCTACCGCAAGTATTGCATCACCAAGTCTACCCATGTATAGGGTTGCAACCAGCCTCCTAGGTTACCGCCTTATGGACATTTCTAGTGATCCATATTTAAAGTGCAAACACTTTAACCCTTTTGTGGCACTCCCAGAAAATCTCTGGAACTTGCTGCACTGACCTTCAGTTAAACCCCAGAAGATTTCCGTGGACAGCTCTAGTGCTGAAATGTGCTGAGTACTGAGCTGTCGTCTGAAAACTTCCGAGGTTTTTACTGCATACTTAGTGCAGCAAGCCCCGGAGATTTCCCTGCCATAATACTAACTTTCAAAGTAGTAAAGTACTTTCAAATACTTGCAAGATTAAATTGCAGTGTTGACTTGTTTAAAAAACCTGCCCTGTGATGCATGACATGGTAATAATAAACCGGCCGCTGAAGGGTTAATAAAGTTAATACTTTGCTCTAAAACAAAACTTTACTTGTATAGGATGAGTTTGCCATACATTCTGTGTTTGATCGTTTTATTCAATTTAATTTTTCTATTTTATTTGTCTTCTATATCTTGGATTTTCCAAATGGTACAGTACTCAATGCTTTTACCAAGCATGATAATGTGGTATCTAATTCGACAGGTATGTAAACAGCTTATACTGTAAATGTGTGTCTATATGCTGCAAAGTTGACTTCCAACTTATTCACATGATCAGTTTTTATGACAGACGGGATTGTGAATGTTCTTACCTCAATGAATTATAAAAAGACCCAACATCACTTCTCTGAAAGCAAGGATGTTTTTCTCTAAGTGCAACACTTATTTTGGCTTGTAATTGGTGTGTACTTCTTTGCAAGAGTCTAGTGTATCAATGACCCATGTCCTGTTCCCCACCGCGGGTGTATTGTCAGGCAACCACACATTTCTAGAGAAGGTAAGGCTCGTTTATCAAATTAAGGGGTAAGGGTGGTGTCACACAGGTGTATTTGCACATGCAAGATTTACTTGCGCAATAGACAAAGAATAGAACCCACTGATCTCAATGGGTTTGTTCACATACATGTATTTTTTTTGTGCATTACAGTAGTGCAAAAAAAAACCCCCAACATGCGCTTTGCTTAATGTGCACCAAAAGTCCCCATATAAGTCAATGGGGAAGCACTAATGCACACACAAAAAAGCCTTGTTCGTTCTGCAAAAGCACTACGTGCATGCGCATTCAAATACGCATGTGCCCGTTTGACGCCGACCTAAGATTGCCCTTGTTTCAAGTTCAGAAGTTGGAGGTCGTTCATGGCCACTTTCAACTTCTGGGACAACTCTGTAGGACTTTTGTTGGATGATAGTCAGGTACATAAGTATAATTAACCAAAAACACAAAAAAATGGCCATATACTTACTATTGTTTAACATAGGGGGTCAGGTAATGCAAAATATCCCTTAGCAATTTGGCTGTCTGCATCCTATCAGTAGGAGTACAGGTGCAAGTTACTGATAACAATCACTCCCACATCCTCCCTGTATGGAGGGGGCGGCTGCCCAGCACCATACTTGCACATAAGTAAAAAATATAGACAGGGTGTCAGGTCACACAGTACATGTAGGGCACCATGCAGGCTCACAGCCTATTAGTAACGCCATATTTCAAACCAGTGGGCTTGTGATAAAGATCATTAATCATTATCATACAATATATGTAATTGCATTGCATGCAAAAAATTAACTAAAAAGCGATTTAAAAGTTTTATGTACCCCAAAATTATGCCAATAAAAAGGTCACAAAAAAGAACTGTCACAAAGCTTAATTTCAGAAAAATAAAAAAGTTATGGGTCTCAGAATATAGTTCTTTGAAAGTAATAACACCTAAAAAAACCTACATTTTGTATCGCCGCATTTGTACTGACCCGCAGAATAAAGTTAACATGTCCTTTTTGCTATACTATCAACACTGCAAAAACAAATTCCAAATAGCGATGTCACAATTGTGTTGGTTTTCTTTATTATTTTTTCCCACCTGAAAATGTTTACATTTTTTCAATACATTATATGAACATTAATTATTAAATATTATTAGAAATGGTGACATTTTTAAGGTGGAAAATCCTCATTGAATGACTTGTTGGTACAAATAAACCCAATAATGCATATGTACTTGTCCTGAACAATGCAATCTTTAAAACCCTAAACAATTATTTCTCTCTTTCAGTTAATACTAACTTCTACCTCTCCAGTCCATGGTTGACCAAGTTCGTCCCATCGGTCTACACTGTGGTGTTCATTGTCGCTCTGCCTCTAAATCTAATGGCAATTCTAATGTTTGTATTGAAGATAAGAATCCAAACACCCGCAATAGTATATATGCTGAACTTGGCGACAGCTGATCTGCTCTTTGTTGCTGTGTTGCCTTTCAATATTGTCTATAGATTCTCTGGAAACAATTGGCAAATTGGGGATGGCATGTGCCGAATTGTCACTGCGGCATTTTACTGTAACATGTACTGCTCCATCCTGCTTATGATGAGTATCAGTGTGGACAGATACATGGCTGTAGTGTTTCCAATACCTTCTCTATCCTGGCGCTCAAAGAGACGGGCATGGCTAGTATGTGGCTTTATCTGGCTTGTATCGATAGCTGGCACTGGTCCACTTCTGCTTAGCAAGCAAACTGCCAACATAGAACCACTGAACATTACAACTTGCCATGATGTGCTGAAATTAGAAGACCAACAGAACTTCTACATGTACTACTTTACCTCCTTTGCTTCAATGTGTGTTTTCTTTCCATTGATTATTACCGTCTTCTGTTACAGTGAAATTGTCCGAACCTTAAGTAAAAGCTCCCAGAACATTGGGAATTCTTCTAAGAAGACAAGAGCTATTATCTTGACCATTATAGTCCTTATTGTGTTCATAATTTGCTTTGCTCCTACAAATATCATATTCCTGATACATGTTCTGGGCTTCCTTCATGGAAATAGTGCGTCTCTATATTTCATATACATTCTGTATACCTGCATCAGCAGCATAAGTAATTGTCTTGATCCTTTAATCTATTACTATGCATCATCAATGTGTCGAGAGTATATATATATAGTTTATTATGCTGTAAGATGTGCAATAAACTGCAAACCAGACATCAGCTCTAAATACTCAAACAATCCTGTACAGAAAGTTAATTTATGAAGTGAAATGAGTTTTATACTGGACTACAAGTATTTGCTATGTAATTTTTGATGACTATATGAATCTAAATGTAGTATTAGGACACATTCACAGAAAAAGCCAAAAATACAATACCTGAAGGTCTGCAAAGCAGACACGGTCGCCATAGGCACGATCGCCATAAGGCAGACACAATCGCCACTGGCACAATCGCGGTAGGGCAGGTGCAATGGCCATAAGCCCTGAAGATATGCAGTCAGCCAGACAATAATGTGGAGGAGCAGTTTGTTCCTGGCAGGCTAATATGCAGTCACCCACTCAACCCAGCCCAGATTGGGGAGGAGTGATGGCATATACTAATAGCCTGCACATGTGAACGATACCAAAGATGCCAGCCATAGATGGGTGGTGACCCACCATACAGGATATCAACCCTGGCTGATATGACAGCGGGTTGCCCTGTATCTCTAAAGTGGGCCACACTGGCTGACATCTTGGGCTCCCCCACCAACTAGCAAACTACATACAAAAGTACTAATGCATACTAATAAAATGCGGGTGTTGGTACTGCATTTTGGCCAAAACGCATAGGCTGACGGGCCGCGCCGAGGCCACACCGCTTCCGTCAGTACCTACGCTAACTCACGATAAATTACATAAAATCACAGAGGTGATTGTATGTAGTTTGCTAGTTGGTGGGGAGCCCAAGATGTCAGCCAGTGTGGCCCACTTTAGAGATACAGGGCAACCCGCTGTTATATCAGCCAGGGTTGATATCCTGTATGGTGGGTCACCACCCATCTATGGCTGGCAACTATGGTATCGTTCACATGTGCAGGCTATTAGTATATGCAGTCACTCCTCCCCAATCTGGGCTGGGTTGAGTGGGTGACTGCATATTAGCCTGCCAGGAACAAACTGCTCCTCCACAATATTGTCTGGCTGACTGCATATCTTCAGGGCTTATGGCCATTGCGCCTGCCCTACCGCGATTGTGCCGGTGGCGATTGTGCCTGCCTTATGGCGATCGTGCCTATGGCGACCGTGTCTGCTTTGCAGACCTTCAGGTATTGTATTTTTGGCTTTTTCTGTGAATGTGTTTGTTTTTTTCCTCACCTCTGTGATTAAATGTAGTATTAGGATGTTCACGCTCAGTGCATGCCCACAAACTACTGCACGGGCTTTCTTCCTTTTCAAAGATACTAGTAAATGCAGAGAAGTATATGCAGTTTTGCCATAATACCTGTAGTGCATGACTACTGCCCTGTAAAAGGGATCTATTACAGCAGCCGTGTCCAGTGTGCAACCAACTAGAATGGACATAAGGTTCTCCCAATGCTCCTCCCTTATCAGCTGCTCCTAGCCACTCAAGAACTCAGGGGATGTTCCCACTAATGCTGATTGGCTGAGAAAGCTAACGAATAACATCACCACACTATTACTAAAAAATAACACTATACAAAGATTAATATCATCCCCATACAGTAACCGTATAGCGCTAGATACCAACTCTACATAGCTGATTACATAATTAAGTGATTACAGTACTGTTATATCTAGTGATCCCAGGTGACATCCTCTCTGTCTGGAGTCATTGATTTTTCTATCTTTTCGATCCAGCTCTGATGACTTCTTATGGGTACAACATGTCCCTGCAGAATTTCAAAGACACTTTGGGCTCCTTTCTTTTGCAGCACATCCCTATGTTTTCAACATATGTACATAATTTCTCCATACTTCGTGCCCCAGATAGTAATAATGCCACCCGCAGTGTCCCATACAGTAATAGTATTCCCACTTTTATGCTTCCTTTACAATCCAGTAATAGTACCCTCTTATACCCCCACTGAGTCATTATGCCCTTTCTTGCATATACAGAATAATAATGTCCCCTTTCATGCCCCAATAGTGCATTAATACCCTCTTTTATGCCCCACAGTATAATAATGGCCCTTTCTATGCCATAAAATAAATAGACGAGAATACTAACATCTTTACCTCTTGATTGCTTTTTAGCAGATTTTTTCTTGGAGACAGGGTGACCAAAAAAGTGCAATTCTGATGTTCAATGTGCAGAATAAATAATGCACTACTTTGATAGATTATATTTTTATGGAAGCAGTGATGCCGCATTTGTTTTGCTTTATTTTAATTTTTATTATAATGTTTTTGCATTTTTAACTTTTATTACCTTTTATTTTTATTTAAGAATTTTTTAAACTCATTTATACTTTTTTTTTTCTTGAACTTGTGTTTGATCTCTCCTGCAGTATAATGTAATACCATTGTTAACCTGCAACGCAGGCCTGGGTCCTTCAGAAGGCCCCCGGCGGCCAGGGCAACCAAATGGGGGGGGGGGGCAGTTAGGGACACCAAAACTCAGAATGGAGCATTTAAATGTCACTGTCAGAATGGATTTAGGGGTTAACAGCTGCGATCAGCATGAGCACTGATCATGGCTATTGAGGGTGGGTGTTAGCTGTAAGAAATGTCCCGCAGTGTATGAAATGGGATCACTTCTGATACAGCTCCATACAAACCCCAAACCTCCATGACTTAACTATATGTCTTGGAGCATTAACCCCTTCAGTGGCAATTTTCCGGGATGAGCTTCACTGCCCATAGCGATATAGCCCGGAAGATTTCCGGGCTATGTTTCACTATGGGACCTGCAGAGCACAATGCAGTAAGCTGTGGCATTGTGCTCTGCCCGCACAGACCCAAACAGAGAAGTGCAGAACTTTGAAAGAAGAAGCAGGAATAAATTACCGATCTACCCACAACTTCCCGCTTCTATTTTCAAACTCCTGCACTGCTTTTACAGGTTGCCATAGAGACCATTGGCTTGTCAGATACCAGACGATGGTCCCCATGGCAGGGAAAGCTGGTGATCAGCTGTCAAAGCATAGCCGGAGAAAACCTCTGATCTCTGCTATGCTAACCATTTACATGCTGTGGTCTATGCGACCACAGCATGTAAAGGGCTGACAGAGGGTGGTGGCTCCTTCTGTGAGAGGATAGCTGGGCACCAGCTCTTACACAGCAGAGAATGGAGAAAACCTCCGATCTCTGCTGTGTTAACCCTTTACATGCCACGGTCTATGCGACTGCAGCATGTAAAGGACTGTCACCATTGGACCCCCAGAATGTGATCAGGGGTCCTGATGGGTCTCTGTGGATGTCCCCTAAAGGGACAAAATATTTTAAAAAGTTAAAAAAAAAAAAAAAAGTTAAAAAATTTAAAATAAAAACACTTTTCTCCCTTTACTTTGTAAAAATTTAAAAACAAAATTACACATGTGGTATCCCTGCATCGTAACGACCCAGAGAAGAAAGATAGTACATTATTTAACCCCTTAATGACGCGGCTCCTTTTTTTCTTCCTCCCCCCATTTCAAAAATCATATGAGGGCTTGTTTTTTGCGGGACGAGTTGTATTTTTCAATTGTGCTATTTAAAGTACCATATAATGTACTGAAAAATGTTTACAAAATTCTGAGTGGAGTAAAATGAAAAAAAATGACATTCCACCATCTTTTAGTGCATTATGTTTCTACGGCGCGCAAACTGCAACAAAAATGACATGATAACTTTATTCTATGGGTCAGTATGATTGCTATGATACCAAACTTGTATAGTTTTTTTTTGCTGTAGCACTTGTATTTTTTTTCAAAGACATTACATTTTAAAAAATTATTTTCTGCTGCATCTTCTGCACGCAATAACTTTTTTATTTTTCCGTTGACGTACTTGAGCAAGGGCTCATTTTTTTCCAGGATGTCCTGTAGCTTACATTAGTATTAATTCGGAATACATATGACTTTTTGATTGCTTTTTATTGCATTTTTTTTCTGGGAAAAAGGGTGACTGAAAAAGTGCATTTCTGGCATACTTTATTTTTTTCAGACTATGTTCACCATGTGGGGTAAATAATGCACTACTTTGATAGATCGGACTTTTACAGACGCGGCGATACCAAATATGTATTTTTTTATAATTTAGATTTTCTTTATTATAGATATGGCAAAAGGGGGGTGATTTAAACTTTTACTTTTTTTTTTTAAACTTTGAAAAAGAAAAAAAAACTATTGCAATTTGGTATTGGCATAATCGTACCGGCCTGTAGAATTACTTCAATACATTATTTATACTGCTCAGAGAATGCAGTGGAAAATAAAAACATGCCAGAATTACAGATTTTGTTAATCTTGCCACTAGAAAAAAATTGAATAAAAAGCGATCAAAATTTTACATGTTTCTAAAAATTAGATAAATGAAGACTAGAGTTTATCCTGCAAAAAACAAGGCCTTGTAGAGCTCCGGCAATGGAAAAATAACATTAATCCGGCTCTTGGAATGTGGCAACACAAACGCAAACCTTTAAAAAAAAAAACTGTTTTAAATGTACAAAAATAGCAAAACATAAAAGAACTGTATAAACTTGGTATCGCCAGAATCGTGCTGACTCAGAGAATAATATCATCACATTATTTATTCTGCACGCTGAACGCCATAAAAATGAAATCCAAAAAGCAAATGGCAGAATTTCTTTTTTTTCCCCCAATCTCCCTACAATTTTTTTCATAAAAGTTATGCAATACATTATATATACGCAAAAAGGATGCCATCAAAAAGTACAACTTGCCCCGCAAAAAACAAGCCCTCGTATGGCCTGGTCAATGGAAAAATGAAAAAGTTATGGCTCTTGGAACACGACTGCAAAATTAGTTGAAATTAAATGATTGGCCCATTTAAAAAATCTGCCCTGGTGGGCACGACAGGGTGGTAGGAAACCCACCACTCAAGGGGTTAAGGGGTTGTCTATAGCTAGCAATACATGGCTGCTTTTTTGCAAACACAGCACTACACTTGTCTGTGGGTTGTGTCTTGTATTGCAGCTCGGCTTCCATTTATTTCAATAGAGCAGAACTGCAATGCCACAAAATTCAATGGACAAGGGTGGTGCTGTATTTGGAAGAAGGCAGACATGTTTTTTTTTACCCTGGACCACCCCTTTCATAGTGACTGCAAACAAGACAGAGTTTTATCATCTACAATATGCAGGGAAGTAGTAGATTTGGGCATCTTTGAACTCAGATTTTAACACAAACCCCTCTAAACATATGGTGAAAAATTAGGCAGGGCAATATTAAAAAAATAGTTGTAGATTTGTCGAAGCTCTCAGAGGGGTCTGTTGATGTGTGGCTCCATGATTTCTGTGTACATCCCTGCTCCTATCACACAATATTGGAACATGTTTTGATCAGTACATAATGGAAACAGACTCTGACTATAATTGTATTAATATTATACTATATGGCCTCCATTAATGATATACTCATGTACCACGGCAGCAATGTAATGCAGAGCTCCGATATAGGGACATCCCTCATCTTGACTATGTGTTTTAGTAAAACACAAACAATATTGATAAGGGCGAGTGTATTTCATTTGAGCCCTTGGACATGCAGCCAGTTTAGCCTTGTGGACATAGCCCAGTCTTCCAGTTCTTATGTCACTTTCTGTGATAATAACTTTAGAATTCTTTAACTCCTTAATGGCGGGCCCATTTTAAGCCCTAATGACTGACAATTGTTTTTTGCATTGTTGCATTCCTAGAGTCATAAGTTTTGAATGTTTCTGTTATCATAACCGTATGAGGGCTTATTTTTTGGAGAACAAATTGTATTATTCTTTGGGTCAGCACAATTTTATACAGTTTGTCTAGGCTTTACTATTCTTGTACACTAGAAACATTTTTTTTTTAGATTTGTTTTTGTGTTGCAGTACTCTAAGAGGCATAGCATTTTTATTCTTCCATCAGCAGTTCTCCATGAGGGCATGTTTTTTGCAGGATTAGTACTAGTCTTCATTTATCCCATTTTTGGGAACGCACAGTACTGTCTGTATGTTTTGGGCAGATATGGAAAAATGCTGCAAAGTAAGAATGCTTTCAAAAATATAATAAGGGAGAAATACTTAAAGGGGTTGTCCCACGGCAGCAAGTGGGTCTATACACTTCTGTATGGCCATATTAATGCACTTTGTAATGTACATTGTGCATTAATTATGAGCCATACAGAAGTTATAAAAAGTTTTTTACTTACCTGCTCCGTTGCTAGCGTCCTCGTTCCCATGGAGCCGACTAATTTTCGCCCTCCGATGGCCAAATTAGCCGCGCTTGCGCAGTCCGGGTCTTCTGCTCTCTTCAATGGAGCCGCTCGTGCAGAATGCCGGCTCCGTGTAGCTCCGCCCCGTCACGTGCCGATTCCAGCCAATCAGGAGGCTGGAATTGGCAATGGACCGCACAGAAGAGCTGCGGTCCACGGAGGGAGCAGACCCCGGCGGCCATCTTCAGCAGGTAAGTATGAAGACGCCGGACCGCCGGGATTCAGGTAAGCGCTGAGCGGTTTGTTTTTTTAACCCCTGCATCGGGGTTGTCTCGCGCCGAACGGGGGGGGGGGGGTTAAAAAAAAAAAAAACGTTTCGGCGCGGGACAACCCCTTTAACTTGGTGTCCTGGGTTGCGTAACACATGGCACCAGACCTGATGTACATTTCAGCATATGTGTCTTCTTAATAAGTATTTCTCCTTTATAGTCTAAATGCATGTACAAAAATATAATTTTTTATATATGCTGCTCTAGTAGTTTGCACTTTATTGGTATTCTATGTATATAACCTCTAGCGGGTAATATATTGATGTACTTGTCTTGGGATTCTTCACCTGTGACTCAATGTTTTTGCTATGGTGACTCATCTTTCTAGATAATATTTTTGTGTTTTCAATAAAATATTGTTTTTATATAGCATTTTTGTGCACAATTTTTCTTTGGTAAATGATATTTATACTTGTTTGACCCTTTACTAGAGATGAGCGAGCACCAAAATGCTCGGGTGCTCGTTACTCGGGACGAAATTTTCGCAATGCTCGAGGGTTCGTTTCGAGTAACGAACCCCATTGAAGTCAATGGGCGACCCGAGCATTTTTGTATATCGCCGATGCTCGCTAAGGTTTTCGTTTGTGAAAATCTGGGCAATTCTACAAAGTGATGGGAACGACACAGCAACGGATAGCGCAGGCGAGGGGCTTCATGGTGAGCTGCATCTCAAGTTCCCAGGTCCCACTATTAAGCCACAATAGCAGCAAGAGTGCCCCCCCCCTCCCCGCACTGTCAGCGTAAAGATCGTTCTCCTCTGCCATAGCTGTAACAGCTGTGGCAGAGAAGAACGATGTTTGCCCATTGAATTCAATGGAGCCAGCAATACAGCAGGTTCCACTGAAAGCAATGGGCTGCCGGCGATCGCAGGATGAATTGTCGGGAAGGGGTTAAATATATAACCCCTTCCCTGCAATTCATCCAGAAATGTGTTACAATAAAAATATATACCGGCGTATAAGGCGACGGGGCATATAAGACGACCCCCCAACTGTCACCTTATATGCCGGCAATACAGTGGAGCAAAGAATAAAAATCATTACTTACTTCTTCTGACGTTCTGCGGCGCTCCTGCAGGCTGTTGCTCCCTCCTGGTCCACAGCAGAGTATTGCTTTCTGGAGGCAGGGCTTGAAATCCCCGCCTCCAGAAACACAGCCAATCACAGCCATTCAATGACATCATTGTCATTGGCTGTGATTGGCTGAAGGCACGTGTTTTTCTGGAGGCAGGGATTTAAAGCCCTTCGTAGAGAAATCAATGCTCTGCCGGGAACCAGGAGGGAGCAACAGCCTGCAGGAGCACCGCAGAACACCAGGAGGGAGTGACAGCCTGCAGGAGCGCCGCAGAACGTCAGAAGAAGTAAGTAATGATTTTTATTCTTTGCTCCACTGTATTGCCGGCGTATAAGGTGACAGTTGGGGGGTCGTCTTATACGCCCGGTCGCCTTATACGCCGGTATATATTTTTATTGTAACACATTTCTGGATGAAATGCAGGGAAGGGGTTATATATTTAACCCCTTCCCGACAATTCATCCTGCGATCGCCGGCAGCCCATTGCTTTCAGTGGAACCTGCTGTATTGCTGGCTCCATTGAATTCAATGGGCAAACATCGTTCTTCTCTGCCACAGCTGTTACAGCTGTGGCAGAGAAGAAGGATTTGTCTTCTATATGTTCTCAATGGGGTCGGCGCTGCTGCCGCCGGCCCCATTGAGAGCATATAGAGAAGATTTATGGCCTTAAGAAGGACCGTTGGGGTTCTTGAAACCTAAAATACTCCTAACACTCTCCCTATAGCAGCTCCAACACGATAGCACTTTCCCTGAACTAATGTCAGAATGCATCTGTAGCGAGCCGCGGGAGGGGCAGATTTCAATACTCGGGTGACAACTAATCTCGCCAGCCACTCACTGCAGGGGGTGGTATAGGGCTTGAACGTTGCAGGGGGAAGTTGTAATGCCTTCCCTGTCTTTCTATTGGCCAGAAAAGCGCGCAAATTTCTCAGGGAAGAAAGTGAAAGTAACTCGAACATCACGTGGTGCTCGTTACGAGAAACGAGCATCTCGAACACCCTAATACTCGAACGAGTATCAAGCTCGGACGAGTATGCTCGCTCATCTCTACCCTTTACCGTATTGTTACCATAATCTTATGATATAGTGTTTTTGTGTCCCGCTAGATTTTCTGTAGGTATTATTTCTCATTATCTGGCTGCCAGACACTATAATAAAACTCTCAAAAGTGTCCTGGAAGAAGCAGTGCCCCCCCCCCCCTCACCCACCCCCACACTGGCGCACACCTCAAACCTGTTTCCTTCGGCGATGCTCTAGATATGCTGAACATCTGAGGAGAAAATCACAAACGTCTGCAGAATTTATGCCTAGAACATACAATTTTGCACTTCATTATGCCAAATGAGCCTATTTCACTTCTCTCATCTCCTCACTATCGAACAAGCCAATGTGACTCTTTTCACTCCCTCCTCAGCGCTAATGAGCAGTCCCCTATGACGGATCTCGGTGATAAAGATCTGCCTACTTATTTCAAAGAGAAAATTGGCAACATCCAGCAGGAAATAATTTCTGAATCCCTGGTTAACTTTGATCCCCTTCTTCTGTCCTGCACCCCCTCTAGTTCACTCTCAGCATCTGACTCAAAAACAGAAGAAGTAGTCTCCAAGCTCCTTTCTTCTTTTCACCCCACTACCTTAATTACTGACCCTATTACTTCACACCTCCTCTGGTCTCTCTTCCCGACTGTCACCGGTCACCTTACTGCAATATTTAACTTTTTCTTTCTTGTGGCATCTTTCCTTCCTCTTTTAAAAGCACTGTTATATCACCATTACTAACAAAACCATCTCTTCACTTGTCCTGTGCTGCCAAATATGAACTCATCTCTAATCTCCCCATCATTTTGAAACTCTTGGAAAGTCTGGCCAAGATTAGGAGATTTTGATTGGAGTTAGATCTTGCTTTATAAGTGAACTCTCAAATAATGCTCTTCTTGACCCCTTACAGTCTTTTTTTTTACTGTATATTCAACAGAAATTGCTCTAACTAAAGTGTCTTATGATCTCCTGACAGCTAAATTGAATGGGGACTACACTATACTGATTATTCTTGATCTATATGAAGCATTGAACACTGCAGACATAGGCATACCGCCAGGAGTTGCAGGGGTTGCAATTGCAACCTGGACCCTGCAGTGCAGGGGCCCAGATGCCCCGCCATATACAAAATGCACATTGGCGCACTGATGGCCACCTGATTAGTGCGACCGAGATGTGTGATTGTGTGGGAGGAGGAGAGAGGGGGAGGAGGAGGGGCCGACGCAGTATGCGCTATGGCTGGAGAAGGAAAAAAACCTGTTTGTGTGTAACTACACTCCATAGTAGTGAGCGTAGTTGCATATATGGCCGTCTGAAACCACCCTCGGTATGTTCACACATAGCAGATTATGTTGCGAATTTGCATGAAAACCCATAGTATTTGGTGCATTTTTGACACAGATTCACAGCTGATGTCACCCTTTAAATTGCAGGGTTAAACTCTGCTGTGCATCCCCATCAAAAATCTACACCCGAGATGTGGACTGTGACTCAGTTTCTGATGTGGATTTTGGTGTAAATTTTATGCTGCCCAAAATCTGCACCAATTCTGCTACATCTGAACATACTGTAAATCACAACAACACAAGCAGAGTCCTACACACACTCAGATCATATAGGGAATACTGGGGAGAGTTTTGGGCAGCAGTACTCAAGATGGACATATCAGAGTTTGAATTGTTCAAAGACAGGCAACTAAAGTAATAAATGAAATGGGTAGACTACAAGACCAAGAGAGGTTATCAAAATTGGGGTTATTTACTTTAGAAAAAAAAAACAACGAGACAGCTGAGGGGTGACTAAAGAACCCATTGTATAAATACTCATTGTAAAAACATCCCTCCCCTAGAAGGAGTTGTTGGGATCGGATGAAACATTCTGTTGTAATGTTGATATAAGTAAATGATGAAAACTGACCCTTTGTAAGGAGGCTCTAGTACCCTGTTGTACCACCTCTAGCTTGGATACAAGATGTTATACGAGGTGGCATGGAGACTCTAGTACCCTGTTGTACTGCCTCTAGCTTCGATACAAGATGTGATACAAGTGGGAATGGAGACTCTAGTACCCTATTGTACCACCTCTAGCTTTAATACAAGATGTGATACGGGTGGGCATGGAGGCTCTAGTACCCTGTTGTACCGCCTCTAGCTAGGATACAAGATGTGATATGTGTGATCTAGTATGCCAAGAGATTAGATCATGCATGTAAATTTGTTTTGCAGATGTATGCAGCTCGGTTTAGGTATAGGTACAGATGTGGGAAGGACCTGAGCTGAACTTTTGCACCTTGGTCTCTGAGCCTTTAGTTACACCCCTTAACTGTAGATCACCAACTTTTCCTCAGTATGCTTCGCTCTATTGGCTTTAATTATATTGTTCTCACTTGTTTCTTCTCCTACCTCTCTCACTGCTCATTCAGTGTATCATTTGCCAGTTCTACTGCTTCTCTTCTTCTTCTTGCTGTTACGGTTCCTCAGGGTTTGGTCCTTGAACCCCTCCTCTTTTCCATCTACACAGCCACTATTGGCCAAACTATTAGTATATTTGGTTTTCAGTACCTTCTAAACGCTGATGACATTGAATTATACACTTCTTCCTGTGACATCACACTTTCAGGGCTCTTCACATGGTTGTATGCATTTTTAGGGTCACCCATATGCGCCATAAAATTGCATGAATAAAGAATATCTGTGATCGATTCCCAAACTTTAGCCTCACATTTTCTGCCATTCACACAGCTGACTGCTGCATATTGGCAAAAAAATACGTTGCAGCACGAAAATCCCTCAATTGGTAGAAATCCTTAGAATGACTACTAATGCTTAAATAAAGCCAGTTGTCTTCTTTTCCCAGCTTTGGATGCAAGTAAACTCCCTCCCCCTCCCTTTTTTTAGCTCCCATGGGAGTTTATGGGAGTTTCCAGCGTATCTTGGCAAAAGATAGAGCAAGACCTATCTTTGGGCGCAGCATATAAAAATTGGTCACCAATGTGCTATTTTTGCCAGCACAATTTTTTATGTGGCCAAAAATCGTTCATCTCAATGAATACATTGGAATCCAATGCTTCAGATGGTTGCAATTGTTGCCCTGATTTTTGTACGCAGCTAAATAGCTGCGTATATATGGTCGTGAGAATAAGTCCTCAATACTACAAAATGCCAGTGATCGCCTATCTGGAGTCTCTAACACCATGTCATATTCCCATCTAAAATGGAATCTCTGAAAAACTGAACTTCTTGTGTTTTCTCCATCTACTAACTGAGTGTGAGTGATCATAACTCCTAGGCAGCGTGCCTGCTGTCTTGGGGTCATCTTTGAGTCTGAACCTTCCCTCACTCCCCATATTTCAATCACTTGCTTGCTCAGGTCACCTGCATCTCAAAATCATTTCCAGAATCTGCACTTTTCTGAATTGCGAAGACATCAAAACCTCTCATTGCTGCCCTTACTCACTATCAGCGTCCAGATTTGCCCCCACTAAACTCTCCCCTCCCCAATTAATCCTGAATGCAGCCACCAGGCTTATCTTTTTTCCAGCCGCTACACTGATGCCTCCACCCTGTGCTAGTCACTACACTGATGCCTCCACCCTGTGCCAGTCACTACACTGATGCCTCCAGCCTGTGCCAGTCACTATACTGATGCCTCCAGCCTGTGCCAGTCACTGCACTAGCTGACCGTCAAATATAGAATACAATTTAAACTCATCCATAAAGCACTCCACAGTGCTGTGCTGAACCTTCCACTTACATCCCCAAGATTTTTCCAGAGTGGCAGCAGTTCTCTGGAATGCACTACCCTATACTATCAGGTTAATTTCTAGAGATGACTGAGTATACTCGCTAAAGGCAATTGCTCGAGCGAGCATTGCCTTTAGCGAGTATCTCCCCGCTCGAGACTGAAGGTTTGGGTGCCGGCAGCAGGCAGGGAGCTGCGGGGGAGAGCAGGGCGGAACGGAGGGGAGATCTCTCTCTCCCTCTCTCCCTCCCGCTCCTTCCTGCTGACTGCCGCTACTCACCGCTCCCCCGCGCCGGCACCCAAACCTTCAGTCTCGAGCGGGGAGATACTCGCTAAAGGCAATGCTCGCTCGAGCAATTGCCTTTAGCGAGTATACTCGCTCATCTCTATTAATTTCCAACACCTACAGTTTCAAACGTGTCCTAAAAACGTATCTTTTTAGGGAGACCTAACATACTTTCCAATCTAACTATAAGAACAAAAAACTGGGTATAGCGCTCACAGGATACGGGGTATAAAATTCAGGGATTGACGAGAATAAAGTATAAAAGTCCCATCTTTAATGTCATGCTACGCGTTTCGGCTATCAAGCCTTTTTCAAGCAATACAGAAAAACAGAGGTGCAAATATACATAGTATACAATAAACAGCTCCTACCTTGCCAGACACCAACTGCATGTGGGAGCTGGTGGGAGGAGTTAGACCCGTGACATCATTTCCCTATTACTTGATCAATGAGTCACATGATACCATGGAACGCTCCAAGCGTTCCATTATTAAGTAAGGAATGCCTGTGAGCGCTGTACCCAGTTTTTTGTTCTAATGATTTATGCTTCAGTGAAGACTTCCTTCTGTGAGGAATCTTGGTGGATGTTAGCTTGCTCTCCAGTGATCGGCTGGATTACGGATGGGGTTTATGATTATATGCCTGCCTGGAGAATAGGTGCTAGTGGGTCCCCTTTAGTTTAAATGTGTGTCCCACTTAGCACCAGGTGAGTTGATGTATATGTGCAGCGTCCAAGCAGAAGCGTGCCAATGTGGGGGAGATAATGGGCAAACAAGATGGATGTCACAGGTGGCTCTGCGATCTTTCACTGCAATGGTGACTGAGGGCCTGGCTCAGTCATGCACAGTGGCAAACAGGGAATACTACGGTTAGCAATTATTAATGGAATCAAAGGGATAATGAAGAAATAATTGGCACGAGTCCTGATAGCTTTGATTTGCAAACTGGAGGTACTCTTTTTTTAATTTTAACTTTTAGTAACACTCACAAACAACAAATGCAGTTCATCAATAATGGCAGAAGATATTGCTTTGCATAGACAATAATGTTGATCCAAGTTCCACTTTAGTACAATACAGTTTAAACTTCAACACTCTCTCTCTTTGCATTTAATGGTTACTCAGTAAAAATTCCCTCAGTCCTAGTTCTCTGAGGGTTGATTTCTTGAAGATTACTAAGCAGTTATGAAGTTATTTTAGAGATGGGCCTCTTTCACTTTTCCTGACTTTACTTTTAACAAAAAGTGAAAAGCAGCCAGGCCGGTATGATTGCAACGATAGAAAAATTCTTTTTTTTTTTTAGGTTTTTCCACTTTTCTGCAATAAAAACCCTTTTTTTAGAAAGCTTTTTTTTTCTAAATCACTGCATTCAAAGTCATATAACTTTTTTCTATGGACGGAGCTCTGTAAGGGCTTTTTTTTGCGAGATGAGCTGTAGTTTTTATTGTCTCCATTTTGGCGTACATACACCTTTTTTGATCACTTTTATTCATTTTGGGAGGCAAAATGCTAAAAAATAAGCATTTTGCCTCAGTTCTTTTAGCATTTTTGTCATGCTTTTTGCCGTGCAGGATGAGAAGCATGTTCAACTTATTGTACGCATCGTTAAGGACATGACGATACCAAATATGTGGGAGTTTATCTTTTTTTTTTTAAAATTATGCTAATATGAGACAAAGAACAAAAAAAAGTTTTTTTTTACATTTTTCTTTTTTGTACGTTATTTAAAAAATTTTTTTACACCATTTGTGTCCCTGTGAGGGACTTATATTATAGCACCGATGATCGCTATGATAAGGCACTGCAGAACTTCTCTCCTGCAATGCCTTATCGCTTGTTACAGCGATCATAGGCACAGGCAATACAAGACGCCGATATCTGGCATCATGTTGCCATGGCAACCAGTCGGGCTCTCCACGATTATTTCGCAAGAGTTCAATCACGTCACAGAGGGAGCGCGATCCCTCTATAAAGCTTTCCCATACTGCGATCTACATATATCGCGGCAGGGAAGCGGTTAACAGTGGGGGTTGCTGCTCCGATGCACCCCCGCTGTTGCAGCAGGATGCCGACTATCAGTGACAGCCGGCTCTCGCTGCCGGATAGCGCAAGATCTCTTCTGATTTCGCTCTATCCAAAGGGCGTAAGTGTACGCTCTGTTGGGGGAATTACCCTGCTGCTGTAGTGGCCCAGGACAACATCCTGGTCCCCTCCATAAATGTCATAACATGTTTTTTCCTATGTGGATGCACTGTGCAAAGCTTGTCCTGTCACATCCAGTGTGTGTGTTGCACAGCTGCAGTGCTTGAAAGGTTAACTTTAATAAAATCAGTGCATGCATGTGAATGTATCAGTCTGTCATGTCATGTGGTATAAGTGAAGTTATAAATGGGAGAGATTGAGAGCGGGAAAGAAGTTCATCTTCAGGAGTTCCAAGAGAGTGCTAACACAGAGCCGAATGGAAGCACCTTTAGCTTCCATGTAGGTGAAGATGGAGGAAGACATTCCATAGCATTTGCAGTGAGTCCTGTCACAGAGAGAGAGAGTCCTAGCAAAAATCCTAAAACAGGTACCAGTTCATACTACAGGTTTTTCCTGTGCGACCGTCCATAGTTAGGATCACTGCACAGAGGTACTTTATTGTGATACCCACGCGTCTTCCATGCAGAATGTTTATTGGCTAAGCCTTCTTTAGTAATTGTCTGCCAGAGAGCCTGCGGAGTCACTCCTATCCCCCTTCCTCCTCTGGAGTGCTCCCAATCCAGTACTCGGTGGCATACAGATAACGTCGACTGTAGGACCGTATTCATCCTGTGTATCCTCCCTACCTCTGAGCTATAGCCTGCTAACGTTTAAAGTAAATTGTACCTGCATTACCTGTTGAAAAGTTTATTACTCAAGTAAAAGTTATACCGGGCCCTAACCGTTCGGGGGACACGAGGTACTACACACAAGTCTCTGTGTTCATTTCTCTGTCGCGTAGCATACCAGTATATGGGAATGGTGGTGTCACAAGTGATAAGTACTACTACTCCCCCATCCCGTTTATTGGCATTCCCAATAATAGGGGTGTCGAAGCTGGCCTGTGATCCTACTCTGGCCTTGGCTGCGTGTCATCCCTCCGGGACCAGAGCATGGTAAGTACCACCGTGACAAGTCAGCACTTATCCCTCCCAGCTCTTCACGTTAGCCAGGTGCTCAGGGTCACTCATCTGGGGTGTTGCGCTGCCAGAACGTAAACTTACACCCTGGAGCAGGAAGGGGCTAAAGACTGCAGCAGGTTTATTATTCATGAAAAGAAAAACAATCATAGGGCCATTTTTACTATCACAGTTCATTGAGTCGGGAGGTTTGTTTAGATGTGGCAAGGCAAGATGTCAATGTTGTTCACACATTGCCTATAAAGGAAAAGAAATTCGTTCAGGCCAAGAAATAATTCCTTTGAAACAGAAAATGAACTGCGATAGTAAAAATGTTATATTTTTATTAGAATGTCTGTGTAATAAAAAATATATTGGCAGAACCTAAAAACAAACTAAGAACACATCTTTCACAGCACAAATGTAATCTAAAAAATGTAATTACTAATCGCAGCATTCCTCCACCTTTTTTTAGAGTAACATAATGTGGATAATGAAGGTTTAAAAATAACACCAATAGAGCAGATTCTAAGGAAATCCACTAAAACACTTCAAAAGAAAGAGATGTATTGGATCTTCCGCCTACAGACTTTAATTCCGCAGGGTTTAAATGAGCAATTGGAAAAGATACAGATAAATGTAGCTGTGATACATTTAAATGCATTAATTGAATACATATGGTTGTTTTTGTCTTGTGTTTTTTTCCCTTTTTTAAATTTTTCTGTATCTAAAAAAAGTTTTGTTTTTAATCAATTTGTTGTCTTTTGTATTTTGAACACCAGGTAGCATTTTCTGTTATACTGTATAAGTAAATCTAGCTTTCTGCAGTAGTAAGAATGGAGCACAGCGAATGCGTTCCATGTAGAGATGAGCGAACGTACTCGTCCGAGCTTGATGCTCGGGCGAATAGTAGGGTGTTTGGGATGCTCGTTACTCTTAACGAGCACCACGCGGTGTTCGGGTTACTTTCACTTTCCTCTCTGAGACGTTAGCGCGCTTTTCTGGCCAATTGAAAGACAGGGAAGGCATTACAACTTCCCCCTGTGACGTTCAAGCCCTATACCACCCCCCTGCTGTGAGTGGCTGGGGAGATCAGATGTCACCCGAGTATAAAAGTCGGCCCCTCCCGCGGCTCGCCTCAGATGCCTTGTGAGTTAGCTAAGGGAAAGTGCTGTTGTGTTGGAGCTGCTGTAGGGAGAGTGTTAGGAGTGAGTGTAGGCTTCAAGAACCCCAACGGTCCTTCTTAGGGCCACATCTATTCGTGTGCAGTACTGTGGAGGCTGCTGTTAGCAGTGTTGCACAATTTTTTTTTTCAAAATCGGCTGTGCAGAGCATTGCGCCCTGCAGTAATACTACAGGGACAGAAGTGGTGGTTAGGCAGGGAGAGTGTTAAGAGTGAGTGTAGGCTTCAAGAACCCCAACGGTCCTTCTTAGGGCCACATTTAACTGTGTGCAGTACTGTGCAGGCTGCTGTTAGCAGTGTTGCATTTTTTTTTTTTTCAAAATCGGCTGTGCAGAGCATTGCGCCCTGCATTAATACTACAGGGACAGAATTGTGTAGGCAGGGCCAGAAGACATATATTATTGATTGAATATAGTCAGTGGGCCTTTTCTTTAAAAAAAAAAAGAAGGGAAACATTCTATTTGGCCTGCAGGCTCGCGCCAATTTATTTCCTGCCTGGGAAATCACTGGTAATACAGCATGCTGAGGGGTAGGGGTAGGCCTAGAGGAAGTGGACGTGGCCGAGGACGCGTAGGCCCAAGTGAGGGTGTGGGCACAGGCCGAGCTCCTGATCAAGGTGTATCGCAGCCGACTGCTGCGCGATTAGGAGAGAGGCACGTTTCTGGCGTCCCCACATTCATCGCCCAATTAATGGGTCCACGCGGGAGACCTTTATTATAAAAATGAGCAGTGTGAGCAGGTCCTGACGTGGATGGCAGAAAGTGCTTCGAGCAACCTATCATCCACCCACAGTTCTGCGCCGTCCAGTGCTGCAAATCCGAATCCTCTGGCTGCTGCTCCTCCTTCCTCCCAGCCTCCTCACTCCACTACAATGACACATGCTCAGGAGCGGGAAGACTCCCAGGAACTGTTCTCAGGCCCCTGCTCAGATTGGGCAGCAGTGGTTCCTCTCCCACCAGAGGAGTTTATCGTCACTGATGCCCAACCATTGGAAAGTTCCCGGGGTCCGGGGGATGAGGCTGGGGACTTCCGGCAACTGTCTCAAGACCTTTCAGTGGGTGAGGAGGACGATGACGATGAGACACAGTTGTCTTGCAGTGAGGTAGTAGTAAGGGCAGTAAGTGCGAGGGAGGAGCGCACAGAGGATTCGGAGGGAGAGCAGCAGGACGATGAGGTGACTGACCCCACCTGGTGTGCAACATCTACTCAGGACAGGTCTTCAGAGGGGGAGGCAAGGGCAGCAGCAGGGCAGGTTGCAAGAGGCAGTGCGGTGTCCAGGGGTAGAGGCAGGGCCAGACCGAATAATCCACCAACTGCTTCCCAAAGCGCACCCTCGCGCCATGCCACCCTGCAGAGGCCGAGGTGCTCTAAGGTCTGGCAGTTTTTCACAGAGACGCCTAACGACCGACGAACAGTGGTGTGCAACCTTTGTCGCGCCAAGATCAGCCGGGGAGCCACCACCAACAGCCTCACCACCACCAGCATGCGCAGACATATGATGGCCAATACTATAGCAAAGCTGTGGCAGCATATAATGATGCAAAAAAAAGGCTTCTTGATTAAAGGAGCATATTATATTGTTTCACAGTTTTAAAAGAGGCGACGTTTCGACCTACAAACAAGGTCATATGCGCAGACATATGATGGCCAAGCACCCCACAAGGTGGGACGAAGGCCGTTCACCGCCTCCGGTTTGCACCGCTGCCTCTCCCCCTGTGCCCCAACCTGCCACTGAGATCCAACCCCCCTCTGAGGACACAGGCACTACCGTCTCCTGGCCTGCACCCACACCCTCACCTCCGGTGTCCTCGGCCCCATCCAGCAATGTGTCGCACCGCACCGTCCAGCCGTCGCTAGCGCAAGTCTTTGAGCGGAAGCGCAAGTACGCCGCCACGCACCCGCACGCTCAAGCGTTAACCGTCCGCATAGCGAAATTTATCAGCCTTGAGATGCTGCCGTATAGGGTTGTGGAAACGTAGTCCTTCAAAAGTATGATGGCGGCGGCGGCCCCGCGCTACTCAGTTCCCAGTCGCCACTACTTTTCCCGATGTGCCATCCCAGCCCTGCACGACCACGTCTCCCGCAACATTGTACGCGCCCTCACCAATGCGGTTAGTGGCAAGGTCCACTTAACAACGGACACGTGGACAAGCACAGGCGGGCAGGGCCACTACATCTCCCTGATGGCACATTGGGTGAATTTAGTGGAGGCTGGGACAGAGTCAGAGCCTGGGACCACTCACGTCCTACCCACCCCCAGAATTGCGGGCCCCAGCTCGGTGGTGGTATGTTCGGCGGTGTATGCTTCCTCCACTAAAGCACCCTCCTCCTCCTCCTCCTCCTCAACGTCTGTCTCGCAATCTAGATGTGTCAGCAGCAGCAGGACATCGCCAGCAGTCGGTGTCGCGCGGCGTGGTAGCACAGCGGTGGGCAAGCGTCAGCAGGCCGTGCTGAAACTACTCAGCTTAGAAGAGAAGAGGCACACGGCCCACGAACTGCTGCGGGGTCTAACAGAGCAGACCGACCGTTGGCTTGCGCCGCTGAGCCTCCAACCGGGCATGGTCGTGTGTGAAAACGGCCGTAACCTGGTGGCGGCTCTGCAGCTCGGCAGCCTCACGCACGTGCCATGCCTGGCCCACGTCTTTAATTTGGTGGTTCAGCGCTTTCTGAAAAGCTACCCACGCTTGTCAGACCTGCTCGTAAAGGTGCGCCGGCTCTGCGCACATTTCCGCAAGTCCCACACGGACGCTGCCACCCTGCGGACACTGCAAATATTGGTTTAATCTGCCAGTGCACCAACTGCTGTGCAACGTGCCCACACGGTGGAACTCTACGCTCCACATGTTGGCCAGGCTCTATGAGCAGCGTAGAGCTATAGTGGAATACCAACTCCAACATGGGCGGCGCAGTGGGAGTCAGCCTCCTCAATTATTTTCAGAAGAGTGGGCCTGGTTGGCAGACATCTGCCAGGTCCTTGGAAAGTTTGAGGATTCTACCCAGGTGGTGAGCGGCGATGCTGCAATCATTAGCGTCACCATTCCTCTGCTATGCCTCTTGAGAAGTTCCCTGCAAAGCATAAAGGCAAATGCTTTGCGCTCGGAAACGGAGGCGGGGGAAGACAGTATGTCGCTGGATAGTCAGAGCACCCTCCTGTCTATATCTCAGCGCGTTGAGGAGGAGGAGGAGGAGCATGAGGAGGATGAGGAGAAGGCGGAAGAGACAGCTTGGCCCACTGCTGACGGTACCCATGCTGCTTGCCTGTCATCCTTTCAGCGTGTATGGCCTGAGGAGGAGGAGGATCCTGAAAGTGATCTTCCTAGTGAAGACAGCCATGTGTTGCGTACAGGTACCCTGGCACACATGGCTGACTTCATGTTAGGATGCCTTTCTCGTGACCCTCGTGTTGCACGCATTCTGGCCACTACGGATTACTAGGTGTACACACTGCTCGACCCACGGTATAAGGAGAACCTTTCCACTCTCATTCCCGAAGAGGAAAGGGGTTCGAGAGTGTTGCTATACCACAGGACCCTGGCGGACAAGCTGATGGTAAAATTCCCCTCCGACAGCGCTAGTGGCAGAAGGCGCAGTTCCGAGGGCCAGGTAGCAGGGGAGGTGCGGAGATCGAGCAGCATGTTCAGCACAGGCAGTGCAACACTCTTTAAGGCCCTGGACAGCTTTATGGCTCCCCACCAAGACTGTGTCACCGCTCCGCAGTCAAGGCTGAGTCGGCGGGAGCACTGTAAAAGGATGGTGAGGGAGTACATAGCCGATCGCACGACCGTCCTCCGTTACGCCTCTGCCCCCTACAACTACTGGGTGTCGAAGCTGGACACGTGGCCTGAACTCGCGCTGTATGCCCTGGAGGTGCTTGCTTGTCCTGCGGCTAGCGTCTTGTCAGAGAGGGTGTTTAGTGCGGCTGGGGGAATCATCACAGATAAGCGTACACGCCTGTCAACCGACAGTGCCGACAGGCTTACACTCATCAAGATGAACAAAGCCTGGATTTCCCCAGACTTCTCTTCTCCACCAGCGGACAGCAGCGATACGTAAGCAATACGTAGGCTGCACCCGCGGATGGAAGCATCGTTCTCTATCACCATCAAAAACGGGGACATTTTTGCTTCATCAATCTGTGTATAATATTCATCCTCCTCCTGCTCCTCCTCCTGAAACCTCACGTAATCACGCCGAACGGGCCACAAGGCTCAGTCATATAATTTTTCTAAACAATTTTTATATGTTTCAATGCTCATTAAAGCGTTGAAACTTCCACGTGAACCAATTTTTATTTTAACTGGGCTGCCTCCAGGCCTAGTTACCAATTAGGCCACATTAACCAAAGCGATTAATGGGTTTCACCTGCCCTCTTGGTTGGGCATGGGCAATTTTTCTGAGGTACATTAGTACTGTTGGTACACCAATTTTTTGGGGCCCTCGCCTACAGTGTAATCCAATTAATATTTTGCCCACCTGCATTAAACATGACATTACCTCAGCTGTGCTGGGCACTGCAATGGGATATATTTATGTACCGCCGGTGGGTTCCAGGGAGCCACCCATGCTGTGGGTCCACACGGAGTTGTAACTACATCTGTCCACTTCTAAAGAAGCCCAGTCAGACTGGGGCATGCAGTGTGGGCCGAAGCCCACCTGCATTAAGCACGACATTACCTCAGCTGTGATGGGCAATGCAATGGGATATATTTATGTACCGCCGGTGGCTTCCTGGCACCCACCCATGCTGTGGGTCCACACGGAGTTGTAACTACATCTGTCCACTTGTAAAGAACCCCAGTCAGACTGGGGCATGCAGTGTGGACCGAAGCCCACCTGCATTAAGCACGACATTACCTCAGCTGTGATGGGCAATGCAATGGGATACATTTATGTGCAGTGGGTGGGTTCCAGGGAGCCACCCATGCTGTGGGTCCACACGGAGTTGTAAATACATCTCTCCACTTCTAAAGAACCTCAGTCAGACTGGGGCATGCAGTGTGGGCCGAAGCCCACCTGCATTAAGCACGACATTACCTCAGCTGTGATGGGCAATGCAATGGGATATATTTATGTACCGCCGGTGGCTTCCTGGCACCCACCCATGCTGTGGGTCCACACGGAGTTGTAACTACATCTGTCCACTTGTAAAGAACCCCAGTCAGACTGGGGCATGCAGTGTGGGCCGAAGCCCAGCTGCATTAAGCACGACATTACCTCAGCTGTGATGGGCAATGCAATGGGATACATTTATGTACAGTGGATGGGTTCCAGGGAGCCACCCATGCTGTGGGTCCACACGGAGTTGTAACTACATCTGTCCACTTCTAAAGAACCCCAGTCAGACTGGGGCATGCAGTGTGGGCCGAAGCCCACCTCATTAAGCACGACATTACCTCAGCTGTGATGGGCAATGCAATGGGATATATTTATGTACCGCCGGTGGCTTCCTGGCACCCACCCATGCTGTGGGTCCACACGGAGTTGAACCTACATCTGTCCACTTCTAAAGAACCCCAGTCAGACTGGGGCATGCAGTGTGGGCCGAAGCCCACCTGCATTAAGCACGACATTACCTCAGCTGTGATGGGCAATGCAATGGGATACATTTATGTACAGCAGGTGGGTTCCAGGGAGCCACCCATGCTGTGGGTGCACACGGAATTCCCATTGCGGAGTTGTACCTGCCTGTGACTATTTATAAAAAACCGCGGTCTGACTGGGGCATGCAGACACCTTGACAGAATGAATAGTGTGTGGCACATAGGTTCCCCATTGCTATTATCAGGGTTAAAATTCTAAATACAGCACCAATCGGGCCCACCCCACTTGCCCCGTTGCCGGCGGTAAGAAGAGACACCACACAGGGATCTGGTATCATTCCTCACACGGGACATGGCTCTCGGCTGTGCCAACGTGCTTTATTACAGATTACATGAGATCTTATACCCTTTGTCCCATCCCCAAGGGGGTGATGGGCTCATAACCATATATGGGAAGTCCGGATTTGCGGACTGAGACAGTGAAAATCATATAACAGTCATTATCTTGATACTGGCGCCTCTGGCTTGTACAGAAAATCACGTATTCAATTAACTCCAGTGCAAAGAATCACCCACTCAATTCTAAGAAGTCCGGATTTCCGGCCTGGGACAGTGAAAATTATGTACATTTGAACATCTTGATATCTTGTTTCTGGGAAAACGGCCAAGTACACGCGTCCTTCATGTCTGGTTCGGTGGTTTTCTCTGAATTTCTAGAACATCTCTCTCAGCCTTCTAAAGCCTTGGAATATCTGATGTAAGGCGACATATAAGTTTTTTTTTTCTCATTTGGAATTGAATAAAACTTGCATATAGGTATAAAAGTATAAAGAACATATGGCAATATATATATATACCCTCACAAACCCCCCTAAAAAACTTAATATGGAGATCAAGCATCAGACTTTGCACTCTTCCTCGGTCGTCTCTCCCTTGCGTCAGGGTTTCTCCTCTGCCCGTAAGTCCCTACTCCTAAAAGGGAGGGATCCCTACCTCACCTCAGAAGGAGGCCATGGATTCCCTGGGCTTATTTCCGGGCATCCACACCCTCTATCTGTACGAGTTAACACCCCGCAGGGTGTGCCCTCGCCGGAACCTAAGGTCTTCTGCACTTTCCCTAGGCAAATGGGAAGTCCACTGACAGTCCATCTTATGAGACCGAGGCGGCGCAGTACTAGTACATTTCTCCATTCTTCTGGTAACGTACGTGGTTGGCATTATCGGAACTGGCTCTTCATCTTTTTTAAACAAGGGAAATTTTGGTCACATTAAAGGGATAATACACAAACAGGAATTTACATACCCCACCTCTTTCTGCTAAAATCATATCCACGGCCACTCTATTTTGGAACGCCATGGATGCAGTGGGCCCTAATTGGTCAGCTAACCCTTGCGAAGCATCTCTGGTGTAGTTTACAAACCTCTGCTGATTGTAATAGATATAATTCATCCAATCTACATTATTATTAACAGTGACAATAGCAAATAAGGACTCAAAACCTGCTTTAACCTGATCTCTAGAATTAAACTCATCTGGCACCCCCCTTGGCACTCCTATTGCATCTATGTATACATGTGGATTAAAGTTACCACCTGGAGCGTCAACTTTTCTCTTAGTACGATGCAGTGTTGGATTCTCACCCTCAGTGTAGTCTACATATTGCACATTTGATTGTATTAATTTGTTCTGAAACAGGGGGCTAGTGTACAGTAGTCAAAGGTGTGTGTTAGAGGAATTGTACCACATTATAGCATGTAAAGGATATGCAGGATCATTAGTTTTTGCAGTGCGAAGTGTGGATCCAAGTGGGCTTTCCTTCAAGCTTGACTGCAGTTGGGGTGGTGAACAACATCTGGTAAGGACATTCAAACCGGGTTTCTTGCTCAAACTTTTTCACATAGACCCTGTCACCTGGTTTTAGATAGTGACACTCATCTGTAGGACCTGGGAGAAAAGCAGAGACTGCAGAATGCATTACTAACAATTCCTTGGAGAGACCTATGACAACATTAACAAGAAAATCATTCACCAAACTCTGCTACTGTGGCATGTATCCTCCTGGAAAAAAGAAACTAATGGAAAACACTCAATTCAAAATTTGCCCGTTTCCTCTGTTGTCTTTTGTATCTACTTTCCCCTACTCCGCGGACAGTAGGGTGTGTGAAAAGCCTGGAATATACCCAAAACAGACATGATGTGTTGCATTATTATACCTGTGAAGTGTGTACCTTTGTTTGACTCAATCACTTCTGGTACCCCATATCTGCGGATTACCTCATTCATGAGCTTCTGTGCGATTACCTGCTTATTTACTTTGGTAACAGGGTAGGTCTCCAACCTGAAAAGACATCAACAACAACAAGCACATTTTCATGCTTCCCAACAAGTAGGAGCTGAGTGTAGCCAATTTGCAATCCCTGAAATGGGTAGAGTGGTCCCGGCAAGTGTGATGTGGCAAATTTACTTCTGCCCTGTTGCTTTACGGCAAAGATCATGCAAAATTGGACAAATGATGCAGCAGCTACAGAAAACCAAGGAGCCACCCGTCCTCGTTCAAGCGTCGACATCATTACTGCTTTGAGAGGTGCGTCTTTCCGTGCGTCAGCTGGGCCATTATGAGGCACAGGGACTATGGTAAGCAAGTTCTGTTGACTGTTCACCATACGCCGTCACTTTTTAGTCCATTTGTCTTTTTCTTCCTTGCTGGCTTGTAACTGTAAAGTCATTAGCATATCAAAGTTCAAAGTTTTTATCAAAGTCCAAGTTCATGGTTAAAGTCAAAAATTATCAAAGTCCAAGTGTAGTCAAAGTCCAAAGTTATTATCAAATTCTTCTTTTCTTCTTTCTTCCACGGCTTGAGGGCCGCTGCTTTTGCTGTGTGGCCTGTGATGGCATTGCCTCTTGCTTCTCTGGTGTAGGAATTGGTGTGAGCTTTCCACCTTGTCAGGTAGAAGTAGGGTCTCCATGAGACTGCACCGCTGCAACATTTTTAATTGGCTGTCCTGCTGAGGTAAAAAAACTGTCTGGCCTTCCATTTTGGGCCTTAATCATGAGCTATGCCAAATGCATACCGGGAGTCAGTGTAAATGTTTGCCGTCTTACCTTCCTCCACTCCACACGCCTCCGTGAGTGCTTTTAGTTCCGCTTCTTGTACTGCGACATGCGGAGGCATTCTGCTTTTTAGGACATCTTGTTGTGTAACCACCGTATATCCAGTGTGGAGTCGTCAATCACCCTGGGTACCATCTATAAAAAACAACTCAAAATATGCATTATTAACAAGGGCTTTCAGTAACTTTTTAAAACTTAAATTTTCTTGTTGCATCAATGCTAGACAATCAGGCTGGTATTCTATTTCAAAAAGATCAGAACCTTGTTGCAAAAAATTAAAAAATGGCTTGCAAAAATTTTTTTTAAAAATGGCTGAATTTAAAAATGGCTGACTTGCAATACCTAGATCACCTATGCCTTCTCCTCCCCCCCTTTAAACCAGGGTACTCAATTGGAAGAATAGTAGCCGGGTTTAAGTTAGTACAACATTGTAAAAAGATTTGATGGATGCAGATAAGGCCTGTAAGATGTTAGCACCAATAACAGACATGAGTTACATCGGGGAAGAATAATCTACAAAACATCTACTAATATTGGAAATGTGATATTCCTTTAAGTGAATTCATTATTAGTCTGATCCTGCCTGCAATATCTTTATCAAATTTCAGACAGGAGAAAAAAAAAACAAAAAAAAAAAAACTTTTACTAGCTGCTCAAAATCCTCACCCCTCCCTTGTGGACAAGAGGGATGAAACATTACTACGTACTATTACATCATCTAGCTCCACCCCTTCGATATTGGCTCCTTGCGTCCGTCTTCTCAGCTCCATTTCAGCTTAACCGTCCACACGTCCACATTTCAACCAAGCAAAGTCCCATGCATGGGGAGGACTTTTATCCCCAGTCAATTATCTGCATCACACATTCCACCACAGCTCGAACACGGGTCACTAACTCTCATCCATCCATGCTCTCAAGTCTGCTCCGTCACCCCCCTTGAAGGTGTACCAGTCCATACAGATGCACGGACAAAAAAAAGTTTGACAAACATACATCAGTTGAAAAACATTGAGGTGAGTGCTATTATCTTATAAATTACATGATTCTATTGAGATGAGATTGTGAATGAGCGCTATCTTTGACAACTTATGTGAAAAAAAGTTTGCTGATACATTCTATATTTCTTATCTACTGAAGCTATTATATGCTGTATTAAACGCTGAAGTATTTTAGAATCTCTGTGACCCTGACTGTTATCTCTCCGCGAATATGAAACACAGACTGAATAAGTTTTAGCTTAAACTATTGCCTGCATTTTGAAATCATAATTAACACATATCCTGGGACCTTGCAACATTCATTTTCAACCCCTGTATAAGTAAGAATATACATTAGAAATTACTATATTTCCCTGCCTACTAAGACAGTATAACTAATTAAATTCATTTCAATTCATTGTAAGCAAGCAACGATATTAACCAAGGTTGTTATTGCATTTTCTCTCTCGCTGTTATCTTCTTGACCTTGGAAGGCTACACAGAGACTCGCAGCTACATGTCAACAAACTCTTCTCATCTAAAAGCAAGCTCAATTAACTATTTGCACTTACAGTATATACATATATACACATATATATCCATATCTATTATCTATCTTGTATTATACACATTTTCATCTCTCTTTACCAACAAATCACATGCATTGTAACTTCCTTATCGACTTGCCTGCTTCTCATACTTCTCTCCCCTACCTAACTGCCAATGTAACCTTCAATAGACACTCTCCTGACGCCCTCTTGATCACTTACTGTACTTTTCAACATTTCACTTACGGATACTTTCTTAAACAAATAATGTGTACATACGTAACTTTCTCTGACTGTCTCTCTCTCTCTAGCAAACCTTGTTCTTTCAAGGCACCTCTGGGTCCTAAAGACCTCCCTCCCAGACACCATTTTGTAATCTGCCGTGCGGGTCGGTGTCACACATTTTCATTAGAGTTTTCTTACATTTTACAAATTTATCCACACGGCGGCAGCCCTTGAGGGGCTCTGTCTTCTTTAATAAGATCTTACGTATATTAGAACAACAACAATAACAATAATAATAATAACACGCTCCATAGAGTGCATCCTTCTGACCCGAATATTCAGCCCCTTATATATGGCAGAACAACCGAAGGCATCTTCTTCTTATGGAACCAGTCCCAAAGAGTACATCCCTCTCAGCTAAACCATCAACAACTAAACTAAACTAAAACGGAGGGTTCCTTCGTCTATGGGACCTGTCTTACAGAGTGCTTCCCTCTCCTCTAAACCATTAACAACTAAACTAACCGAGGGTTCCTCCTTCTGTGAGACCAAATGAAAAGTAAGAGAAAAAAAAAATTCTGCAGATACAACAAACAATCAAACAATCTCCACTATCACTAAAACACTACGGACTTCAACAACAAATAGACTACAGACTAGTTTCTGGGTGACCGATTGGTGCGCATATCACGGTCAGTGGTCCATGACGGCAAACCCGGAGCCCACACGAGTTACCGTGTAGAACTCTTAACCCAACCCGTCCGGTCACAAACCACAGATAGTCAGTCCTGCTGCAAAACTCTCAGTGTAAAACACAACATAAATATATGCTGGCCTTACCTGGAGTTCTAAGTGAGTTGATCAGGCTCGGTTTGCAGCAGGACGGCTTCTCAGTGGCGTGGATCCGGGTGGAATGCGTTGTAAGCTCCGGTTTTGTCGCCGCACATTTGGGCGCCATTTATCAGGGTTAAAATTCTAAATACAGCACCAATCGGGCCCACCCCACTTGCCTTGTTGCCGGCGGTAAGAAGAGACACCACACAGGGATCTGGTATCATTCCTCACACGGGACATGGCTCTCGGCTGTGCCAACGTGCTTTATTACAGATTACATGAGATCTTATACCCTTTGTTCCATCCCCAAGGGGGTGATGGGCTCATAACCATATATGGGAAGTCCGGATTTGCGGACTGAGACAGTGAAAATCATATAACAGTCATTATCTTGATACTGGCGCCTCTGGCTTGTACAGAAAATCACGTATTCAATTAACTCCAGTGCAAAGAATCACCCACTCAATTCTAAGAAGTCCGGATTTCCGGCCTGGGACAGTGAAAATTATGTACATTTGAACATCTTGATATCTTGTTTCTGGGAAAACGGCCAAGTACACGCGTCCTTCATGTCTGGTTCGGTGGTTTTCTCTGAATTTCTAGAACATCTCTCTCAGCCTTCTAAAGCCTTGGAATATCTGATGTAAGGCGACATATAAGTTTTTTTTTCTCATTTGGAATTGAATAAAACTTGCATATAGGTATAAAAGTATAAAGAACATATGGCAATATATATATATACCCTCACACTATGCCCACGTGTGCAGCTCCAGATGGAGGTGGCACAGGATTGGATTTCTCATTGCTTCTGTACAGCATTGTGGACTATCGCCCCGCCCAGGGTCGCTGCCTAGCCATGCCAACCCTCTGCAGTGTGTGCCTGCTTTTCCTCTGGCAGACACACTTATAAATAGACATGAGGGTGGTGTGGCATGAGTGTAGCTGAAGGCTGCGCAGGGACACTTTGGTGTGCGCTGTGGACACTGGGTCGTGCGGGGGGGGGGGGGTTGGGCAGCATGTAACCCAGGAGAAGTGGCAGCGGAGTGTCATGCAGGCAGTGATTGTGCTTTGTTGGAGGTAGTGTGGTGCTTAGCTAAGGTATGCATTGCTAATGAGGGCTTTTCAGAAGTAAAAGTTGTTGGGAGGGGGGGGGGCCCACTCTTGCCGGTATTGTGGCTTAATAGTGGGACCTGGGAACTTGAGATGCAGCCCAACATGTAGCCCCTCGCCTGCCCTATCCGTTTCTGTGTCGTTCCCATCACTTTCTTGAATTGCCCAGATTTTCACAAATGAAAACCTTAGCGAGCATCGGCGATATACAAAAATGCTCGGGTCGCCCATTGACTTCAATGGGGTTCGTTATTCGAAACGAACCCTCGAGCATCGCGAAAAGTTCGTCCCGAGTAACGAGCACCCGAGCATTTTGGTGCTCGCTCATCTCTATTCCTTACACATATTGATCTCAAAGCTCCTAGGTCTCCTCTCCCTTCACTTTGACCCCACTACCCCGAACTGCTTTCCCTTTCTATGAAGAATTTGCTCAGATTTTACCCACAACTGAAGCTTCTGCTGGCTATAAGGCTATGGTTCAGGAAGATTTGTGTGCTCAGCTTTGTTCACTGTCCATAATTTACAAGTAACACCTGGAAAATGTTGCTAAGTTACTTTGATGTTTTATTGGTAGAAGCTTTGTACTGTAAACCACCGTTACATCAAAGATGGACATACTGGTTATGTTCTAAAAGGATAAATATGTACACACACTTTATAAACACAGACAACATAAAAATGTAAGCCAGAAACAGCAAACGAGGAAGACAGGGAATTTAAACCTAAACCCTCTGAGACGAGAAGACCCTACCTAAAAATGGAGCACTCGCCCTGTTGAGGATTTCCCCCCAAATCAGGAACCTAAGGTAGCCCTGACTTTCCCTAGATGGTAACAGGGAATAGTGGCAAAGGTTAGATGACACTCAATGAATAATAATTAACCATTAAGAGTACAGGGAGTACAAACACCCCAGAAAAATAAGAAAAAAAACTGCGGATTTATCTTAACTAGAGATCAACGAGCACCCAAATGCTCGGGTCCGCGTTATTCGAGTCGAGCTTTTCGTAAAATTCGCTACAATGGGAGACTCGAGCATTTTTGTATGTGGGACGCCAGGTCCTGAGCTTTTCTTTTCTTGGTTCATCTCTCTCTTTCTCTCTCTCCCCCTGCCTGCCAAAAAACTTGCCATTGGCACGCTGCATCGCGGCAGGGAGGGGCCAAAATAGGCACGTCATGGCAGGGAGGGGCCAAAAACTGGGGCGGAGTCGAACACGGCTTAATGCTCGCTCGAGTAATGAGCACCATCGAGTACACTAATGTTCGAATGAGCATCAAACTCGACACAGTATGTTCGCTCAACTCTAATCTTAACCCCTTAAGGACGCGGCCCTTTTTTTCCCCATTTTCATTTTTTCCTCCCCCCTTTTAAAAAATCTTAACTCCTTTAATTATCCATCGATGTAGCTGTATGAGGGCTTGTTTTTTGCAGGATGAGTTGTATTTTTCAATGGTGCTATTTAATGTACCATATAATGTACTGAAAAACTTTTTAAAAACTCCAAGTGGAGTAAAATGAATAAAAATGACATTCTGCCATGTTTTGTTGCATCTTGTTTCTATGGCGCACAAACTGCAACAAAAATAACATGCTAACTTTATTCTATGGGTCAGTACAATTACTACAATAGGAAATTTGTATAGTTTCTTTTTACTGTACTGCTTTTTTCCCCAGACATTTAATTTTTTTTTCTTAACTTTCTGCCGCCATCTTCTAGGTGCAATAACTTTTAAATTTTTCCGTCAACATAGTCGTGTGATGGCTCATTTTTTGCAAGACATCCTGTAGTTTACGCTGGTTTCATTTCAGAATACATACGACTTTTCGATCGTTCTTTATTGCATTTTTTCTGGGAGATGGGGTGGCCGAAAAATTGCATTTCTGGGGTTCTTTATTTTATTTTCAGACGACGTTCACCATGCGGGGTAAATAATGTGCTACTTTAATAGATCAGACTTTTACGGAAGAGGCAATATCAAATATGTATTTTTGTTTTATGATTTAGATTTTTTAATTATACATATGGCAAAAGGGGGGTGATTTTAACTTTTATTACTTTTTTTACAATTAGTAACACTTTATTGATCTTATTTTTGCTTTCTTTTCCAACTAGCGATGCTTTCATCATTCCTGCAGTATGATGTAATGCCATAGCATTACATCCTACAGCAATCTGACAGGCAGTCTATCAAGCCACCCTAATGGGATGGCTTGATAGGCAGTGTGCTAAGACAGCCCTGGAGCCTTTCAGAAGGCCCCGGATGCCATGACACCCACATGGCTCCCTGCAATCCCTGTGAAGAGGAGGTTGTACGGGACCCACGAACATTGTTCGGGCAATTTAAATGCCGCTGTCAGAATTGACAGCAACATTTAAAGGGTTAATAGCACTGATCAGCTGCGCAGTTGATTGCAACTATCGCCCGCGAGTGTCAGCTGTAATAAACAGCGGACGCCTATGTTGTATGAAGAGAGGTCGCTTCGCGATCTTTCTTCATACATAGACCGCAGATACAGGCCGTCAAAAGGCATATTGGCAGTCGTTAAGGGGTTAACAAAAACACATGTCAGGACTAGGAGCTGCTAACAAGTCCAGAAATACCTTCTGACAAAAAGTATAACCGGCGGCCTCTGTGAGGAGGAGACAAAAAAATATACGCAATCTAAAGTCTGATTGGCTGGCTGGGATGCCAGTCAACCAATTTGGCCATACAAAAACAGTAAAGTGTCCTGGTTGTTAAGACTTGACCAAGAGAGAATCAAGAAGTGCAATAGCACCGCAGCTCTCATTGATTTCAACGGGAGGGAAGCTGGAACTCCCACTTCCTGTGCTGATTACAGCTTCCTGTCTAATGCACTAGCCAGTGTGTCAGATGATCAACTGATGGACAGGAGTCCCTAGCGGCGGACCCCCATCCATGAACTACTATTGGCCTATCCAGAGGATAAGTCATCAGTTGAAAAGAGCAGAAAACTGCTTTAAAGGGAATCTGTCACCTACCTTTAGTCCTATAAGACAATCTCATGGGCTGAAAATAGGTGACCTGCTGAATCCAGGGATGTAAGTGTTATACTTACCTTTCCCATAATTTCCCCAGTGTGAGCACTAAAAGGTGCCGCTAAATGCATTGAGCAGCATGCTAAGTAGTCCGCCTGCTCTAATTTTGTAATGGGTGGACTACTTAGTAGTGCTGCTCAATGCACTTAGCGGCAGCTTCCGGCACTGTCACTGGTGGAATGATGGGGAAGGTAAGTTTAACCCCTTAATGACATGGCCTATTTTGAGCTTAAGGACCAAGCCTTATTTTTCAAATCTGACATCTGTCACTTTCTGTGCTAATAACTTTCGAATGCTTTTACTTATCAAGGTGATTCTGAGATTGTTTTTTCGTGACATATTGTACTTTATGTTAATGTAAAAATTTCATCAATACATTTTGTCCTTATTAGGAAAAAAAATCCAAATTTACTGAAAATTTGGAAAAATTCACAATTTTCAAACTTTGAATTGTTTTCTTTGTAAGATAGAAAGTCAAACACCACAACATAGTTATTAATTAACATTTCCCATAGGCCTACTTTACACAGCAATCATTTTTTAAGTGTTATTTTACTTTTTGCAGACTCCACAAAGTATATAAATTTAGCAGTAATTTTTCACATTTACTAGCAAATTTCAAAATCTAAATTTTTTAAGGACCAATGCAGTTCAGACATAGTTTTGCCGAGCCTGTATATCAGAATCCCCCATGAATTGCCCCATTTTAAAATCAGCACCCTTCAAAGTATTCAAAATGGCATTTAGAAAGTTTATTAACCCTTTAGATGTTTTACAGGAATTAAAGGAAAGTGCATCAAAAATTAGAACAGTTCCTTTTTTCTACTAATTTTCAATATAAAACCTTTTTTTTATATAAAACAGTAGGAGTTAGCAAAGAAACAAAACTTGGAATGTATTACCCAGATTCCGCAGTTTTTAGAAATGCCCCATATGTGGACGTAGCCTGTTGTATGGGCACATGGTAGGTCTCAGAAGGAAAGGAGCGCTTCTTGTCTTTTTGAATGCAGATTTGGCAGGAATCATTTTCAGACCCCATGTAGTGTTTGCAGTGTCCCTGAGGTGGCAGTACATTTGAAACCCCCAATAACTGACCCCATTTTGGAAACTACACCCCTCAGGGAATTTATTAAGGGGTGTAGTGAGCGGTTTGAACCCACAGATGTTTGAGGAATTTTTTTTAACAGTTTGAGTTCAATACGAAAAAATCCAATTTTTCACATAATGTTTAGCTTTAGGCCCAGATTTTCATTTTTCACCAGTGGCAGAAGGAAAAACGTACCCCATGATGCGTTACCCAGTTGCTCTCGAACACGGAAATGCCCCATATATGGACGTAGCCTGTTGTATGGGCACATGGCAGGACTGAGAAGGATAGGAGTGCTTCTTGGCTTTTTGAATGCAGATTTTGCTGGAATAATTTTCAGACCCCATGTAGTGTTTGCAGTGCCCCTGAGGTACCAGTGCATTTAAAACCCCCAACAACTGACCCCATTTTGGAAACTACACCCCTCAGTGAATGTTTTAAGGGGTGTAGTGAGCGGTTTGAACCCACAGGTATTTGAGGAATTTTTTTAACAATTTGAGTTCAATACAAAAAAATCACATTTTTCACATAATGTTCAGCTTTAGGCCCAGATTTATATTTTTTACCAGTGGCAGAAGGAAAAAACATACCCCATGATGCGTTACCCAGTTGCTCTCGAACACGGAAATGCCCCATATGTGGACGTAGCCTGTTGTATGGGCACATGGCAGGACTCAGAAGGATAGGAGCGCTTCTTGGCTTTTTGAATGCAGATTTTGCTGGAATAATTTTCAGACCCCATGTAGTGTTTGCAGTGCCCCTGAGGTACCAGTGCATTTGAAACCCCCAACAACTGACCCCATTTTGGAAACTACACCCCTCAGTGAATTTTTTAAGGGGTGTAGTGAGCGGTTTGAACCCACAGGTATTTGAGGAATTTTTTTAACAATTTGAGTTCAATACAAAAAAATCACATTTTTCACATAATGTTCAGCTTTAGGCCCAGATTTATATTTTTTACCAGTGGCAGAAGGAAAAAACGTACCCCATCATGCGTTACCCAGTTGCTCTCGAACACGGAAATGCCCCATATGTGGACGTAGCCTGTTGTATGGGCACATGGCAGGACTCAGAAGGATAGGAGCGCTTCTTGGCTTTTTGAATGCAGATTTTGCTGGAATAATTTTCAGACCCCATGTAGTGTTTGCAGTGCCCCTGAGGTACCAGTGCATTTGAAACCCCCAACAACTGACCCCATTTTGGAAACTACACCCCTCAGTGAGTTTTTTAAGGGGTGTAGTGAGCGGTTTGAACCCACAGGTATTTGAGGAATTTTTTTAACAATTTGAGTTCAATACAAAAAAATCACATTTTTCACATAATGTTCAGCTTTAGGCCCAGATTTATATTTTTTACCAGTGGCAGAAGGAAAAAACGTACCCCATCATGCGTTACCCAGTTGCTCTCGAACACGGAAATGCCCCATATGTGGACGTAGCCTGTTGTATGGGCACATGGCAGGACTCAGAAGGATAGGAGCGCTTCTTGGCTTTTTGAATGCAGATTTTGCTGGAATAATTTTCAGACCCCATGTAGTGTTTACAGTGCCCCTGAGGTACCAGTGCATTTGAAACCCCCAACAACTGACCCCATTTTGGAAACTACACCCCTCAGGGAATTTTTTAAGGGGTGTAGTGAGCGGTTTGAACCCACAGGTATTTGAGGAATTTTTTTTAACAATTTGAGTTGAGAACAAAAAATTCACATTTTTCCAATAATGTTCAGCTTTAAGCCCAGATTTTCATTTTTCACCAGGGGCAGAAGGAGAAAACATAGTCTATAATGCATTACCCAATTACTCTCGAGCACGGAAATGCCCCATATGTGGATGTAAACTGTTGTTTGGGCACATGGCACGGCTCAGAAAGAAAGGAGCGCTTTTTTTGAATGCAGATTTTGCTGGAATAATTTTCAGACACCGTGTAGTGTTTGCAGTGCCCCTGAGGTACCAGTGCATTTGAGACCCCCAACAACTGACCCCATTTTGGAAACTACACCTCTCAGGGAATTTTTTTAGCCCCATGGTTAGTATAAGCCCCCCAAAATTTTTTATCTCTGGTGCATCCACAGGGGTCCACTTATCGGGTCTGGCATAGCTGGAGGTGGGATTTTCTTCTATAAAATTCTGGGCGTACAAATTCGTCTGGGTAACAATGTGGGCAATGAACTCTTCAGGAAAAAAAAACTTGAAGAAGTCCTTCCCTCTGAGCCCTTCCGTGTCAAATTGAATCCCTGGGTTCCCAATAAAATCAGGGATCTGGGGTCTGTAATCTTCCGGGGTACTCCAGTGAGCATCTGATGCATTGGGGTCAGTGGCGGTCCTTGGACGCCTTCTCGGGGGTGCAGGGAGCTCAGACTCGCTGGATGAGGATTAGGAGTCGGAGAATGCCAAAAAAGTGGGGTCGTCATCACCACTACCTGAGTCCGAGTCTGATGCAATGATTGCATACAGTTCCTCTGAAGTGTACCTCCTGCGGGCCATATTTATATAAAATGGGGCACACGGGGAAAAAGTTTTATTAGATGGGACACTGCGGGATGGAGTGACCACGGGACGGGGGTCGGAAAGAACGCGGAAACTTATGTGGTGTATTCACGTAAGTGTTTTTTTTTTTTCTTTTTTTTTTTTTTACACAGACGAATACACTGACACAACACGGACTAACGACACACTACACACTAGACGGACTAACGACACGCTACACTAACTAATGACGGGTGACGGGACAGGTAACGAAATGGGAACAACAGGAACTTTTTTTGTTTTTTTGGTTTTTTTTTTACACAGACGAATACACTGACAGTACACGGACTAACGACACGCTACACACTAGACGGACTAACTAAATGCTACACTAACTAATAACGGGTGACGGGACAGGTAACGAAATGGGAACAACAGGAACTTTTTTTTTTTTTTTTTACACCAAGGGATACACTGACTACACGCTGCGCTACACTACACTGCTGATCGCACGCTACAGCTCACTCACTACACTTCTGATCACACACTACAGATCCCTCACTCACTACACTACACTGCACTTCTGATCACTCACTCCACTCTGCTACACTACACTGCCTGATCAATCACTCACTACACTCACTACACTACACTGCCTGATCAATCACTCACTACACTCACTACACTACACCACACTGATCACTAACACTCACTCCACTACACCACACTGATGACTAACTCCTCTCCACTACACTGATCACTAACTCCACTCTGCTACACTACACTCCACTACACTACACTACACTCACTCCCTGCCTAATCTACACTCTAATCGCACATTATAGTCACAGAATACACAGTAGGTGCTCTCTGTACAAGCACCGGAAACACACTGCGGTGCTTGCACATGGAGCCCCTACTGTAAACAGCGCGAAGTCCGCTGCTGCGCTGTGATTGGTCAGGGAGTTTTTCCCTGACCAATCACAGCGATCGTGGGGGAGGGACCGCTCTGATTGGTCCCCAGCCCGGACGCAGCACTTGTCTGCTGACTATGTCAGCAGACATCACTGCTGTGTCGCCGCGATTGTCACCGCGGCGACACTTTAATGACATGACGTACCAGGTACGTCATGTTGCGGGAAGTATCCCGCTACCATGACGTACCAGGTACGTCCAGGAGCGGGAAGGGGTTAACACTTACATCACTGGATTCAGCGGGTCACCTACTTTTAGCTCATGAGCTTAGCTTATAGGGTTAAAAGTAGATGTCAAAGTCTCGAAGTCTTGAAGCCATAGTACATGCTTATGCATACTAGACCTTTCATGCTGCCACTTCTTCTATGTCTCCAGTAAAGCAGATGCAGAATCCACGTCATGTAGTTATTCGTACTTTCCTTTTTCTTTGCAGCATGGATTTAAAATCTGCATGTGATGAAAGTTATAATGTGGATTCCCATTCAAATGAATGGGACACATTAGGATGCAAATTTGATGCATAATTATCCTGGACTCCATGCAGACCCCACTTTGAATTATGCACAGGGCACACTTTGTCTAAAGCCAGCCCATGATGCAGCAGTGCCAGGCTTGACTGGTGCAGTGCATGATGTAGATATTGTAGCATGAATATGCTGTTTGCGTATAGCTGCAGTCATTGCAAAAAAATGGCTATACAAATGAACAGATGAATGTTCGGCACATTAAATAAATGTAGTGTACTAAACATTTATTTACCAATGACCAAATCTGTAACTCTCCACTTCAGTCCCTGGACAAATGTTTTCCCCAGGACCAGAAGGTCGCTTTAATGCGTCTTCTTTAATGAAAGAGGAGCTGAAAACTTTTATTAGCAAGTAGAACTTTCCCGTATCTGAAGCAGTTCTCAAAATAGCAAAGATGTTTAAGCTTTCTGTAGAAATTACACCCAAAATAGTGAATCATAAGACAGAAGTTAAAAGCTCCTTTGGGAGGTCTGCAGAAGGCTATTGTTTAATAGAAATCTACACAGATTACAATAATTTGAAGGAAGGTCACATATCTCATAAATACAGTAGCATAAATGTGCTTCAGCACATGTACACATTTAAAGGGAAGCTGTTACCAGGTTTATGCTTCCAGGACAGGAATGCACATTGCGCCCGTGTTATGCTTTAGCCTTAAATGCTGTGGAAATGTGGCATTTAAAAATATATATATACTTTCAAGTTTGACTTGGAATACAGCTCTGAGTCATGGGGGTGGGCCAATCTCTCCCCGCCCGCATCATGAAGAGTGACAGCTTTCTCCCTATAAACACAAGGCATGCAATGTCCATAGTTCAGGCAGCATGAACCTGGTGACATGTTTCCTTTAATATCTGAATAAAAGGGCATTACTGTTATATTTACTAACCACAGATTCCTAGAGTGTCAGACAGTCAGTTCAACAGGCCACCAAAGAACAAGTGACCCCCAGTCCTAAAGGCTCCCAGTCCAGCAGTTGCAGTATATAGGAAAGCAACTGTCGCGGCTTGTCAGTCGTGATGGCATCATGGCATGGTGGCCACGACACAGGGTCTGACCCGTCAGCCTGTTACTATGTGGGGCAAGGGTTAATGCATGTTGTGCAGAGATTGCTAGCTGCTCTACCAATCAGCAGGTGTGGAGAGCTTTATATTCCAACCACGCCCTGTTCCCCTTGCTGTTGATTTCAGTTCTTTAGAGGAGGGATTGGAGTAGGTTGGTGTCTCTATGCTGGGTGATTTAGTGCCATATTCAGATAAGTACTGGTGTTTATTTCTGTTATTTTCTGCTACCTTTATTGTTTTGTTTTGTCAGTGCACCTCTTCAGGAGTTCCTGCAAGAGATAGTCAGGGCCCAGAAGAAGACAGTGGGGCTGTCCTTATCAGGACAATAACTCTGCTTGTAGGCATGGTCTCCTCACTTTCCTGTTAGGTACGGGACAGATTTTTCTATCTTATAGTTTCTTCAGTGATGTTCACTGGCCTGCATAGTTTTGGTATATTTTGTTTGCATTCTGTGCGAACGCAACCCTGCGTCCGTGCTGTGGCGAGGTGCGACCGGTGGACGTGACAGCAACCTGCTGAAGCTACACAGTATCTTGATAGCAGCTGCAGAGTCTACCTATAGGTACTATTAGTGAGTAAGGAAGCACTAAGGGCACTACTTTGTGGGGGCATTAAATGGGGCACGATTACTGAGTGTGAGAATTAGGGGGATATCATTACTAAGTGGATGCACTATGGGGCACCATTACTGAGCAATGGGCATTAAGGGGCATCATTACTATGTGAGGGAACTAAGGGACATCATTAGTGAGTGGGGAATTAAGGGAGGCACCAGTACTATGTGGGAGTATTAAGAGGGGGGAGGCCTTACCGAGTCAGGAAAATAAGGGACACCATTACTGAGCAGTGGATATTAAGGGGATACCATGACTGAGAGAAGGCACTAAAGGACATCATAAGTAAGTGGGGGCATTAAAGGGACACCATTACTGAGTAAGGACACATTATTGTGTTGAGAGCACTATGGCCGTCTTCACATCTGTGTTAGAGGATCTGTTCAGAACATTCAGTGCAGATCGGGCCAAAAATCAAGAACAAAATAGCACAGCATGCTGCAATATTTCATCTAGGAAAATGTCAAAGGACATGATGGAGGCTGAATGGACCTTATAGTCAATGGGGCCGTCTGGTGTTATTTGTTTCCATCATAAGATGGATCCGACTTTTTGTTTTGCTGTTCATATGACAGGACAGAAGAAGAGAAAGCAAAATGGGGATCTGAACAAAGCCTCCTAAGTTTGCACTTTTACTGTGTGTGTGGGGATACTTATGTTGGGGCAAGTAGTGGGGCACTAGTAATGTGTTGTGCTCTAAGGCAAGCAGCAAAATCTGCATAAAAGAGTTGTGGCTAGTAGAAGTCATTATGTTGGCTTGGGACAGACAGGGTAAATGGATGACTAGAATCAGAGATGTCACCTGTGATCAGGGGAGTAGCCAAAGGCTCGGAGGCGCAGGTGCAAAAGTTCAGCTTGCCCCACCCTCCCCTACACACCTGTATTTGTACATAAACTGTGCAGTGTACAGCTTCAAAATACATTTGCATACATGATCTTGCCCCATGGCATAAGCTTTCCAAACAGGACTCATTTCCTGGGCTATGTGAAAAAGTGTTTGTAGCCCCTTAGGCTGTGTTCATGTTTTTTGTTGCATTTCTGAACTACAATTAAAAATCACATTTAAAAAAACTGCATGTGAAATTCAAAAACCACATGCAGTTTTAGGAAACTGCAAACACTATTAAAACTGCATGTGGATTTAAACACACGCATTTCTTTTTTTAACTGAATGCAGATTTTTGATGTGTTTTTTAAAATTGTGTGTAAAGTGGTCAATCATATACAGGAGATTCCCCGATTATACCAGCATGGTCTATATACTTATATACAGAGTATGTATAATGTATACTAGCTGTACATGTATAATTATATACAGGAGATACTCAGGCTATACCAGCATGGTCCACATCTATATATTTAAAGGCGAATGCCCTCACTGACTAACTGACTGACTCACTGACTCGCTACTAATTCACTAAATTCCAGGTGTCGTACAAACTTGAAATTTGACACAACCATTTTTTAGGTCCTAAATAGGAAAAGTAAAGGGGTTACTACTTGATTATTCAATTCTAATCACAAAAGTAAGTGACCCCCTATACTATGTATCTAATCTAAATCTCTAACTTTCCGATGTCCTGCAATCTTAATATTTGGCATGATTATTCTTTAGGTTGTAAATAGGAAAATAAAAGGAGTCACAACTTGATTATTGAATTCTAAGTGCCAAAGTAAGTGACCCCCTATGTTATGTATCTAATCTAATTCTCTAACTTCCCGGTGTCGTACAAACTTAAAATTTGGCACAAGCATTCTTTAGGTAGTAAATAGAAAAAATAAGGGGTCGCAACTTGATTATTCAATTCTAAGCACCAAATTAAGGGACTTCCTATGTAATGTAACTAATAACATACATCTGTACCGCACAAACATGAAATTTGCCACGACCATTCTTTATGTCCTAAATAGGAAAAGTAAAGGGGTTGCAACATCAATATTCAATTCTATGTGTTAAAATCTGTGCGAAAATCCATGGTACATGAGATAGTTCTTTTCTCAGAAACCATATAGCCTAGGAAAATGATTTGTATACTGAGGAGAATCTACCTCACCCCTATGTGTATATACTGAGGACAATCTAACACTCCTCTATGTGCATATGCTGAAGATAATCTAACTGACCTACGTGTGTATATACTGAGGATAATCTACTTCATCTCTATGGGTATATACTGAGGAGAATCTACCTCATCTCTATGTGTATATACTAAGGAGACTAATGCTCCTCTTTCAAACTACTAACAACCATTTGTCTGTAAGTATGTGTGTGGGTGTGTGTGATTCTTGTGCTCCACCCCTGGTAACGTCATCGCTCCACCCCTGGTGACGTCATTGAGGGTCATACAACATATATAAAATACAGAGTCTGACCAACAGAAGAACAACACAGGGCTCTTGAAAAGGCGACAAAAATACCAAAATAAGAATACAACTAAACCGCTAGTATGTCAGACACAACTCAGCAGTTCTGACAGAACACACCAACCTACTTCCACCACAGAGATACAGTGAGCTGAAGGACCTGTGGTGATGTCACTGCTGTGGGAGGAGCCTAGCTGTGTGTGTGATGTGTGGGGAATATAATGCACGTACCATGTAGCAGAGCTGTGTGGTGCATTACACCACCAGAAACACCGGTACTATAATTTCCTACACTCAGCAGTCCACAGAGATCCGGTGGGCTAAAGGACCTGTGGTGAGGTCACTGCTGTGGAAGGAGCCAAGCTGTGTTTGTCTTGTGTGGTAATCAAGCTACTGTGTGTGTGATGTGCCACCAGAAACACTGGTACTATATATAATTACCTAATAATTACTGATCTGTATTTACTGAAGAGAATCTAACTGACTTCTCTGTGCATATACTGAAAGGCTGTAAAGTACATAAGAAAGTGTCCATGCACTGCAGGGATGGAACATGCCTTTAAGGCTAAGAAGGGGCTGAAACCTCTAGTCTGGGGGTAAATTTGAATAAAAAGAGGCATTACCTTTAAGGGTAAAAAGTGAGATGAGTGGGAGGGGTGGCACATTCTGCAGAGGGACATTGGTACATGCAGTCTGAGGAGAATCTAACACTCCTCTATGTGTATACATATTTTATTCCTCTGAAGTAACCACGAATCCATAAATTTTTCCATCCAAACAGGTAAACACCTGTACCAAATTACCTCGGGTGAAGCAAGGTATATTAGCTAGTTACCATATACAGGAGATATATTACTTATACCAGCTGTACATATATAATTACATACAGGAGATATCCAGGTTATACCACCATGCTCTACATCACTATATACAAGATATGCATAACGTATACCAGCTCTACATATATAATTAGATACAAAAGATGCCCAGGTTACACCAGCATGGGCCATATCACTATATACAGGATGTATAAGCTATACCCGTTGTACATATATATTTGTATGCAGAAAATGTCCAGGTTAAACCAGCATGATCCATGCCACTATATACAAGGAGATGTATAACTTATTAAATCTGAACTGCTATTTACTCTGTTTATCCCCAATGGGATTCTTGCTTAAAAAGGGAAAAAACTTTAAATAAGGAATTTATAAAAATAAAAAGTGGAGGCCCTGAATTTAGATTAGTCTTAAAGAGTAAATACTGACTTCTGTCACTGTACCGGTTCCTGTCTTGTCATAGC